>NW_012101594.1:352294-358810 GCF_000951045.1 Mandrillus leucophaeus
CAGGTTGGAGTTCAGTGGCATGACCACAGCTCACTGCAGCCTCAACCTCCCCAGGCACAGTTGATTCTCCTGAGTAGCTGGGACTACAGGTGGGTGCCACCACACCCAGCTAATTTGTTTGTATTTTTAATAGAGACAGGGTTTCACCATGTTGCTCAGGCTGGTCTTGAACCCCTGATCTCAAATGATCTGCCCGCCTTGACCTCCCAAAGTGCTGGGATTATAGGTGTGAGCCACCGTTGTCTGGCCTGGGTTTTATATTCTTAATCTTTCAAAATACTTTTACTTCAGCTTTAATATCTAAATGAAATAGGAATAATAACAAGAACAGCTACCATTTATTATTCCCCTTCTGTCTGCCTGTCACTTTATATTAACTCTAATTCTTACAACAACCTGGTGAGGTATTATCCCCACTCACCGACGGGATAATTAAAGTTCATTAAGGCTGAGCAATCTCCTAAGAGCCAAAGCTGTGGGATGCTGGACCCTTCCACTCCTGTCTGACTTAGGCTCCAGTCCTTTCTTCTTACTGCCTAGGAAGCTGAAAGACAGCAGAGAAGAACACTGCCCCGAATCAATAACTCCTTTTTTGCTAAATCAATAGTCACTCAACATGAGACATAAGTAAGGTTTACATCCTGAATTGTGTCTTCCTGGTTACAGAAAATTGAGTCACAAAAATCCTGGGACCAGCTGGGCTCTCAGAGGCCATCTGGCCAAACTCCCTGCTCTAGAAAGTTCATCAGCTGCCAGGACTGAGGGTATCACAATTCTCAGGACCAGTGATCCCACCCACTAGAGGCAAAGCTTGGTTCCAGAGCCAGTTTGATCTTAAACATAAATAGTGGAAAGAGACAGACACCCCACACTGAAGACTGCCTCTGGGTGTGCAAGAGCTAGGAGGAGCCATTGGGCATGTGGCCCTTAGTCTTGCCACTCAACACCAGCACCAACCTTTACTAGCATCACCTCCAAATGCCACACACAGGCCAGGTGTGGACATGCGCACATCACTGGTATGGAGGTTAAATAAACAAGTTCTGCCCTGAGGTCACATGCAACCCTCAGGCACTACATGTGTATACAAAACCTCTATAGCTTTTAAAATCACCCAGTTAACCCAGACAAGGGGCAACCCTAGACAGACAACAACTACACACGCAATGAGAAATGAGAAGAGGCTCAGCAGGGGGCGAGGGGACCACAGGCCCAGGAGAGGTGGCCGTCTCCTTGTCGATCTCCACTCTCCCTGGCCTGGCCAGCAAGGCCCTTTACTGTGGAGCCCCAGACACCTCTGCAGCAATACCTCTCGCCAGCTGCCTCTGTGCCCCAACGCTTCAGCCAGAATGGACCCCTGGCTCCGCCCAACACCCACACAGGTTTTCCAACTTCGACGGCCTGCTCCCTCCTCCCTGTGGAATATCATTTCCCCTGCTGGAATCTTAGCCACCTGCTGGAGTCTTAGCCACCCTGCTGGAATCTTAGCCACCTGCTGGACTGGTAAACCCCCTATAGGCAAGTCATCTCCTTTCATCTAAACTCCCTCATCTCTTAATGGCCTAAGGTCACCTCACCATGCCCTGTATGATTCTGTGTGTGCCTGTCCCATTTCCCTTACTGCACAGTAAGCTCCGGAGGGAGGGGCCCTCTCTTTCCCAGTTCTGTATCCCCCACGGGGTCTGGCACTGTCCCCACACACACCATGAGTTTATTACCATTATGAGTCAGTGAGGCAGGGCCCAGGCACCCAGGCTCCGTGGTTTCCTGAGCTCCCTCATCTACAGCCCAGGACTGAAGAGAGGAGGCTGAGCACCAGAGGAACCTGAACCCCCGAATATACACAGCCACAGAAATGGCAGCAGTACCCCCCTGGTCAAAAAGTGACTTTTATAGGAGCAAAGCCAGATGAGTTTTTAAGCCAGCTTCATAATCCCGCTTATGGTGGGTACACAGACCCAGGAAGGGAGCAGGGGACACAGTCATTGCTACTGCTTCCTCTGCTTCACCCCCGCATCTGTCTAAGACCGAGGGAAAAGAGGAGGGGCTGAACCCAGCAAGCAACTGTTCCGCAGCAGGCCAATCAGCCCTAGCCCATGAACCATGAGCGCCAAGCAGGCGTAAACAGGAGCTACTACAGGCCTGGCAGCAGCACAATGTCCAACCCTTGACCACATGCTGGCTGTAAACACCTTAGGGAGCAAGAGCCACAAGCATTTTTTCAATCTCGGGGAGATTAGAGATGTTTGCTCAAGCACCTGTCAAACAGTAACCACCTTCAGCTTACCGGGCAATCGACTTTTACTTTTACCCTCCTCTGAGCCAGTATCAGTGCCAAACGAAAAATGTGCCAAGCACGGAACAAACACTGGGCTGGGGCCCAGGCTCTGAGCTTGAACTTTAACATTTCTTTTCATGTGGACTGTCCCCAGGACTTCTCATCCAGCCCTGCGGACAGCAGAGACTTACCACCAGGTCCTCCAGTTCCCAGACGACACCACGTATATTGTGATGAGGGCTGACGGGGAGGACCAACAGTAGGCCACCAAGCACAGGTGACCTCAGGCACACCGCTTCTCCTCTTGGGGCCTACATTTTCCCATTTCCTCATGTGTAAGTGACATGACTGACATGGACGAGCCCTACTTCCCAGAGATTAGGAAAGGGCCATGCATCCCTGGAGCACAGAAGGTCAGCAAGGAGAGCACGCACAGGGCTGTTTTGAAAGCTGGGATGTAACGGGGTCTAGAAAGAGTAATGCTCAAAACAACACAGATACTGATCCTTCCGGAGACTCTAAGAAACAGTGAGAGGTGACAGGCAGACCAACCCTGCTGTCTTCACAAAGGCAGACAGGGGCGCTACAGCCTCTCTCTCTCTCTCAGGAAACACATCTCTGGGAAATGGAAAACTCCAATGGATGGTGCACAGGTAGGGAGAGGTAAGGGACTGGGCTTTTCCATATGAACCGGAAACAGCTTCCTGCCTGCCTTCTATACACACACACACACACACACTCACTCTCTCTCTCTCACAGGGTACAACCAGCCTCTCAAAGGATGCCAAGGTACCTAAGGCTCTTCAAGCCCCCACTCCTGGCTCTCTCACATTAAACAGAAGGCCTCGACCCCTCTCTAGCGGACCTTTGTTACTCCAGAAATGGGGGCAACCAGATAGGAGTGACCGCACATTCTTGGTCACACCTCTCAGACCCTTCCCCTGCCTCTGTTCCATCTCCTCCCACACTGACCATCCCTCCTCCTTCCCGCAACAGGACCTTGCCCCTGACCTATTTTTTACTTTTGCCTTCCATCTCCTTTCATAAAAGCCCTCCCCTCAAGCCCACAAGCCTACTATAGGCTCTGCTTCTCCTCCACCCTCTGGACGTGGCCACCATCTCCCAAGGATGGAGTGCACTTGCCATCTTCCCTGCTCCCTCAGCACACACTGTCTGGCCCCAACCCCAAGCTGCTCCTCTGTGACACCTGAGGGCTCAAGCCAGTGGGTCTCCTCAGCCACTCCCTGCCCCACGGTGTTTCCTGCTGGCCCCACACTCTTCCCAGAAGCCCTCCCTCCTCCCTTCTCTCTGGCCTCACCTCCTCAGCTTCCTCCCCCAGCTCCTCTTCCTCCACCTACTCCAAGGCCTGGGAGTTCCCAGGCTGGTCCTTGACACCCCAGCCTCCCTGCCATCTGCACTGACTCCTGGGCGGCCAGAGCTCCTCCACAGGCTCTGCACTGATGCCTCGCCACCCTCAGGCCAGGCAGGGCCTCTCAACCACCGAACCCATTTCCAGAGCAAACCAAGTTACACACACGCATACCACATCACCGCTTCAAAGACCCACAGGCAACTGGGAAGAGGCGCAGGGAAATTTCGGAGGGTGATGAAATTGTTCTATACCTTGATTGTGGTAGGGGTTATGTGACTGTGTGTTTGTCAAACTGTATAGAACTGTACACTAAGAAGGATGAATTTACTGTATGCAAATTATACCTTAATCAAACAGGATGGAAAAAAGTCCCATAGGCTCCCATCATGTCTAAAACTAAGATGACCACCTTCTCCCAAACCAGCTCTTCCTCCATCATCCAACTCCTCCCCCCGCTTAGAAATCTCAGCCATATATCCAGCCAGTTAGTCAGTCTAGAAATTTCACCTGCATAAATTTCTTTGAATCCATGCCTTCGGTTCTATCTCCCCTTGAGGTCCTTCTCACAAACCACCTCCATGGACTCCCACCCCTCCACATGTGCAACTCCAGAAAGAGCAGGACCCTCGAACTCCCTCACTCCCACCAGCCCTCCTTTCCACTGGCTCTCCCGAGTTCCTGGCTGTTGCTTAACAGGAATGACAGAAGTATCTCCAGATGCCACTGTCAAATCAAGACAACTCTCTGTCTAAATATTCCTGTCTAATTTTGCACACAGCTCTTGTTTCAACGGACAAAGATAATGACTCAGTGTCCATGGTTCTTACTGGAAAATTATCCTGCCAAGTTTTCAGCTTCCCAATAATAGCCTTCTTTAAACTTCTCTTTGAGAAAGGAGAAGTGACCTTCCTTCCTGATCGTTTTCTATAAGCAACAAAGGGCACCCAAAAGATCCCTTAACTGACCAAGGAGTGTTACGGGAAAATCCTGATATATCCCCACAGGATCAATTAACAGCAAGAAAGAGAAACTCATTGAATAGGCTTAGGATGGCTTTCCTTGCCCTGTGCAAGAAATCCCTGTTTTTCAGCTTTTCTGCATGCCTATCGGTTTGGGACTTAGAAATTTGGGTCATAAATTCTGGATTACACTGAAGGCAAAATTTACACTCAGAAGTAAAGCATCCTTCTCCATACACACATAAAAATGTCTCTTTGATGAGCAGGCTGACCCAAGGAGAAAAGAAAAATAAAAGGCTCACTGACTTTGACACTGATGCTTCAAATAACTACAGAAGAACTCCACAGATTATTATACCCATGTCCACACTGCACCCTCAGATGGTATATGTAAAAATACATATGTTTGAAATGCACCCTGCCACTTACTCCCTGCAGATGAAGGCCTGGTCCCTTCCACATCACAAGACACAGAGATGTCTGAGCAAAAAGTGAGGATGAATAAAGCATCTCCTTGAAGAACCACTTGTGGATAGCTGAGTTAGCCTTTGTGCCAGCACTCAGCTTAAGTATGTTTCCTATTGTAAAACTGGCCCATAGTTACTCATGTGCAAATCCCCTAGTCTTGCAAGACAAATGAGTTTCTCTTTCTTGCTGTTAATTGATCCTGTGGGGATGTATCGGTATTTTCCCGTAACACTCCTTGGTCAGTTAGGGGATCTTTTGGGTGCCCTTTGTTGCCTGTAGCCAAGAAGCTACCAGTCTTCCAATTCTCCAGCACCCCCAACCCAGGCAGTCACTGCCACACATCTAGCAGGCACAGTACATGCCCATGGGTGTCTACCTCTTTTCTGCTTGCAGGTTTTGCCTCTGCCCTGCTAGGCGCACAGGTAGCCCAATCTACATGGCTTTTACCACTGGGTTAGGGTAGGCGGCACAACACTACCCTTTGCCTAAACCTCTCACCTACTCACGGGCAGGCCCCAGAGGGGCCTCTGGCAGCATAGGACAACTCTTTTTAGAGTCTTACCTCAGTGGTTCTCAACCAAGGGAGATTTTGCCCTCCAGAGGACATGCGGCAATGTCTGGAAACATTTCTGATGGTCACAATGGCTAGAAGGGGTAGGGAGTGGTGCTAGTCTAGTAGACAGAAGCCAGGGATACTGCTACACATCCTACAATGCATAGGCCAGGCCCCCCCGCCAACAAAGAATTACAGGTCCAAAATGTCATTAGTCCACAGGTTGAAAAACTTTGTCTTAGATAACACACTGGCTCTGAGGGAGGTGCCCAGACTGCCTGGTTCACTTTTCCTTTGAGCTAGGTGCCCAACATTAGACCCCAAATCATGATTCTGCATAGTCCGCACCATTTGCAAGGCTGAACAAAACATTCAAAGCCATTGCCTGAGTCTTTTTTTTTTTTTTTTTTTTTGAGATTGAGTCTCGCTCTGTCGCCCAGTGGGGAGTGCACTGGCGCCATCTTGGCTCACTGCAACCTCTGCCTCCCAAGTTCAAGCAATTCTCCCACCTCAGCCCTCTGAGTAGCTGGGATTATAGGTGCCCGCCACCACATCCGGCTAATTTTTGTTTGTTTGTTTGTTTCTTTGTTTTAGTAGAGATGAGGTTTTGCCATTTTTGCCAGGCTGGTCTCGAACTCCTGACCTAAGGTGATCCACCCGCCTTGGCCTCCCAAGGTGCTGAGATTACAGGCATGGGCCACCGCGCCCCGCAGCCTGATTCTTAAAGATGCTGCTCCTGTAGCTCCCCTTTTGTCTCTCCTCAGGAGAAAGGCCTTCCTCCAAAAGAAGAGTCTCCCAAGAGCCCTCCTGCCAGGACGACCCACCCATCCACAGCGTGACAACTAGCAAGCTGGCATCAATGAATGTTCAAATCCTTTGGCAATCA
>NW_012101594.1:358860-414798 GCF_000951045.1 Mandrillus leucophaeus
CTGAGTAGCTGGGATTATAGGTGCCCGCCACCACATCCGGCTAATTTTTGTTTGTTTGTTTGTTTCTTTGTTTTAGTAGAGATGAGGTTTTGCCATTTTTGCCAGGCTGGTCTCGAACTCCTGACCTAAGGTGATCCACCCGCCTTGGCCTCCCAAGGTGCTGAGATTACAGGCATGGGCCACCGCGCCCCGCAGCCTGATTCTTAAAGATGCTGCTCCTGTAGCTCCCCTTTTATCTCTCCTCAGGAGAAAGGCCTTCCTCCAAAAGAAGAGTCTCCCAAGAGCCCTCCTGCCAGGACGACCCACCCATCCACAGCGTGACAACTAGCAAGCTGGCATCAATGAATGTTCAAATCCTTTGGCAATCACGTAGGCCTGGCATAACCAGCTACTGAGTCCTGTCACGTAGATCCAAGGCCCAAGTGAACGTGCACAAGTTTTTCAACAGGCTGCAGGCCCAACTCAGGCTGGAAGACTCTGCACAAAAGCCTCTCACCCTTCAGGAAGCTGACATCTCTCACCCAAACGGGGAGTCCCAACACCCAAACCTGCCCCTACAGCATTCCCCATCGCCCAAGGAGGGTTTGGCAGAGGGGCTGTTACCTCTGTGCAATGGGTGAGAATGAGCCTCGGAAAGGCTCCGAGTTTAGGGGAGTAAGCCCAAACCTTACTCACAAGATCCCCCGTGTTTGGAGAAGTAAGAGGAAAGGCCAAAGAAAAGCGAAAGGAAGAAAGGATCAAAAAGGATCCCCTGTCCCAAGTTCACCCAAAATTCCCACCTGTGAAGCCCAACAGTTGGCTCCAGCCAAGCAAGTCAAAGTTCTGACTCAAACCTGCAGCCAGGGGCAACGAGCCTAGAGCCCCAGACACTTAGAGCAAGGGGGTCTGGGAGTGAAGAACGACATTATTAGAAAGCGAAGCAGGAAAGCTGTATTGGCGACCAAAGGGCACGGGCAACAGGCGATCGGCAGCCGGAAGACGGTCGGGCAAGCAGCGGGCGTGTTCCAGGGACCCAAAGCTCTGCACGTGGCCCTCGTCTCCTCCCCGACGCAGGACCGAGGGGCTGAGGTGGACCCAGGGACGTGAGACGACTACAGAGGACCCACCCTGCACCTGAGGCGCCCCCTCTGCGTCCCGACCTGAAGCTCGCGGCTAGCGAAACTCGCGGGGAAGCTGCACTGTCACATGAAGAAAATGCAAGAAGGGCTCAGGTGGGTGTTGAACCCAGCTCTGGCCGCAGCCAGACGGCGCCCGGGTACTCGGCGGGCCGGCGGGTGGCAGCCTTACCCGGCTGCAGGAAGATGGGATCCGCGGTCACCTTCTAGCCCCCTCTGCGCCCGCCTCCGCGCGCTCGCCACCGCGCTGACGCCCGGCACGCGCTCCGGATCTGTTTACCAACTCGCCAGCTTCCAGGGAGGCCCAGCGCCCAAGCCCCGCCCCGCGGACCGCTCCCATTGGCTGCGCCGCCGGCCACCTGCCGAATGCCGCTATGTGCGTGGGAGCGTGCTCGGCCCGTGCTCCCAGCCCATAGCCAGTCGCGACCGAGGGCGGAGCAAGAGGAGCCAATGGGAGGCTACCTTAGGAGACAGGGCCCTCCCGTTCTCCTTTTCCCCACCTCCATGCTCCCTTTCCCTCTAGCAAACGCGGGCTGGAGGCCTGGCTTTGGAGTTGGTGGCCTGCGCGCATGCGCCTTGAGAACGGGCACCTTGAGAACGGGCGCCTTGAGAACGGGCACCCTGAGAACGGGCGCCTTGAGAACGCGCGCCTTTTTCACTGCGATGCGATGTGCGCGGCCGCAAAGGTTCCCTGTGTTCCTTCAGATTGGTGCTTGCTGGGCCTCCGCGCGGGCCTGGGAAGGGAGGCTGTGGACCGAACAGACGCGACTGTGGGCCGTGGAGGGTGCCGCCGCTTTAAGGACCGGGCGAGGCCTGTTCTTTGCTCCTCTCTATGTAGCAAGAGCCCCTTTCCCAGGGCCCACAAAAATCACTCCGAGGAAGGGAAGCGCGGCGGGCAAGGCCGCGCACTTCCACCTCCGGCGTCGGGGCCCTTCAGGCTAAGGTTGCTTGTTTTGTGTGGCGCCATCCTCAAAACAGGAAGCCTCTGCCACCCGCGCCCCTAGGGTAGAGAGATAGGACCCTAACCCGAGTCGCTGTCCGCCCGCCAGTCTCGTCGGCGTGCAGGTGTCCGCAGTCGCTGACGGCCGGGGTTTTGGGGGACGCGCAGCCCACACGGGATAGAGCTCGGGTCTAGCCCTCGGCGGCCCAGCGGAGCAACCCTGGGAGGCACGCACATTTGCCCCGTCACTCCCTCCCTAACGAGAAGAGGAACGTGTGAGCCAAAGTCGGCTCGACAATTTCCACTGAGATGACCCCAAACACTGGTCTGCAGCTCTGTTAGTCGTTCTTGTGGAAAAGAGAGAAATAACAACTTAGTGAGTTGCTCATAAAATGAAATACTCAAGCCAAAGGATTGTTCCTTATTCTGAGCCTCCCCCCGCTTTTTTTTTTTTTTTTTTTTTTTTTTATCTGTAGCTCTCTGCTTAGGAACTAACAGAAAGGCAGCTTCTTGCATGACTCAGCTTCCAGTTTTTTTTTTTTTTTTTTTGGTATTGTGAAACGAAAATTCACTCTGCCAAAAGGAAAAAAATTAAGCTGAAAGCTGAGTCATGCAAGCAACTGCCTTTCCTTTTGTTCCTAAGCAGATAGCTACAGATTAAAGGTGAAGTATCTCCACTCTGTATTCACCTTATCTTGTGTAAAGTGCCGATTTACTGAGCGCTAGACAAATACGTAATTGTTGCCCTACCTGCTCCCTTTATCACAACATGTGGATTCAGTAATGTGAACATACCCTCCATCTTTCCTCTCCAGCCTGCTTTTCCCCTTTAAATATTGAAGCCCTCAAAATAATCTTTGGAGAAAGGCACAGACCTGTCTCCTGGGCGCAAGTCCTTCACCTTCATAACATAAATTTCTAAACTGATACAGGTACTTTTTGTTTCACAAGTATTGACATTTAACTTAATTGAAAGTCGTTTGTTTTATATTTTCCCTTGGAAAAATTTAAAGTTAGCTGTTCTATGTTGATGCCTAAAATTGGGGATGGAGGCTGCTTTATTATACTGAAGTCCAGAACCTAACTTCACAGCCCCCCGTTGACCACTTGGAGCTTGGCTTCCCAGAGATCTGCCTGAGTCCCCAAGAACAGAATTCTAAGTGTGTGTGATATGGGTGAACACAAGCTCTATGTCAGGCTCCGTTCTTCCCAGGGGTAGGAGAGGGCTTTCTTCCAAGGAGAATGGAGACTGTGCCTTGTGGCCTCTGTGACTGGGCACTGGTCGGCTGGTGGGTGCTCCTCTCTGCACAGACCTTCGCATGCCCTACACACAGTCCAAGTTCTGCCTCCCCCATCTTCACCACACTAAATACAAAGTAAATGTTAAAGGACAATTAAAGAGTTATTTTGACTAAAGTTTCAAGTAACTGCCCCAAACAGTTGACAACTTGCCTTGATTAGGTCAGCTGGCTCCATTTTCCCACACAGGAGAAAAAGACCAAGCCTCAAGGCCTTTCAAGGGTGGCCGTTGCTTCCTCCTACAGTAACTGTTCCCTTACACAGTTCTGCTGTTCCCTGCCCGCTTCCTCCAAGCCCTCCCAGCCTAGTGATCCAGACCACAGTCCATGGAATAAGAGAGTTCCTGGTTCATTACTTCCTGAATCTTGCGAACTCTACCCCATCAGATTTGAGCTGGATGAGAATGTGATTGTCATCAACTCCTGCTTCTAGTAAGTGGGGAGAGGATGTGGTGCTTTAGTTTCACAAACGTGGGGCGGGAATTGGCCGCTTCCATGCTACCTCAGTCCCACTCCACCAGCAATGCCAAGGCCAGCTTCTCTCCTAAAATACCTTGAAAACAAGCATAACCCACCACCACAAACATTAGTTTTTCTTCAAGGACTGCCAGTCTGATTTACTAGAGAAATGACCTCCAGCTAGTCTATGCAAAGACAGGATCTTCCTCCAATTAATACAACTTTGACCTTACTCCCTGTTAAATAATGACCTCAGCTTTACTATACTAAAGACACATTTCTTTCTTTCTTGACCTGGCTTTTAGTGCAAAGATTTTTCCCTGCAAATTATTTTTCAGGTGTGATAATGGGATTGTAGTTAGATTTTTTAAAAGAGTCGTTGTGTTTCAGAGATACACATTATCAGATGAAATAATATTATATATGGGATTATCTTCAAAATATTACAGGACAGGGGAAGTGAACAGGCCATGGGTTTCTTTACATTACATGCCTATGTGACAGGTGAATTTCTACCCTGGCTTACCTTTAGGAAACAGGATACCTGTGGTCAGAAGGTGCCCCACATGACCAAACACTGGTGAGATCCAAGATGGCAGCTCACTTGACCTCTGAAGAACTTCTAACTTCATTATAATCTAATTTCCATGCTAAATGACTTTCCCACCAGCATCATGACAGTTGATAATCACCATGACAATGACTGGAAGAAACCATAAAAGGACAAAAAAAAAAGGAAAGTAATACTCTAGTTTTGAGAAGTTCTCTGTCCATTCCCAAAAAGACATGAATATTTATCCCCTAGCTTTTAGTGCCTAACCCCTTCATTAAAGAGGCCCTATATTTGTGACTTCCTGACTTTCACAAGCTGAGAAGTTAATTCGTGAACCAAGCTCCTTATTCTCAATTCCGTGGCCATCCAATAAAGCCTGCACTACTTGACACTTGCTTTTGTTTTTCCAAACTGGCTTTGGGACACCAAAGAGGGAAAGACTCCATTTTGTGGGGGACCAGCTTTGTAGGTAACAAGTTGATAATAGTGGAAGATGAATGATGAGTCTACTGGGGTTCATTATATTATTACCTACATATGTTTGCAATTCTCTATAATAAAAAGTATTTTTAAACAAGGTGTCTGCAAAGAAAGCCCAGCCTGAAGATAACACTAATAATGTGGGCAGGGTGAACAAGAAGAAAACAGTGAATAACAGTCATTACTATTCTTGTTAACCTCACTACAAGGCAAGGTCAAGGACAGATCTAACTGTAGCTAATAATACAGCCTTTCAAATTTTGAATAAAATTCAAAATTATCAAGAAAACATTTGAAACAGATTTCATTCATGGGGTACCTCACTCTGATTGTCTGTTATGCCTGAAAGTATTAGTTAATGATCATATACTGCCATCTTAGTTAAGACATTTTTTAAAAATGTATCTGTGAGTACAGTATTATGTAATATAAACACACTCAAACAAATGTGTGTGTGTGTGTATTTTCCCAATAATCAAAGATTCCTGTGCCTGGGACTTTAGGGTGAAAAGTATGATACTCCAATAACTTTCCTCTGATCTTCAAACTTCTCCCTTAACAACAGTGACAGAGGAGACAGTCAGTTTTTCCCACTCTGCGGCATTCCCATCAGCATACAAATCCATTAAAAAATCTCCTGGGCTCACCTCCATTCTCATTTCTCTGCTCTCATTTTCAGCAAAATTCTTGGAAGAATTATCCATATTCATTATCTCCACTTCCTTTTCTCCTATTCTACCTACAGCAATCTAGTCAGGTTTGACACCTGTCCCCACCATTCCCCTAAAACTGTTCATCAGTGACCTTTCTGTTGCCAAATCAAATGGTCATTCTCGGATCTCATCTTAAACTATCAGCTGCATTTGACACAGTTGATCACTCCCTCCCTCTTTCTTATGGGTTGCCCTGGGGATTATAATGAACGTCTTATAACATTCTAGTTTGAATTAATGGTAACTTAATTGCAATAATATACAAAAGCCTTGCTCCTATATAGCTCCATTCTCCCCTCCTTTGTGCTGTTATTGTCATACAGATTACATTTTTATCCATTATATGCCCATAACCACACATTTATAATTATTGCATATTTATGCTGCCTTTTATATTTACCTATGTAATTTCCTTTACCAGTATTCTTCATTTCATGTGAATTTGACTTTATGCCTCAAGTCCTTTCAGCCTGAAGAGCACCTTTTATTTCTTACAGGGAAGATTTGCTAAGTGATGAATTTCTTCAGTTTTTGTTTATCTCGGAATGCCTTGATTTCTCCTTTATTTCTGAGGGATAGTTTTGCTGGATATAGAAAGCTTAATTAAGGGGTGTTTTTTTTTGTTTGTTTGTGTTGTTTTTTTTTCGGTAGCATTTTATGTCATACCACAGCCTTCTTGGCCTCCAGAGATCAGATGTTAATCTTATTGAGAATCCTAATACAGGGTAAGTTGGTTTTTTTATTTGTGTTCTGCTAATTTCAAGACCCTCTCTTTGCCTTTGGTTTTCAACAGTTTGATTATCATGTGTCTAGGTGTGAATCTCTCTGAGTTTATCCTATTTGAAGTTCAGTGTGCTTCTTGGACATGCTTTTTATCAAAATAAAAAGCATGCCTATTTATACTTTTTATCAAAATTGGAAGTTCTCTTCTACTTCTTCAAATATTCTTTATGTCCTTTTTCTCTCCTCTCCTTCTGGGACTCCCATTATAAGTATGTTTGTATGCTTGATGGAACCCACAGATTTTTGAGGCTCTGTTTGTTTATTCCCTTCATTCTTTTTTTTTTCTGTTCCTCAAATTGGATAATCTCAATTGTCCCATTTTCAATTTTGCTTATTCTTTCTCCAGCCTGCTCTAATGTGCTGTTGAGCCCCCACTAGATTTTTCATTTCAGTTATTATATTTTTCAACTCCAGAACATCTGTTTGATGATCTTAAAAGTAATTTGTTTTTATTGATATTCCTTATTTTGTGAGAAAAAAAATTTATACTTTTATTTTGTTCTTTAGACATGGTTTCATTTATTTCTTTGAATATATTTAAAGTAGCTGACTTAAAGTCTTTGTCTAATAAGTCCAATGGTGGAGACATTATCTATATTCCTATTGATTGCATTTTCCCCTGTGCATGGGCCATACTTTCTTGTATCTTTGCATGCCTCGTGCTTTTTGTTGAAAACTGGACATTTTAAATAATATAATGTAGCATCTCTGGAAATCAGATTCTCCTCCCTCCCGAGGGTTTGTAGTTACTGCTCCTTGTTATAGTTGTTGTTCTTTGTTTAGTGACTTTCCTAATTTGTAAAGTCATCATGATGTTACTGCTCCACAGATAATAAGTATATGAAATTCTCACATTTTGCACACCCAAAATCAACTAGTTAACTTTAATGATTTCATCCTTCATTTATAAATGACACATCAAATATAGTCTTTCTTTATAATACCTGGAAAATCATTTTATACACTGGCTGCAACATTTTCTCATTAACACTAGATTCTAAAGTGGAAGAGCTGAATTTTCTATATGAGAAGTTGATTAATCACAGTTTTCAGATCTGCAGAAAAAGTCCTGAGGCATATTTGTAGAATAATAATTTTCATGCTCCACATTATCTAGCTGTCTTCAACAGCAAGATTCTTTTTGATTCCTAGGCCATTTGGGGTATTAATTAAACATGGTTAATAAAAACAGGCCGGGCACAGTGGCTGACGCCTGTAATCCCAGTACTTTGGGAGGCTGAGGCGGGTGGATCACCTGAGGTGAGGAGTTCAAGACCAGCCTGGCCAACATGGTGAAACCCCGTCTCTACTAAAAGTAAATTTAAAAAAATGATCTGGGCGTGGTGGTGCATACCTGTAATCCCAGCTACTCCAGAGGCTGAGGCAGGAGAATCACTTGAACCTGGGAGGCAGAGGTTACAGTTAGCTGAAATTGCACCACTGCACTCCAGCCTGGGCTACAGAGGGAGAATCTATCTCAAAAGAAATAAAAAATAAACAAATTTTAACTGTACAAGCACAAGAAGAGGTATTTTCTTTCTTTTTTTTTTTTTTTTTTTGAGACAGAGTCTCGCTCGTCGCCCAGGCTGAAGTGCAGTGGCGCGATCTCAGCTCACTGCAAGCTCTGCCTTCCGGGTTCATGCCATTCTCCTGCCTCAGCTTCCAGAGTAGCTGGGACTACAGGTGCCTGCCACCACACCCGGCTAATTTTTTGTATTTTTGGTAGAGACAGGGTTTCACTGTGTTAGTCAGGATGGTCTCAATCTCCTGACCTCGTGATCCGCGCACCTTGGCCTCCCAAAGTGCTGGGATTACAGGCATGAGCCACCATGCCTGGCCAAGAGGAGGTGTTTTCAAGCAGAAAGATGCCTAAGCAACTGAGTCATAGCCTGGACACCTGCTCTCCACGGCTGTCTACTGTGTCCACTCCACACCCCAGGGACTCTCAGAGAGTTTTGTCATAATGGGAAAACAGTTGCTTAAAAATTCTTCTATGGGCTGGGCACAGTGGCTCATGCCTGTAATCTGAGCACTTTGGGAGGCCAAGGCAGGTGGATCACCTGAGGTCAGGAGTTCAAGACCAGCCTGACCAAAATGGTGAAACCCCGTCTCTACTAAAAATACAAAATTAGCCAGGCATGGTGGTGCATTCCTGAAATCCTAGCTAATTCAGCTACTTGGGAGGCAGAGGAAGGAGAATCGCTTGAACCCAGGAGGTGGAGATTGCAGTGAGCCCAGATTGCACCATTGCACTCCAACCTAGTCAGCAAGAGCGAAACTCCGTCTCAAAAAGAAAAAATTATGAATTAAATATAAGAAAGTAGGAGTCAAAACAGATTCCGCTACTGCTTTGTTATATTTTATTTTGAGACAGGGTCTCACTGTCACCCAGGCTGGATAGAGTGCAGTGGGACAGCCATGGCTGAGTACAGCCTGAACCTACTGGGCTCAAGTGATCCTCCCACCTCAGCCTCCTGAATAGCTGGGACTACCGTCAAGCACTACCATGCTCAACTATTTTATTTTTTATTTTAATATTTTTGTCAAGACAGAGTCTCACTATGTTGCCCTTGCTGGTCTCAAACTCCTGGGATCAAGTGATCTGCCTGCTTCTACTGCCCCAAGTATAGGCATGAGCCATCAGGCCCACCCACTATTGCTTTAAATACACACATTTCTCATTATACCTTTACAAACCACTATTTGGGAAATGTTAGATTATATGATCACTGGACTTCTCCTCCCCCTAAAACTTTTTTCTATTCTTAAAAACTCGGCCAGGCATGGTGACTCACACCTGTAATCCCAGCACTTTGGGAGGCCGAGGTGGGCGGATCACGAGGTCAGGAGATCAAGACCATCCTGGCTAACATGGTAAAATCCCATCTCTACTAAAAGTACTAAAAAAAAAAAAAAATTAGCTGGGTGTGGTGGTGGGCACCTGTAGTCCCAGCTACTCGGGAGGCTGAAGCAGGAGAATGGCATGAACCCGGGAGGCGGAGCTTGCAGTGAACCAAGATCATGCCACTGCCTGGGCGACAGAGCAAGGCTCTGTCTCAAAAAAAAAAAAAAAAAAGTCTTGTACATTTTAATTAATTGATTTCAATCTTTTATTAGGTAATAATACATTCATTTGAATATTTAAACATTTATTTTATAAAGGTTTGCAGTGAAGTCTTCCCTAATTCCATCCCTTTCCTACCCACTTCCCAACCCTCATGCCCCCAATTTCCTTGCCCTCCCCAATAAACATCTTCCCTGTTGTTAAGTTTCTTTTCTCTTTTCAGTTTCTTTGTACATAAACAAGCAAATACAAACCTATACTTTTATATTTTATACAAATGGCCTTACTATGCACTCAGTTCTGCTTTTTTCATGTAACAATATAGTTTGAAGCTCTTTCCAGATCAGTACATAGAGAGCATCCTCATTCTTTTTCTCAGTATCATATGGATGAACCATAATTTATTTAACCAGTCTCCTGTCTTACAGACTGTTTCTATTATTTTGCTATTGCAACGATGCTGCAGTGAATAATCCTGTATGTTTTCAAAATGTGATTGACAGCTGGGCACTGTGGCTCATGCCTGTAATCTCAGCACTTTGGGAGGCCGAGGCAGGCGGATCACGAGGTCAGGAGATCGAGACCCTCCTGGCTAACACGGTGAAACCACGTGTCTACTAAAAATACAAAAAATTAGCCAGGCGTGGTGGCGGGCGCCTGTAGTCCCAGCTACTTGGGAGGCTGAGGCAGGAGAATGGTATGAACCTGGGAGGCAGAGCTTGCAGTGAGCCAAGATCATGCCACTGCACTCCAGCCTGGGTGACAGAGCCAGACTCCGTCTCAAAAAAAAAAAGTGTGATTGACTTGTACCTAACCAAGCCTGGGTCAGTACGCCAAGAGTGGTGACAGTGTAGAGCCCAAAGTGTTCTTGCTGTGCTCAGAGGCCTGACACGCATAACTCACTGGCTCCATGATTAGTCACATCCCTCACCCCTCACTCTGTGGTGAAAACCCAGCACAAACAAATCATTTCTCGAGCCCCAGGAATGCACCATTGCAGGCCACAATCTGAGGAAGTCGCTAGATGCAGGAAAATCCAACCCAGTCCTGTTAAGAGAATGACTTAGTTCAACTCTGTTGAACTAAGGCAAGACTAATTACTGTAATTAGCTGACTGTACAATTAGAAGTGATTAAGCACATGACAAAAGAGGCTCAGAATCCCCACAACTGGAAACATCCCAGCTCAGTCCGTTAACAATGTCTGTGGCTTTTCTGTTTTCATGGCTTATGCTTGCAGTACATGTCTACCTTCTCAATAGGGTATTATTTTTCTTTTCAACACACTGTAGCATATGGACATTAGCAAAGCATATCATAATCATTGGTTTAATTTTTCTATGCTTAAATTGAGATATAATTTATATATGATAAAATGCACAGATCTAAGGTCCACGGTTCATACAAATGAAAATATCCTGTAACTAACACCTTAATCAAAATATAGAACAATTTTATACCTCCAAAAAGTTCCTTCATGTCTCTTTCCAATGACTGCCCCCCAGCTCCCTCTCCCCAGGCAACTATTCTAGGTTGATTCCATTAAGGGAAAATAACTGGAAGGTTATTTTGGCCATTCAAAATTAGGCAAGTAGTCATTGAATTGAAAAAAAGCTTATAGGGCCAGACACCATGGCTCACGCCTGTAATCTTCGCACTTTGGGAGGCCGAGGCGGGCAGATCACCTGAGGTCAGGGATTTGAGACCAGCCTGGCCATCATGGCAAAACCCCGTCTCTACTAAAAATACAAAAAATCAGCCAGGCATGGTGGCACACGCCTATAGTCCTAGCTACTCGGGAGGCTGAGGCAGTAGAATCACTTGAGCCCAAGAGGTGGAGTTTGCAGTGAGCTAAGATCATGCCACAGTACTCCAGCCTGGGTCACAGAGTGAGTGAGGCTCCGTTTCAAAAACAAAACAAAACAACATATAATTCATTCTCCTGTTCTTAAATGCTGTACTGTGTGGGGGAAGCCATCCTACTTGCCTAGTTGCTGAATATGTATTTTACTTTGTTCTCCCTCAGACAGTCACTGGATACTTGTTTCTAATTCACCTAAGTTTTGGAGTAATTTCCACATTTAGAACCCCAAGTTTTTAAACTAGAGAAGCAGCAAACAGGCGAGAAGCTGCAAACCATGAGCCAAGCCTAATTCTGACAATCTGTTGCCCACTTCCTTTTGAGTATACAAAAGCAGGGTGAAGACAGCGAAATTGTGAAAGGGAGTTTAGAAAAGAGAGTCACCGACCGGGCATGGTGGCTTATGCCTGTAATCCCAGCACTTTGGGAGGCCAAGGTGGGCGGATCACAAGGTCAGGAGTTCGAGACCATCCTGACCAATATGGTGAAACCCCATCTCTACTACAAATACAAAAATTAGCCGGGCATGGTGGCATGTGTCTGTAGTCCCAGCTACTCGGGAGGCTGAGGTAGAAGAATCACTTGAACCCAGAAGCAGAGGTTGCAGTGAGCTAAGATTGCGCCACTGCACTCCAGCCTAGGTGACAAAGCAAGACTCTGTCTCAGAAAGAGAGTCACCGTGTATCCAAAACAGACAGTGAGACTTAGTTCAGAGCCTACCGTGGCCAGGAAATGCCATCAAGGCAGGGTCTAAGTGGCTGCAAATAAAATAATTTCAACTTCAAGGTGAGGACGGACCAAGGACACAGATGTTGCCAATGACCAAGAAGGTTAAATATTAATATGAACTGTTAATAAAAGAGCACAGGAGGGCCTGGCTCCCTTGGGTGAAATAAGCAATCCTGGAAGAGGCTAAGAGGTGTGGACCTATAAATCCGAGTAGAATAGAATGTCCCAGTGGTGTCTGAACTTTGGGTTTTATTTTCTTTCCTTGCACCCATGAGAGAGATGTCAAGTATTTCAGACGGATGCCTCCACCCCACGAACCCCAGCGGGGTGTGTGTGACCAGGAAAGGGTGCACAAGGGGGAAGCCCATGGTGGGGGTTGAGGGACAGCCAACAGGGAAAATCTCCCTGCCTTCTAGGGTGCGGTGGATTCCAGGGAGGAATAGAGGATAGGAATTCTGCATCTAGAGCCAGGCGCGGTGGTTCACGTCTCTAATCCCAGCACTTTGGGAGGCCAAGGTGGGAGGATCACTTGAGGTCAGGAGTTTGAGACCAGCCTGGCCAGATGAGCCAGTCCGTCTCTACTACAGATACAAAAATCAGCTGGGCATGGTGGTGGGCTCTTGTAGTCCCAGTTACTCATGAGGCTGAGGCAGGAGAATCACTTGAACCCAGGAGGCAGAGGTTACAGTGAGCTGGGATCACACCACTGCACTCCACCAGAGTGAGACACTGTCTCTAAATAAATAAATAAATAAATAAATAAATAAATTCTGCATCCACATGGATATCCCAAACTACTTCTTATCCAAAGTCCTTGGGACAGCGAGTGACTTGGCAAATGGGGAAACTGAATTTAACTAAAGGGCAGAGCTCTGAGATAATGGCCCGGGATCCTGGGAAGGAACACTCATGACCAAGTTCAAAGTGACATGAGTGATACTGTCCTCCCTGAGGAGCCACAGAGACCTGGGGATGCGTGTTGTCCACCAGACTGACGAGAGACCAGTGGCCTCTGGCTGCATGTGAAAGTCAGACTGGCCCTACTCCCTCTTTGGACTGTGTAAAGTGTTGGGTTGAACACAATTAAGGAGTTGGGGGAGCCCCACGAAGGAGATACTAAATTTCCCACTAATCAGGTAAATGGAGGCTTAAGCCAGATTTCTTTATGGGAGAAAGTAAAGACATATTCACCTTGCACCCTGACTTTATTATCCTAGTTCCTCAGGTATTATCTGAACTCTGAGATTTCTTTGTGTTGGGGAAATATTTCTTGCCTTAGCAGCAACTTCTAGAACTTGTCCTCCAACTTACCTGGGCCATTTCTCCAACCTTTCCCTTGGCTTTCTGCCTCTGGGGCTTTACTCTTAAAGCTCCCCTGCCTCCCATGCTCTCCCTTCTCTCCTGTAATCATTAAAATCCCACTCACTCTTTAAGACCTAATTCCAGTGTTATTTGGTATGCAACACCTCTCTGATCACCTCAGTCAGAAACAATGTG
The DNA here is from genome assembly GCF_000951045.1 of Mandrillus leucophaeus. Classification (NCBI taxonomy): domain Eukaryota; kingdom Metazoa; phylum Chordata; class Mammalia; order Primates; family Cercopithecidae; genus Mandrillus; species Mandrillus leucophaeus. Next base: position 372,352 of record NW_012101594.1, read on the forward strand.
TCTCTCTCCTTTACATTTCTCGTACTTTGTTTTAGCATTTACACGTGTCATTTTTACATTACGCCTAATAATAGTGTATTGTAGTTATTTGTCAGCTTGTCTTTTTATATCAAAGAGATTGTCAACTGTGTATCTTTGTATCTCTTACAATGCCTTATACCTAGAAAGTACCCTTTAAATTAAAAAAAAAAAAGTTTAAATTGCTACCAAAGTGTGGTAGACATTGGGAATGTTTGTCACCCGTTCTCCTCCCCATTGTGTAGCCACCATCAGTTTGAGAGGCATTGGTCTCACCCAGCTCTAGGGGTGGTGCCCTGTATTAGTCTGTTCTCACGCTTCTAATCGAGACTGGGTAATTTATAAAGGGAAGAGTTTTAAAGGACTTACAGTTCCACATGGCTGTGAAGGCCTCACAATTACGGCAGAAGGCAAATGAGAAGCAAAGTCATGTCTTACATGGGGGCAGGCAAGAGAGCTTGTGCAGGAGAACTCCCCTTTATAAAACTATCAGATCTCAAGAGGAGAACAGCACGGGAAAAACCGGCACCCATTATTCAGTTACCTCCCACCAGGTTCCTCCCACCACGTGTGAATTATGGGAGCTACAATTCAAGATGAGATTTGGGTAGGGTCTTAGCGATTAACATTGGGCTCCTTGTTACTTGTGCAAATTTCTGCAGCTGGCCTGAATTTCTCCCCAGAAAATGGGTTTTTCTTTTCTATGGCATCACCAGGCTGCAAATTTTCCAAACTTTTATGCTCTGCTTCCCCTCGATCACTTTGCCACTTAGAAATTTTTTCTGCCAGATATACCCCAGATCATCTGTCTCAAGTTCAAAGTTCCACATGTCTCTATGACAGGGACAAAATGCCACCAGCCTCTTTGCATAGCAACAGTGACCTTTACTCCAGTTCCCAACAAGTTTCCTCATTTCCATCTGAGACCACCCCAGCCTAGATGTTACTGTTCATATCACTATCAGCATTTTGGTCAAAGCTATTCAACAAGTCTCTAGGAAGTTCCAAGCCCTCCAAACTGTTCCAACTGCCTGTTACCCAGTTCCAAAGTCGCTTCCACATTTTCGGGTATCTTTACAGCAGCACCCCACTACCAGTACCAATTTACTATATTAGTCTGTTCTCATGCTGCTACTAAAGACATATCCGAGGTTGGGTAATTTATAAAGGAAAGAGATTTAATTGATTCACAGCTCCACATGGCTTGGGAGGCCTCACAATCATGGCAGAAGGTGAATGAAGAACAAAGTCACGTCTTACATAGTGGCAGGCAAGAGAGTTTGTGCAGGAGAACTCCCCTTTATAAAACCATCAGCTCTTATGAGACTTACTCACTATCACAAGAACAGCATGGAAAAAACCCTCTCCATGATTCAATTACCTCCCACCATTTCCCTCCCATGACACGTGGGATGGGAGTTACAACTCAAGATGAGATTTGGGTGGGGACACAACCAAACCATATCATGCCCCATGGTATAAGTCAATCCCAACCCACTTGACAAGGTGATAGGTTTTTGAATCTGAGCCAGTCAGCACATGGCATGCCCTCAATGACTGCTCCTGGGGGGGTCCAATCAGAAGGAAGCTCAGGACTTCTATGCAATGGCTGTAGGAAACAATAGCTCCTCTCTCCTTAGATGAGTTGTTGTTGGCTGAGTTACTGTTCACAGACATCTTGCAACCATGAATAAGCCAGCCTGAAAAGGAATCTGGCCACAAAAGGGCAAGGCAGAGAGAATTAAAGAGAAATGGAGCTGGAGCCCTGATTAAAGCTTATTAGAAGGCTGCACTAACACTTAACTTTTCAGCCATGTGAACTAATATATCCTCTTCACAGCTTCTTTAATTACAAGTGAAGGCATCCTAACCAGTGCATTGGGAGTCCAGCATTATGGTGAGCATTGTGGGTTCATACATTGCACATGCACACATGCATGTACACACACGCGCACACACACACACTACCTGAATCTTACTAGAGAGGGGAAAAACACAGACCTCCAATTCCTGGGATAGTTGCAACATTGATTTTACAAAATTGCACACTGTAAGGCTTTTGGTAATAATTACCAATGCATGGAACTAATGTTTTTGGATAATTTTTCATTGATTTCTGTATTAAAAACGATTTTGTAAGTTTAACCTGAATTCTTAAGAATATCTCCAACTCTGGCAAGTGGCAATTATAAAAAGTTTTTTTCTTTAAAAAACTAATATATTGTCTGTCACCTCTTTATTAGTATTTAAAGTAATAAAATTCACTTTTACCTTAATGTGAAGTTTGTATTTTCAACATTTTTCCTTAGAAGGTGAAATGAGGTTCTAATAATTGGAAGATGATATTGACTTTTCTTGACTGGTTCCATGCCTTGACCTTATTTACAACTTTGTTTCAAAATTTTTCCAACCTGTTTGTTTACTTGCTGCTTTGGCAGGACTTCCTGAGTTTTTTCTCTAGGGGCCTAGCTCCTTATAAGCTTAGACTAAGTCTTGTGCCTCTTTCATAACCCATGTCCTCCCCATGCCATGCCGAGTGCAAGAGCTTACCAAGAGCTAGTGGACAGCCCATGGAAATTTCCACAACAGCTGCTCAGCCCCAGTCCCCCCTCCCCACCTGGGACCTGGCCTGCAAGTCCTACTAGCCCAAGGACACTGGGCCTGGCTCTGGGTCAGGCTCTAGGTCTATTTATGCCTTTTTATCTCAGGCTTTGTGCTTTGGCACTCTGCACTCAGGAAACCTCCTCCCATCCTCACCAGTCAACATACAAACACACGTCCTTATCTGGACAAGAGGAGAACAGTGGGTCAGATCCACAAACTCTTTCTCCATGGCTGCCCAGATGGCCCCAATGTCTCACCACCTTTGGTTCATTCTTCTGGTTGGAGGAGTAAATCTTTTATGGGAACAAAGATTTAGGCTTTCTGCCATCAGACAAAATATCTTTATGACCACTGACAAACTTATTAGTGAACATATTTCTCACATGCTTCCCCTTATTAGGAAAAAACTGTCTCCAAGGTGGTGGGAACCTCACTCCCCTAATATGTTCCCCTGAGCTCAGCTCTTTGACAGAACAAGTAATCGATAAACCCAACAGCCCCTGCGGGAGTTGCTGAGGGAAGAGCTGAGCCCTTGAGGGCCCAGGAACACCTGGTACCTGAGGAAGGGTGTGAGGAGCTACCCTGCTCACTGCACTCTCTTCCCAGGCAAGGACTGAGGACGTGAGGAATAGGAGCCAGATAATCTGAGAACAGAGCAGAGCGTCGTTGAGGCACACTGTGTAATCTCTCTGGCCTCAGTGTTTTAAGGGGCCAAATTCCTGACCTGTGTACTTAATTCCTTATTTTGTTTATAGTAGTAGTAGTAGTAGTATTTTACTGGTGGCCGTGTTTATTATGTAATTTGGAGGTCAGTGGGAGCCTCCCTAGATAAGATTGGTTCAAACTTCTATTCTCCACTCTTTGGAAGTCTAAATTCCTCCTCAAAAGTTTGGCCAGTTCTCAGGAGGGAGGCCAGCGTGGAAGGCGGGCAGAGGCTCACATGTACAGTCACCGCTGGTTCTCAGCCCCTGCATCTGGAGAATTCGGCTTGTGGGCTGCCTCACCATCTGTGTGCTGTCCCTGTCCAGCCTGGCACCAACGCCTCAGGGGAGTGGAGGAGTCTACGCAACAACTTCAGATGAAATATTGGACACCACTGTTCTCAAAAGCTCTTGAGCCATCCGGTCCCATTAGGATTTTAGGCTGGCTCCCCTCACAGAGTGATCCAGCTGGCTCTCCTCATCCTCCCATCTCTCCTCCCTACCCCTCCCCTTTTGTATTGCTTCCAGAACTCCAAATCCTTCCCCGTTTATTCTGTAGAGTCATTTATTTCTCTACCATTTCTTCTGCCAAACTCAGCCATTCAAACCCACCAAGTTGCAGAGAAGGATGTTCCATTCAGCAAGATCTACCTTCATCACATACCAGACAACTGTGGTTATGTTTTTTCTCAATTGTATTAAAATTCGAAATACAATTTCTGCCAAATTCTTGCCAAAATGGCAATTCCATTTCTCAGAAAGCAGAGAAAATGATAAAGAGAAGCACCATTTTGGATCTAATTCTGTACCACTAGGGGAACCTGTTGCTAAGATAAGAGTGAGAGAAAGCTCCCTGTCATCCAGGAGCCTGGGACAGCTCGTCTCTGTACCAAGAGTTAGGAAGGAGAATCCCAAGGTATTTGGAGAAAAATTAGGCATGCTTGATTTCATGATCCAAGACAAAGGAAAGACAGCTCAAGCAGAAGCAATGAGGTTATAATTGCAAATGAGCCCAGAGTGGGCAAAGAGAAAACAGGTCCACAATCCAACACAACGGTTGAGAGAGGTGAGTGGTTCAGCAGGGTGCTCCTCTTCCACACTACTAGTCAACAAAAGCTCTGGTCTCTTCATCATGTGACTTCCACGGTCTCCCTGGGTGTCATCTCCACTCCATGAGGGGGTCTTAATGGCCAGGCCGGCAGAGGCACACATCACTTCTGCCCATGCTTCACTGGCTGGCCCTCAATGGCATGACCACAGCTGGCTGCAGGGGAGTCTGGGAGATGTCTCCCAGCTGTGTGCCTGGGAAGTAGAGGAGAGCATGAGTTTTGCCCAGCAGCTGACACTCTCTGCCACACACTCCTTTGGTTTCCCTTATTAAAGAGAATTATGGTCCGGATGGAAAGTTGAAGAGCACTATTGGAAAGAGAAATTGAAGTTCCAGGTACTGAAGGAGGCAGTAAGAAAGCACCTTGCTGCCTCAGAACAACTCAGGTCTTCTGACCTGTATATGTCATATTCAAGGCTCCTGAGGGAGCTCACAGATCAGGAGACTTCATTTTTAAGGAACCTTCATGAACAGAAATACTGCTGGAAGACTGATGAGGCAGGCAATGTCTTCCTGATTTTCGAAAAGGCTAAGAAAATTAGAATCTACAAAGTTTGTTAAGGTGAGCTTGACATTAATATGGGATGAATGGCTAAAAGAGAGGATGAAATGGGTGGCCTTGAATATTCAGAAGGGAAAGAATTGGCCACTAAGAGCCAGCATGTGGTCCGGGATAACCTTATTTCCTCTTTCAGAAGAGTTAGGCTTAACAATGTTGATATTCTTAATTTTAATAATACACCTTCAGGAAGTTATTTTGCACAAGAAGATGTTCAGCACAGTTTCATTTGTAATAGCAAAAACTTAGATACAAGCTGAAAGTACAGCAACAGGGGAATGGTGATGCAAATTATTAACCATTGATACAATGAGTTATTATACAGCCTTCAAGATTGTTTTCAAAGAGTATTTAATAATGTGAGAAATACTTATAAAAACTCTTAAAAATTTAGAAATATAAAGAAAATGTAAAAAGTAAAACTTAAAAACAGGACTACCATATGATCCAGCAATTCTGCTACTATAATATATACATACACAAAGAAAATGAAATCAGTATATCCAAGAGATATCCACACTCCCACATTCATTACAGCATTATTCACAATGGCCAAAAAATGGAATCCACTTAAGTGTTCATCAGTGCATGAATGGATAAAGAAATTGTGGTATATATACACAATGGAATACTACTCAGCCTTAGAAAAGAAGGAAATCCTGTCATTTGCAAGAACACGGATGAACCTGGAGGCATTACATTAAATGAAATAAGCCAGGGACAGAAAGACAGATACTGCATGATCTTACTTACATGTGTAATTTGAAAAAGTTGAACTTGTACAGGAGGCTAAGGCAGGAGAATCGCTTGAACCCGGGAGGCAGAGGTTGCAGTGAGTCAAATCGCACCATTGCACTCCAGCCTGGGCAACAAGAGTGAGATGCCATCTCAAAAAAAAAAAAAATTGAATTCGTAGAAGCAGAGAGTAGAATGGCGGTTGCCAAGGACTGGGAGGCAGGGGTTGGGAAGGTGTTGGTCAAAGGATACAAAATTTCAGTTACATAAGAGGGATACGTTCAAGAAATCTATTTTACAACATGGTATTGTTGACAAAAAGAGTCAAACTCCATAAGATATTTGAAGAGATTTATCCTGAGCTAAATATGAGTGACCAATGACCCATGACACAGCCCTCAGGAGACGCTCAGAACACGTCCCCAGGGTGGTCGGGGCACAGCCTACTTTATGTATTTTAGAGACATGAGACATCAAAACATGTAAGATACACATTGCTTCAGTCCAGAAATGTGGGACAGCTTGAAGTGAGGGGACTTCTAGGTTCTAGGTAGATTTAAAACTTTTGATTGGCAATTGGTTGAAAGAGTTATTATGAATAGAAAGGAATATCTGGATTATGATAAGGGATTGTGGAGACCAAAGTTCTATCACGCAGGTGAAGCCTTTAGGTTGCAGGCTTCAGAGAGAAGAGATTGTAAATGTTTCTTAGTGGACTTAAGGTCTATGTTGATGTTAAATGCTCGTTGGCTTTTCCTGAAATCCCAAAGGGAGGAGAGCATAATGAGGCATGTCCGACCCTCCCTTCCCATCATGGCCTGAACCAGTTTTTTAGGCTAACTTTGGAATGCCCTAGCCAGGAGGAGGGGTACCTTCAGATGGTTGCAGGGCCTTAGAATTTTATTTTTGGTGTATATAATTACAGTTAATAACTATTGTAGTCTTGAAAATTGCTGAGTAGGTTTTAAGTGTTCTTACTACAAAAAATGATACGTATGTGAAGTAATGTGTGTGCTTATTAACTTGATTTAGCCATTCCACAGTGTAACAACATGTTGAACATGATAAGGATATATATTTTTGTCAATTAAAATTTTTAAAAATATTTTTTAAATTAAAAAAAAAAAACAGGAGGTAAGTAACAGAGAAGGTGTGATTTCAGTGATGTGAAAAATACCAACACAGAAAAAAAGCTGAAAGAAAAATGCTGAAATGTTAACAGTAGTTATCTCAAGATGGCAGAATTTTGGTCATTGTTAATTTCCTCTAGGTACTTTCCTGCATTTTGCCACAGTAGGTACGTATGACTTCTACAAATAGGAAAAAACAAAAAACAAAAAAAACCCCTATTTTGTAGGAAAAAAAAAAATCATGAGACTGGTAGAGGAGGGCAGTGCCACATATATCTAGGCCATCTTGCTTTTTACAAGGCATTTAACAAAGTCCTTCACTGATACTCATATACGCTGGTGGATGAAATTGTGCACTGAGTTATTATAAATATAGGTCGTTGATAATCCTTGAATGACCATCCCCAGTCCAGAGTTTGGACTCCAGTGACAGAAGCAGGTCCCCGTTCTACTTAATATTTTTACCTGCATTTCAGGTAAACATCTAGAGCTGTGACACTGTCCAGTATGATATCTATTAGCCATATGGGACTATTTAAATTAATTAAAATTAAAGACAATTTAAAATTCAGTTCCCAGTTGCATGAGACTAATTTCAAGTGCTGAAAAGCTGCATGTGGCTAGTGGCTGCCATATTGGACAACACAGATCTGGTACATTTCCATGTTCACAGAACATTCTGTTGGAAAGTGCTGCTCTAGGGTAGATTTATCAGTTTCACAGAGGACACGGGCTGAAGGAGAATGATCGCCACTCCTAGGTGATCATCACAGGCTGGAACAATGAGCCAAACCTAAACAGATGAACTTGAACAGATGTAAGTATAGTATCCTTTCATGTGGGCTCCAAAATACAACTGCTGATGTATAGCAGAATTGCAGGGGAAAATTAATTGGGTGGAGACAAACTCCATATGCATGTATAGGGCAATGCAGCTACCCAAAATAATGAGATCTTGGGCCGAACTAGTGAAGTATAGTGTTCAGAACAAGGAAAGTGATAGTTCCAAGCTATATTGGTCAAACCACATTGAGAACTCAAGTGTTTTTCTTTCAGTGGTATGTTCAGAACTAGAATTGGCTATAATGAAATTGTTTAAATGGAAAGTACTATTTGCATCACTAGGAACTGCTATTGGTCACAAACAGATTGTAGTTAGGAACTACCACAGTGTATGGGGGAAAAGCTGCTGTGAATAGTCCAGCTACTTGGTTTTAGTGGCTGTATGCTTTGTTTACTAAATAAGGGAGACAATGAGTCATAAAAGTAATAAAAGTAGTGCTACTGGTGAGAAACAGTTAACAATGTGCTGCTATGGAGACAGAAAGAGAGAGAGAGAGAGAGAGAGACTACTACACTTGGGTAAAAGTCAGAAGTACTTTCATAGCTTTACGGCAATACTACTACAGCTATAAAAGACAACTTTGTCATCAAAATTCCTACAGGAAAAATAACTTTGTTATTGTACATCTAAAACTTTCTTTTTTGATGGGGTCTTGCTCTGTTGCCCAGGCTGGAGTGCAGTGGTGTGATCATGGCTCACTACAGCCTCGGCCTCTTGGCCTCAAGTGACTCTCCCACCTCAGCCTCCTGAGTAGTGGGACCACAGGCATGTGCCACCATGCCCAACTCATTTTTTTGTTATTGGTGGTGGTGGTGTTTGTAAAGACAGGGTCTCACTATGTTGCCAGGCTGGTCTCGAACCCCTGGGCTCAAGCAATCCTCCCACCTTAGCCTCCTAACCTTGTCTTTTTCCCCTCTTAAAAAAATTTAGTTTATGTTTTGATAATGTGTCACTTCCTAAAAATGCAAATATCATACTATAAGAAAGCAGACAGAATTGTGTTTTTTAGTCCAAATGAAATGCTGAAGTACTTGAGCAAGTCAAGAGAAAAAGGAACAGAATAAATACAATTCTAGAAACAATGACAAATAAAGGATATTTAGAATCAAAACTAAATATACGTTTCATCATATATTTATGTGCATCCTGGAGAAACAGTATGATTGGAACTGGAATTGGATTTCAGCTCAATACAAGGAAGAACTGTCCAACAGTCAGGTGTGATGCAGTGGGCTGCGGAAACCATACAGGGAGGTGGCAAGGCTGAATTCCAGAGCCAGGCCAACCTGAGTCTGCATGCTGATGATTTCTTGGTGTGTGACCTTGGCCAAGTTACTTAGTCTTCTAAGCCTATTTTTTCTTTTCTTTCTTTTTTTTTTTTTTTTTTTTTGAGACGGAGTCTCGCTCTGTCGCCCAGGCTGGAGTGCAGTGGCCGGATCTCAGCTCACTGCAAGCTCCGCCTCCCGGGTTTACGCCGTTCTCCTGCCTCAGCCTCCCAAGTAGCTGGGACTACAGATGCCCACCACCTTGCCCGGCTAGTTTTTTGTATTTTTTAGTAGAGACGGGGTTTCACTGTGTTAGCCAGGATGGTCTCGATCTCCTGACCTTGTGATCCGCCCATCTCGGCCTCCCAAAGTGCTGGGATTACAGGCTTGAGCCATCGCGCCTGGCCTAAGCCTATTTTTTCATCCGTACGAGACAATAGCACTACTTCTTAGTATTGTTATGAATAAAGTGAGATAATACATGCCTTGTGCATATTACAGTGCCTGGCACAGAGCAAACCCTCCAAAAATGTTACCTAGTATCTGTTATGATTCTTAATGATGGTTAATGGTGACTGAGCTCTGCTGCCAGCAACCTGGAAGTTAAAAAGTGATATGTGAAGAGGGTTCTACAGTCAAATCCATTTGATAAAGATTGGAGTAATCAAAGTTCAACAGGTTTCTTTACTCTGTGGCTTCTCTGAGGCTTTAATACACAACCCATCATATTTGGCCACAGAACCCTTTTTAATGAAGCATCCTGAGGGAAGTGAGTGTTTTGAATATACTTTGGAAAACACTGAATTACAGGACTTCTGAAATTCTTTCTGACTCTAACTTTGAAAAAGTTGTGAATTTCAAATGCAGTGATGTTTATAACTGGTATTTATTGAGCACTTACTATGAGGCAGGCACTTTAGAAACGTAATGTCATATTATTCTCTCAGCAACCCTGTAATATTGTTGTCTGCTTTCTACAGTTGAGAAAATTGAGACTCAGAGAGGTTAAGCAGCTTGCCCGAGGTTATACAGCTAACACATGGTGGAACCAGGAATATTACCTTGCCTGTCCTTTCAAAGCCCTGCTCCTCTTAGCCAATAGGCCACATTTGATCAGAGACTGCTGATTTTTTATGTATCATTGAGTTGACTCAACACAATGATGAATATTTGGGGGGTAAAAACCAAAGTGAAGTTGGCATTATAGTAAGGGGGAAAGAGCACAGACCAGGAGCCAGGAGGGTCAGATTTGAACCTTTGTGTTGAGACTTCAGAGCTGATGCCCTTTCCACTGACCAGCATTTGAGCCAGCTCCTTCATGCCAGGTTGCTTTAAGATTGTTGGGAGAAGTCATAGGAGCCGCTAGCTAACGGGATGTAGAGATTATGTGTATGTTGAATGACTGCAGGGCTTTGCTTTCATTGCTAGAGATGTCCATGACTTGGTTCTGATAAAAAGTAAAAATAAATGAGGCCCTAGTTTCAGGGAAAACTTCACATATGCCCTTTACTTCCACCTTAATCCAAGGCTAGATAAAAGGTGCCTCCTCTCCCCTTCTCACTTTACTGCATGACAACCACGTGCTCCTGAACAGTAAGTGTTCCAGGGTGCTCTTTCCCTGCAGGCAATGGCAAGAAGGCCTAACCCTTCCAGGTTAAAGCTCAGGATCTGGAAGATGGAATTCTACACAACACGGAGATAATAATGTTCATTTACCAAACATGTCAAACCTGTGATATGCTCAGGTTCTGGCTGCTCTCTCCTGGCCCCTGGGAGGGAGAGTACAGGAGGCCTGAGCCTCCCACAGAACAAGGACCTGGTTTATCATCTTTGCTTCTCCAGTACCACCAGCCAGGGACTCAGTGGGAACTGGATGCTGAAGGCCGACCTGGTGAACACCTGCGCTTGAGGCCCCAGAAGGGGCTAAGGGCGGAATCGGCTGCCCTCATGTGGCCACACTGGAGTGCAGCTAACAGAAGGAGAAATTCAAGGCAAATGGAGGAGTCCCTGAAGACACAAAAGGGACGTGGCTGAAGGACAGCAGAAGTGTAAAGCCACCAGAAACAAGCCGCAGCCTTCTGGAGGGACAATGGTCCTCAAGCGTTTTGGTGTCAGGACCCCTTGAAACTTGTAAAACTTACTGAGGACTGCAAAGACCTTTTGTTATGTTAGGGCTATCCTGTTGAGAAATTACAACTGATAATTTTTTAAAATTATGTATCAACTTTTTAAAAAATAACAAAAATAAACATTTCATTTTAACATAAATACGTTTTTTGAATATAGCTATATTTTTGCAAACCAAAAAACTTTCCTGAAGACTGGCATTTGTTTACATTTTTGCAATTCTCTTTACTAGAATAAATAGAGTATCTTAATAGAAGAGAGCTGGATTCGGCCAGGTGCAGTGGCTCACTCCTGTAATCCCAGCACTTTGGGAGGCCCAGGTGGGTGGATCACCTGAGGTCAGAATTTCAAGACCAGCCTAGCCAACATAGCAAAACCCCATCTCTACTAAAAATACAAAAATTTGCCAGGCATGGCGGCGGGCACCTGTAATCCCAGCTACTTGGGAGGCTGAGGCAGAGAGAATTGCTGAAAACCCAGGAGGCGAGGTTGGGCGTGGTGGCTCACGTCTGTAATCCCACCACTTTGGGAGGCCGAGGCTGGCAAATCACCTGAGGTCAGGAGTTCGAGACCAGCCTGACCAACATGGTGAAACCCCATCTCTACTAAAAATACACAATTAGCCAGGCATGGTGGCACATGCCTGTAATTCCAGCTACTCTGGAGGCTAAGGCAGGAGAATCGCTTGAACCCAGAGGCAGAGGTTGCAGTGAGCTGAGATCACGCCACTGCACTCCAGCCTGGGCAATAGAGCAAAACTCCATCTCAAAAAAAAAAAAAAGAAAGAAAGAGAAGACAGCTGGATTCTCATATCTGCTTTTGTAGTCAATCCCTTGTGATATCACATATCATATCATGCAGCTTCTGGACAACTCCTGTGTATACTTGTAATAGAAGGAGAATGGTAACGCAATGTTGTAGTTTTATTACAAAATAGTTTTGACCTCATGGGCCCCTGGGACCACACTTTGAGAAGCACGGCTGCAAAGTTTAAGCTAAGAACTAACTCTGGCTCAGGGTCCTCCATCAGCTCATCTGATCCTTGGGCAGTGACAAGCCTAAGGTAGGGGGCCCCAGGCAGGGAGGCTGCACCAGACCACCAAGAGGTCGATGCCCACCTGCAACCTGGTGAAGGAAGAGTCTCTGTATTCCTGCCCTCCCACCCACCCTCACCATGTTCAGGCTGAGTGGCACTGCCGGTGGCCTTTGCTCCAGACTTCCCAGCAGAAATGGTAAAATCAAGTTTTTCTTTTTTCTTTTTTTTTTTTTGAGACAGAGTCTCTGTCTGTTACCCACGCTGGAGTGCAGTGGCGTGATCTCAGCTCACTGCAGCCTCTGCTCCCCGGGTTCAAGCAATTCTCCAGCCTCAGTCTCCTGAGTAGCTGGGATTACAGGCGCGTACCACCACACCTGGCTAATTTTTGTATTTTTAGTAGAGATGGCATTTCACCATGTTGGCCAGGCTGGTCTCAAACTCCTGACTTCAGGTGATCCACCCGCCTCGGCCTCCCAAAGTGCTGGGATTACAGGCGTGAGCCACTGCGCCTGGCTGGAAGATACATTTTCTTAGCTGAATGAGATGGTAATTAGTAAAGAGTGACATTGGCTAAACTAGAGCAGGTCCTGTTTCAATTTAGTCCCCAGCAGCAGAGCTGAACAGGAACTGAGTGCAGGCAGTTCCCGTGCACCACAGAGAACACCCCAGAGGGGCAAGAGGACATGGCCTGGGATCAGGCTTCCCTCATGCGGCCAGCAGGTGAGGGAATGAATATTTACTGGATGATACTCTAACCCACCGCCAGACTGACATCTGCCAAGGAAAGTCACTCCAGACACCTGATCTAGTTCTTCAGTTATAAATGTGAACAGTCAAGCAAGGATCACCAACCATTTTTGAAGAGTTACAAAACAAATAAAAGGACTTAAGATGAACAGATAAACAAAAAGGCTAAAGAAAACTGAGACAATTAATCAAACAGGAAACCTTTCAAGAACTATTTACTCATTTCTCAGTACGAGCTGAGAAGATACTGCCTCCATCAAAAATAACAACTATGAGAGAGGAGCAAGCAAAGATCATGAGTATTTGGAAATTAAAAAAAAAAAAAAAAGATTGTCAAAAAATAAAATCTCAAAAGGCTAGAAGAAAAATTCTAGCATACAGAGGGGGGGAAAAGACAAAGGGATGCAGAGTAGGAGACAACACTGAAGAGAGACTAAAAAACAATTTCCGAGATCTGACACCAGTCTTGAGGGAATCCCAAAAAGAGAAAACAGAGAAAATCGATAAGGGGAGAAAATTTCCAAGATCTGAATAAAGACTCAAATATTCAGATTGCAAGGACCCAGGGAATGGTGAGCAGGATGGGTGAATGAGAATAAAATCCACATCCCTGACTCTGTGAGTTATCTGTGAATAGTCACTATTTCAGCGTTGGACTGACTTGATCAAGTCCTCTTGGGGCAGAGGTTACTTACATCATAGTGTGTGGCCACCTGCCTCCTATTGGCTCCTTTTCCTTCTACATCAAGTGGAGGCCAAATCCCTCTCCAAGTATTATTATACAGAGATATTCAGCTCCCCTTGCTTAACCAGACCCTGTACTCAGTAGAAGAAAAGCCACTAAACAGGACCCTTTTAAAAAGCAAGGGTAATAAATAGAAAAATATATATAACAGGTGTGTAATAATCTTGTGTTTCCCTAAGGCAGTCTAAGTGGCTGTCTGTTCCTTCTAATCCAATGAAGGCAGGCAGTATTTGGTACCAGCAGTGGGGATGCACAGAACATACCCTCAGAAAGAACATGTAAGTGACTATGGCACCATGTTCTTTTGTGGGAGGGGGCTGAGCGAGCAGCATCCCATGCAAGGGTGAAAGTTGATGGTTTGTGATGATGCAGTGTCTGAGTAAACCACCTGTGACTCTGGGGGATGGAGAGGCTATTCCCACCGAGGATGAAGCTTTGGAGAACTCTGTTGACATTCCTTAAGAACCATCCCAAGATAATGAGGAATGCAGTGAGGAAGGAATGGCTGCATTGCTACAAGAGAAAAGGGATGAATTCTGCTCCCAGCTTATTTACCTGGAAACAGATGTGAAAATATTACAATATCCAGCGACAAGAAACACTTTCTTCTCCTTACATCCCCTAGCCTCAAGATCCTGTTCCGATACAATTTTCTGATACACGCCCTTAGGGCTTCACCTTTGACTTGATGCTTCTCATCAAAATGTTTTCTTAAATAAATACACCTCCTTTTTTCTTTTTTTTCTTTTTTTGAGATGGAGTTTCATTCTTGTTGCCTAGGCTGGAGTGCAATGGTGTGATCTTGGCTCACTGCAACCTCTCCCTCCCAGGTTCAAGCGATTCTCCTGCCTCAGCCTCCCGAGTTGCTGAGATTACAGGCACCTGCCACCATGCCCGGCTAATTTTTGTATTTTTAGTAGAGACGGGATTTCACCATCTTGGCCAAGCTGGTCTTGAACTCCTGACCTCAGGTGATTCATCCACCTTGGCCTCCCAAAGTGCTGGGATTACAGGAGTGAGCCACCATGCCCAGCATACAGCTTCCTTTCTAAGAAGAATTCTGGAGAAACTACTTAGACAAGTTTTTTGGGGTGTTAAACACTGGAGGAGCAGATTTGGGGTATTGGTGGGAGAGAAGAACAATGTTTTGAGAACACCTAAGTGGAAGAGATAGCAAGTGAGCAGAGATGTCTGACTGAAAGGTAGGCCAGGCTTGCATAGGGCTGCATGTACTAGAAACCCAACTATAATAGTTTAACCAGATAGGGGTTTCTATTAATAACATAAAAGAAGCCCAGGCCAGGCACGGTGGCTCACGCCTGTAATCCCAGCACTTTCAGGAGGCCTAGGTGGGCGAATTACTTGAGGTTAGGAGCTCCAGACCAGCCTGGAACTGGTGAAACGCCATCTCTCTAAAAATACAAAAATTAGCAGGGCATGATGGCGTGCGCTTGTAGTCCCAGCTACTCGGAAGGCTGAGGCAGGATAATCGCTTGAACCCAGGAGGCAGAGGTTGCAGTGAGCCAAGATGGCACCACTATACTCCAGCCTGGGTGACAGAGTGAGACTCCATTTCAAAACAAACAAACAAACAAACAGAAAAGAAGTCCAGGGGTGGCTGGGGCAGCTACTTAAGGAAGTCATCAAGTCTTCAGCCTCTTTGTGGGTTTCTTCTCTGTCATACATGCTTTGCCTGTGACTTTCATCCTGGTGGTCGCTAAGCAGCTGTGACATCTCAAAGCATCACACCTGTGTCCCATGCAAGGAAAAATGGCAGATTACGACTGAAGCGCCCCTCCCCGCCTTTAAAACCAGGGAAATAGCTTTTCTGGAAGACCCAAGCACTAGACTTTGGCAGAGCTGAGCCACATGGCCACTCGTAAGTGCCCAAGACCCTGGGAGGTGAGCAATGCTAAATGTGCATGAGGACACTGTGAGCACAGCAGGCTCTGCTAGGAGGGAGAGATACTGGGGAAGGCAACCCACATGTGAAAGGCACATGAATGGATAGCATCACACTGGGAAGAGAGGAGGAGCAAGCAGAGAAGAGGAATCAGAACTGAGTCCTGAAAATCTCCTGCATCTAGGGTAAAAGTAGAGAAGCAGTTGGAAAATGGCCAAGGAATGAGCAGGAGGAGGGAAGAAGAGTAGGAGGAAATTGCCAAACAAAATAAAATTGGAGCTGGGTGCGGTGGTTCATGACTGAATCCCAGTGCTTTGGGAAGTTGAGGCTGGACGATCACTTGAGGCCAGGAGTTCCAGACCAGCCTGGGCAACATAGCAAGACCCTGTCTTGACAAAAATAAAAAAAAAAAAAATTAGCAATGCATGGTGGTGCATGCATGTAGCCTCAGTTGAGGCAGGAGGATTGCTTGAGCCCAGCAATTCGAGGTTGCAGTGAACTGTGATCATGCCACTGCACTCCAGCCTGGGTGACAAAGCGAGACACTGTCTCTAAAAAAATTAATATTTAGGAACTGGATTTAGTAAGGAGAGACTTTATTCAAAAGGATTATTGCAAGGATGGGAAGGGGCAGGAAAGGGGACCATTGCAATAGGGGGAACCCCTGACTGTTAAGATCTTCCAGAGTCTCAAGATCTAGGCAAACATGTTTTTTGGTTTTGTTTAATAGGGGAGTAAACACGACCAGAAAGAACAGATGTGGAGAAGTGGAATGGAAGGGCGGTAGGATCAGATAGACCAGAGGATGTTTGACTCTGGGGCCAACCTCTTCTCCAGAGGGGATGTCTGCCGGCTCAGGAAAGTTAGGGACCTGGGGAAAGGAAGGAATTTTGGTTAATGAGCATTTGTTCCCATTAGTCAGTGGGGAAAAGCACCTCAGCTAATCATTTAGAAAACTAAGAATGGGAATTTGGAGGGTCTGTGTGTGTGTCCTTGTCATAATTAAACAAGGGAGGCATCTAAGAGGCCTAAGTGCTCTGGGAAGATGGCTCTTTGCAGGAAGCTGTCTGCTAGAACACAAAGCATTGGGGGTTTTCTTAACCTTGGCTGTTTCCAGGAGCAAGCGCTGAGACAAAATCCAACATTTTCAGAACCAGCAGAGAGAGGGTCTCATGACAGCCTTGGAGACGAAAGTATTTCAAAATGGAGACCACCCATTGTTAGAGTAAGTCACGCTGGAGTAAAAAAGAAAAAATCAAAAAATGAAAGAAAAAAATCCAGTGTTTTAGTATGAGAACAATATGACAATTTAAAAAAAAATTATTTTGATAATTTCAAGCCTATAGAAAGGTTGCAGGAATAGTACAAATAATTCTTCCCGATTCCCCAAATATTTTACTATATTTGTTTCCCCATGTGTGTGTGTTCAGCCTCTCAGGTTTCTGTTCCCCTCCGAGTAGGCTCTGGAATACTGGAGGATGGGGTAGGCAGAGGAGGGTGGCTCTGGGTGGCCAATTGGGGTCTCCTGGCTGTCCATCTCTGCTGGCACCTGTAGGCCCTGCTGGCAGACCTTGGAGCCTGATTTCTTGGTTTGGTTATAACAGGTGCTTGCAAGCCAGCCCAGCCTCCCCAGCTCTGACAGACCCTTGGCTCAGCGGACACCTCAAACCACTCCATTGCAGTCCAGAGAGGGACTGCTGGCTCTCCACTTGGGGACCTACCACCTGCCCCCTCAGGAATGGTGGGAAACTTCTGTCTTGTGCCGTGGCTAAGAGAAGATAACCCCTGCCTACCTTCCAACCCCACTGACTTCCCTTTGGAAGATCGTGCAGGATCAGGTGCTGTTGAGCCTGAGACCCGACTTTCTCCCTGAATCCCAAATGGGGAGCAAGGGGAGAAGGTCTTCCCTACCTCCTCTCTTCTCTCCATCCTTCCTATTCCCAGAACACCCCAGGGCCCAGGGTAAGCCATGCCCTTACTTCCTCTAAATCAGGGGTCCCCAACCCCCAGGCCATGGACCAGTACCAGTCTGTAGCCTATTAGGAACCAGGCTGCACGGCAGGTGGTAAGTGGTGGAGATGAGCATCACCACCTGAGCTCTGCCTCCTGTCAAATCAGTGGCATTAGATTCTCACAGGAGCTCGAACCCCATTGTGAACTGCACATGCCAGGGATCTAGATGGCACACTCCACATGAGAATCTAATGCCTGATGACCTGAGGGGGAGCAGTTTCAGCCCCAAATCATCCCCCCAACCCCTATCTGTGGAAAAACTGTCTACCATGACACCAGTCCCTGGTCCCTAAAGATTGGTGACCGCTGCCCTAAGTCATATCCTCCTCTCTCCAAGGATGGGGCCCCTTCCCTGCCTCCTGGGAGAAACTCTAAGGAGTCTTCCAGGTTTCAGTTTACAAACCTACCACTCTTATGAAATAACCCAAGTCCCTATGTCTCCTGCCCTGAGGTGATAAGGCTCTTCCTTGGCCTTCTTTAGGGGAAAATTAAAATGCATGGGTCATTTGCAAAGTAGTAGCTTGCTACAACTGTATTTTTCTTAGAGGCCTTCTCTCCAAGAATTAATGTTATCTTCCCCTTTTTTGGTCATTTTAAAAGTCATTCTCATGGGGAAATCTTTGACTTTAAAGTTTAAAACGTAATAAAATGTAACAAAAGAAAGATATCTGACCAGTCAGCACATGAACAGGTGCCCAACGTCATTAGTCAGCATTAGGGAAATGCAAATCAAAGCCACAAAGAGACACCACTTCACACACATGAATAGCTAAAATTAGACTATGTTTTTTAGTTTTAGCCGAGATGGGGTCTTGCCATGATGCCTAGATTGGTCTGAAACTCCTGGGCTTAAGTCATTCTCAGGACTCAGCCTCCCAAAGTGCTGGGATTTTAAGATTATACTTTTTTTTTTTTTTTTGACAGAGTTTCACTTCTGTCACACAGGCTGGAGTGCAATGGTGTGATCCTGTCTCATTGTAACCTCTGCTTCCCTGGTTCAAGTGATTCTTCTGTCTCAGCCTCCTGAGTAGCTGGGATTACAGGCACCCGCCACCACACCCAGCTAATTTTTGTACTGTTAGTAGAGACAGGGTTTCACTATGTTGGCTAGGCTGGTCTTAAACTCCTGACCTCAGGTGATCCGCCCACCTCGGCCTCCCAAACTGCTGGGATTACAGGTGTGAGCCACCATGCCTAGCCTCTATTGGGTGTTTTGAGTGGCCTTGACAGAAGGATGGCAGCCCATGCTATCCATTACACACTGCACGGAGGACCTATTTCTACTAGTCAAGAGCACCTATTCTACAAACCACATACCATGGGTTAGTATACCAACTACTCCCTGCTTGATTTTGGGCAAGTCAGTGATCTCTGTGCCTTCGTTTCCTCATCTGTAAAATGGAAATTAGAATAGTAGTTACCTCCTATTGTTACAAGAATTGAAGGTAAACTCATTTAGTGTGAGCCTAGCACAAGGTTGGCACTGGGTAAGGGTTTGCTACTGTCACTGTTACTCTCTAGAGAGTCCACAAGCACTGTCTCAAGGTCCTTCCTAAGGTGTCCAATGTTGCACACAGCAGCACAGCACTTCTGCTTATATCCAACTGGCCATTAGTCAGACGTACTGACAAGTATCTCCTGGCTGCCTCCAGGGAGCTCTTGTCCAATGTCCTCAAAGCTTCCCCACAACTTTCTGGCCATTCACTCAGACTGGACCCTTCCTCCCTACCACCGTTCAAAGCTGTCCCAAAATCCACTGTCCCTCACACCACCTTTCCCAAGTAGCTAAAAGAAAGGTGGTGATTACAGGGCCCTACTTTATCAATGGGTGACCCCAGGTCCCTGCCTCCCCATTCAACTCACATAAGCATAAAACACATCACCGAATCACAAACTACAGGCATGCTTCTACTTTGGATACTTTGATTGACTTGCAATCCACATAGATTGTGCTATCAGCCATGAAAAATGTCCACAGAGGGGGCAGGGAGGTGCACATGGATCTGCACCTCATCCTTGGCCACTGTAAGCTACTCGCAGGCGTTCTGTACAGAGCTGATGGTGGCAGCCGTGGGGGGCACAGGGTCTCCTAACCACTGACTGCTCTGACTGCTGGTCCAGCTCCATCACCCTCCCCTCATTTTAACCCCAGGATGGAGGTCTACCTTAATCCCCACTGCTCTCATCTGCTGCCTCTCAGGGCCCATTTCCACCATCTTTGAAGACATCAGCTTATGGTTCACATGATCCCTCACGACCCCATTTTCTCGTTTTTTTGATAACTTCATCATCTATGTTGTGAACCAAAAGACACACCATAACCACGTATCCCTTATCTTGTTTAGGTAGATATATGGTCACTTGAAATAAAGACATTTCCCCAGTCTCTCAGTCTCAGACAGGTATGGCCATGGGACTAATGGCCAACTGAATACAGGCAAAAGTGCTGTGTGCAACTTTGAGACGTGTTTTTAAGAAGAGGAAATGCATCATTTTCTAACCTCCTTTCATATTAGATGGAGTGTGACTTGACAGACAGCAGTCAGCCTAGGTCATGAGGTGAAAGCCACTTACTGACCTTGAAAGAAAAAGAGGCATCTGGCCCCTGATACCATGCACTATTGCACCCTCTCCAAGCTGCCTGTGCCTGTGAGAGGATTCTAGCCCATCTTGTTTAAACCACAGCAGTGACCTAACCCTTATTGACTCCCACCACCATTCCACACTATTATACTTCTGTAGCTTTATACTATTTTAGGAGATCTGGTGTAGCTTCAGATTTACATACCCTCTGCCTCTAGAATCTCAGGAATAGATTTATTTAGGAGAGGCCCCATCTTCTCTTTTCACCACCTAAGTTTCTCTGCTTCAGTCACCTGGTGAGGCATTGGCCTGCGAGAGAGCAAGCTCTATTAACAGTAGAAAGCTCAGGAACCCATCCACCCAGTTACGGAAACTTGGTATATGTTAGGAGAGTTCTACAGACCAGCGAGAAAGGAGAGACTGTTGAGTAAACAGTGCTGGGACAACTGGTTACAAACAAAGAAAAACAAAATTAGGTCCCTACTAAATACAATCATAAAAATACATTTCAGATGAACTTATGAAAAATCTTATTATGAGATTAAAAATTCAGAAAACTTTGAGGGTAGGGAAGGATCTCTTAAAATTATATGGCATAAGCCATATAGGCAAAACACTGATACATTTAACAACATTAACATTTAAAAATTACTTGGGTCCAGCAAAACACTCCTAAAGGCAGGGAAGAGAGACAAGCCACAATGTACCAGATATTTGCAATGCATATAATTAATCAAAGACTAGCATCTCTCCAGAATATATATTTTAAGAGGCTTAAATACCTTTAAGCCAAAAAATTCCAAGTGAAAAATGGGCAGAGGATATGAACAAGTAACAGAAGGAACCTCGGGCTGGGTGTGGTGGCTCACGCCTGTAATCCCAGCACCTTGGGAGGCTAAGGTGGACGGCTCATGAGGTCAGGAGATCGAGACCCTCCTGGCTAACATAGTGAAACCCTGTCTCTACTAGAAATACAAAAAAACTAGCCGGGCGTGGTAGCAGGCACCTGTAGTCCCAGCTAAGCTACTCAGGAGGCTGAGGCAGGAGAACGGTGTGAACCGGGGAAGTGGAGCTTGCAGTGAGCCAAGATCGCACCACTGCACTCCAGCCTGGGCAATAGAACAAGACTCTGTCCCAAAAAAAAAATAATAAAATAAAATAAAAAACAGTGAAGGAAACTTGTACAGTCAATACACATATGAAAAGATACTTATAAAACCTAAAGGAAATGACACCCATTCAATCAGATAAGATGAAAAGTCTGATGACACCAAGTATTGCAGAGTTAGGGAACTCTCAGATTGCTGATGGGAGGATAAACAGACACATGCTTAGAGGGCAACTGGGAATGTCCAGTCAATTAGGGGAATTCCAATACCTCCTCGAATCTACACAATGTGATGGGATGCTCACTGCAGCACAGCTATAATACAGAAACACCGAAAAACCCCTACAGGTCCATCAATAGCATCTAAACAGTAGAACTCATACAATGGAACACTATACAATAGTTAAAATAACTGGGCTGGGCAGAGTGGCTCATGCCTGTAATCCCAGCACTTTGGGAGGCCACGGTGGGTGGATCATCTGTGGTCAGGAGTTTGAGACCAGCATGGCCAACATGGTGAAACCCCGTCTCTAATAAAAATACAAAATTAGCCAGGCGTGGTGGCGGGCACCTGTAATCGCAGCTACTCAGGAGACTGAGACACGAGAATCATGTGAACCCAGGAGGTGGAGATTGCAGTGAGCCGAGATCACGCCATTGCACTCCAGCCTGGATGACAAGAGCAAAACTCCATCTCAATAAATAAATAAATAAATAAATAAATAAATAAATAAATAAATAAAAAATAACTGAATTGGAGCTACATTTATACATGCCTCCAGAATGCAATATTTAAAAAAATTATCAAATATGTACAATATAACATTTCTGTAAAGTTAAGAAAACATGCCAACATACAAAACTAAAACTAACCATAGATGGGAAGGACAGAAATCGACTTCAGGACAGGAGGCACAGGCAACAGGACTGGTGCCACATATGAACAGGACTTCAGAATGTGCATTTTATTTCTAAAGACAAATCTGGAGCAAATATGGAAAGATACTAGTTGACTGGTTACATGGGGGAGATACAGGTGTTTGAACACCAGTGCCCTGCTCTTGTTTGGCATGTTCGAATGCCATCTTTTACAAATTATCTCATTTTTCTTCTTTGTTGCTTGTGTTCTGGGTTCCCTCGTTTCCCAGCTCTCTGGGGACCACCAAGTAGCATCTCCTCTGGTGACTTTGCTCTCTCCAATGCTCTTCCCTCGTCTTCTCACACGTCCTTGTTTTCTCAGTCTTAACACTTCACCCTAACCATCACTGGGCCCCTTCATTTCTTCCTCCCTCGCTGTCTACTTAAGGGCCCCCCACTTCTGCCTTTACCTCTCAATGTGGTCTCCACCCAGCACCCCCTGGCCAGGCCTTTGAAAGACCTCATCAAGCTTAATGATTCAAAACAACATCCAATCCCATCTTTGGAAACCCCACCCTAAAACTGCTCTTCTGAAGATAAACACTGCCATAATTGCCAAATTGAATGGGCTTTTCAGTTTTTCTTTCCCCATAACCTCCTGGGAGCTGTCACCATCAGGGACCATCCCTGTCTGCTTTACCTGCTCCCTGCTGTGGCTTCCGTGATGGCAATGCCCCCCATCCCGGGTCTCTGACCTGCCCTACTAATCGGTGGGATTCCACCTGCCAGTGTTCGGGCTTCTCCGTCCTCCCTTCTTAGGGCACCACATTTTCCTCTGCCCTTCCTCAAACAGCCTGGGGGAAAGCAAGCTCCTGTCAAATGTCAAGATATACAATTCTCATTTCTCTCATAATAAAGATGCATTGCCCTGGCACTCATGCTATTCCTGGAACAGGGAGATGGGGCTACCAGTTTGAACCCCAAGGCACACTTGTGTCTTCTCAGCTGTCTGATATACGTAACACCTGCTTGATCTCAGCTCACTGCAGCCTCAGCCTCCTGGGCTTAAGTGATCCTCCCACCTCAGCCTCCAGAGTAGCTGAGACTACAAGCGCACGCCACTATGATTGGCTAATTTTTAAATTTTGTTTCGTACAAAGTCTTGATATGTTGCCCAGGCTGGTATCAAACTCCTGGGCTCAAGTGATCCTTCCGCCTTGACCCCCCGAAGTATTGGGATTACAGGTGTGAGCCACTGTGCTCAGGAAGAGGCACTTCTGAGATTCTCTTTACAACCCATGATTGATGCACGGAGAAGGCAAAGCCCACCTGTCCACTCTCCCGCCACAGCGCCCAGGGCCACAGCCAGAGAAGGAAAGGAGAGTGGTTTCTGAGCTCAGGCCCTCACAGGCTTCTACAGAGGGTGAACACTTGCTGAAGGAACCACTGGATGTTTTGGCAACCACCTGGCAGTGTTCGTGCTGTCATGCACAACTGAGTCCAGGGACCTGCTTGGCACCCGCAGCCTTACAGCCCAGGGCTGGCAGATATCAGGCCTCCCCGCTCTCCTAACGCCTCTGCTTAGGAAACTTTCTAGTTAAAGAAATGTGTGCAGAGAGGTGAGGTCATTAAAAGCTCCTTCGAATGGGGCAAACTGCCTCCCTTCTGAGCTCACAGCACAGGTTATCCCAAAGGAGCCCAAGATGCAGGGAGAGGGGTCAATATTTACAATGGACCAAACTCCAAGATTCCAACAGGACTCATCCATTTATTGATATTACTATTAAGCCACTTCCCAGCAGTGTGACTGCCATAACAAGAACAGGACTCGGTTTCTAAAGGCAATAAAATAACAAGGACATCATGGACAAAGCATTGGAACACTCCTCGTAGGGAACTGGCTTTTCCTCTCCAGCCAGAGGACCCAAGTGCCAGGCGCCACTCCCGAGCACTCGGTCCTGGTCCCGAACAGAGGCACATCTTTATGTATCTCGGCCCTCATGCCGGATGCTTTCCCCGCCCTGATCTGATCTTCTCAGTTCATCTGGATAAACCCGCTGTGCTTCCTGTCCATGAAGTGAGGCGCTCCCCAAAGAGGGATCCAAAGTCTGGTGATGAAACAGCTGGCACCAAAGAGCTGGTTCTGCTTCCTCCTCACCAAGTAAATACGCACTTTATTTTTTTTAAGGAAAGAAAAGTCTTAAAAATATATGGCACTAGAGTGTAAAACTATACAACCGCATCCAGTGAAAATTCCAGGCAGCTTGCGGCCTGTGGCGCACCACGTCCCTCAGATGTAGAGCTGATGGGAGGCCAGGGTGTCCATGAATGGTCGCACCAGGTTGTCCGTGGAGAAGTAAAAGATGAGCCCAAACGTGATGGAGATGGGGAGGGCGGGCAACGCCTTCTTGAAGACAGCAAGCAGCAGGAGGGTCAGACACAAGCCCTGCAGGACACGGAGGGGAGGGTGAGCGTGGTGATCCCTGGCGTGGACGGGAGCTGTGAGTCATGGTCTAGTCCCTGGGCGCAGAAGCTTGTTCGAGGACCAGTCGGACAACGGCGCTAGACACCCCATTATCTTTCCTGGTCCTCCAACAGCTCTTGAGGTGTTGAGGGCAGAAGTTCTCACCCCCATTGGATCACCCCACCTGTTAGTGAGTGAACCAGAAGGCAGGCCTCCCGACTCCTGGAGCAGTGCTGTGCCCCCAGGTCGTGCTGCCTCCCCTGTCTGGCTAGAGTGGTCACATGGGATGGTAAGATGCCCTCAGGGAACATGTATTTATATGAGAGCTAGGTGGGCTCAACTGAAATGGCAGTAAGGTTCTCAGCAGCTGGCACCAAGGGAATCAGAGCTGCCAGCCAACCTGCCCCTGGGAAGCAGGTGTGGGGGCTGCCCATCCTCCCCTGACCTGGCTGATGCAGGCAGTGGTCCAGGTGAGTACAGGGAACCAGGGTGCCTTCTCTATCCTTGGGGGCAGCAGGGCTCAGGTCAGGCAGTCTGGTGGTGGAGCAGCCTAGGTCGATCATCCCATCCCTGATGTACTTGTGGGCAAAAGCAAAATCTTCTGGACACTAGAGCATCAACTTTAACCATGCCATGCCCAGGGTTTTCACCAAGGGGCAGACACCAAGCGCACAACTCAGACACTCCACCTCCTCTAACGTGACAGGGAAATCTCTGAGATGAAGTCACGGCAGGACATCTCCCCATTATGTGTATCTGGCCAGGTTAACTGACGATGGGACCTGCACATTTCACTGCTGCAATTCACAGTAACAGGGCCAGCCCTAGTGCCCCAGATTCAGACCCTGTGGTGTCTCAGTGGCATGGAGGAGGGGAAAACACAGTCCTCACTAGCTTTGTGCCCACAGGCAAGGCCCTTAAGCAATTTTATTTTCTGCAAATCTGATGTCATCGCAACCACCTCAAGGGTATCATCACTGCACAAAGCTGTCAGCTGGGTCCCCGGCCTGGAGGCTGTATGCTCAGCCACGCTGGGGCCAGTGCTCTCCTCACCCTCCCCTGCACTGTCCTCCGCAGGCTGGAGCCCACCTAGGGGCGAGCACACCTCCTGTGAGCCTCGGTCTCAAGCTGACCCTTCCAGCCCCGCTCCCTGGTCTTGTCCCTCAGAGGGAAGAGAAGAAATGAAAAATCCCCAGGGATCCTGGGACCCGCCCCCACCACAATGAGGACTCTGGGGGCCCCACCACCAGGGGGCAGTCAGACACATCCCCAGCCACTCACAATGAGGATGGCCACGAAGCAGGCCAGCGTGGTATTCCAGTCCCCGCTGCCCGTGGCCGCCGCCTTGCCCACCAGCACACTGTAGAAGATGAAGTCCCCGAGGCCAAGCTTCACACCCCCTGTGTGAGGAGAGACAGTGAACCCGTGCTGAGGAGGCGTGCACGGAATGGAAAAAGAAGAGAAACCCTGGTCCAGAAGGCCCAGCCAGTCTGCCCAGCCCAGCCCACCTGGCCTCTAGAAGCTGCCATGTGGACTGCGGACAAGGACAGCTATCTCCCCAAATCAGTGGCCAGTGGGAAAGCAGGGGACACCTGTGAACTGGGTGACTTACAACCTGGGCAGAGAAAAGCGGGCAGTTCTGAAACTCAGGTAAAACCGGTGTTGGGCACTCAGTGAGTAAAGAACAAATAGGAATGCATGGCCTGGGGCTGGGCACTGCTGTACAATTTAGTATGAAGCCTGAATTACAAATTTTTAGGGAATTTAATTTCAGTGCATTCAAAAGCACATATAACACCAAGACAGAGGTCCTCTGAAGACCCTTTCACCTTACAATAGGTAAATATAACTGGGAATTAGTCTACCCATTACTGATCAGAAAATTAGAGCTTCCAAAATGCTCTCAGGTTTGTTTTCTTTAGTGCAATGGTCCCTGACACTTATTTATAGGATAACTTTGCTCACTGTAGACAATAAAAATGGTTATGCAATAAACACAAACCATGGAGACCCACCTCCCTTGCCCTTCCAGCCCTGCAGGTGTCCCTCCCGCTCCTGGCCCCAGCGTCCATCCTTCCCCCACCAGGTCCAATCCATCAGCATCACTTCCTCTTGGATCCCAACTCCTCCCCTTTAGCTGGTTCCTTCTCAGAGCCTAACAAACAGGTTCCAGTCTTGCCCATCCTAGAAAGACAGCTCTTCCTGTCCTGGGCCCTTGCTCCTGCTTTCATGTGCTGGCTCCCCTTCCTTATCACTCCTTCTTCCATCAGGACTCTGAAAAAAAACCCTGCACTCATCTCCCAGTCACCTTGGAAACCTAGAGGCACCAGGTCCCATGTCCTGACCAATGCTCTCTGGTCCCCAGGGGACACCTGCAGTCCTCACACCACCTGCGGCACCCATCTGCCTCTGGCTACTCCTCAGGGTCCTCCGATGCACCTTCCCTTCCTCTGTAAATGTCACCGACCCTGACCCTGCACCCTCCCTGGCTACTCTTCTCGGGCCTCATTTTGACAACATGTACATGCTGATGGCTCCAACGTGTCAAACCCTGAGTTCTTCCCTGGCTCTGGTGCCTGCTGGTATGTCCCTCCAGATGTCCTGCAGCCCCCACCCCCTCCCACATGGATGCTCTCCTGAGTAAGTGTGGTAAGCCACACCACCTTCCCGATGGACCCCTCCACACCGTCCTTGGCCTAGTCCTGACAGTCATCCCCCTCTCAGCCCATGGTGCTGCCTTGTTTCTCTCCCCCCGGACAACAAGAGGGGGTAACGTGTCCTGCCCCCGAAGAGAGGACACAGGAAACACGTGCTGGGGGCCCTCTCACATGCTCTGTGTTTCTTCATTTGGCTGGTCCTGAGTTGCATCTCTTATAATAGAACTAATTTTGGCTGAGTGCTGTGGCTCAGACCTATAATGCCAGTACTCTGGGAGGCCAAGGCATATGGATGGCTTGAGCCCAGGAGTTCGAGACCAGCCCGGGCAACAAGTCAAAACCTTGTCTCTATTAAAAATATAAAAATGAACCAAGTGTGGTAGCATGTGCCTGTATCCCAGCTACTCAGGAGGCTGAGGTAGGAGGATCACTTGAGCCCAGGAAGTCAAAGTTGCAGTGAGCCACGATCGTGCTACTGCACTCCAGCCTGGGCGACAGAGCGAGAACCTGTCTCCAAAACAAAATGACAACAATGACAAAAACAAACAAACAAAAAACAAACAAACAAACAAAAAAACACTGCAATTTTAAGTGTAGTGCTTTCCTGAGTTCTGTGAGTCATTCTAACAAGTTATTGAACCTAAGGGGATCATGCAGCCCTAAATTTGCAGCCAGTCAGAAGCACAAGTGGCATTTAGACCCTCCAGAGCTCGTGGCTGGTGTCTGGAGGGAGGCCAGTCCTGTGGGCCCCGTGGGATCTGTGCTAACTCCTGGTCTGCAGCACACCACTTGGCCTTGGAATAAACATCTCCCACAAGCCTGCCTGGGGGTGTGCACCTGCTCCTCCTTCCAGACCCACCGCAGAGCGATCTTAGCTTGCCCCTCCCGCGTCACTGGAGTCCTGTATGCCAGGCCACTGTTACCAGGTTGCTCCCATAAGGCACCTCTCAAGGCAGGGGCTGTTACGACACCGCAGCATCTCCCTGCTCCAGGCTGCCGCCTGGCACGCTGCAGTGGGCGGGCACTTGGTATTGGGCGGGCACTGGGTATTGGGCAGGCACCGCGTACTGACGCCAGGATGAACCCCTATCTCAGTGTGTCTCCAGGCCTGTCTGCAAGGCCCTCCCACACTTCTGCTCTCTGCATCCCGCTCCAGCTTCCTCTGACTCCTGAGTCTGCCTGTCAGGAAACGCTCCCCACCCTGTGCTCCTCTCCTCTAGGGACTGCTGTGACTCAACCTTCAGAGCTCAGCTCAGCAGTTATTTCCTCAGGTGACTTTCCCTAATTCCTGCCAACCAGGTCAAGAAGCCCCATGGCATGCTCTCCTGCCCCCATGGCCTGCTTCACAGTCCCTGGCTTCTGCAGTCTGCGTGATTACTGCCCACGTCTCCTTAGTCTGCAGGTCCCACTAGGGCTGGGCCTCACCCAGCACAGCACGGGCACATGGTCCACACTCAATACACGCCAGACAACTACATGGGGTCTGCTGAGAAGACCCCAGCGCTGCAGATATCTCCTACTTCCACAGAGATGCCTCCAATGGGAAAAGGGGCCCCTCCCCTCACGCCCTCCTCCACCCAGGCTGCAGGGAGCCTCCACCCTCCGTCTTCACTCCTGCCCCGGGCTGAAGCAGGCCGTGTGAACATGGGCACCTTACTTTCCTCCTCTTCCTCCAGTTCCTCCCCTGGGTAGCCAGTCAGGGGAGGCTCAAAGACTTCGGGGTATGAAGGCTCCCCAAAACTGTCATAGGAGTCTTCTTCTGGGTGTCCAGGAAGAGAAGATGACCATCATTGCCATGAGGAGGGGACAACAAGGGAGACAGACAAGAGCTGGTCAGAGTGGTCCCTGGGAACAAAGCTCCAGGAAGGGGTCCCCCTGAGCACCAGTGCCTGATGCCAGGGCTTCCCCTCCCCTGCCCCACCCATGCCCAGCAGAACGAAGCAACAGAGGTTGGCAGAGGACCAAGGGTCCAACACTCGCTGAATCTTCAAGCCCCATGTGTCCGGCTGGTTTTCAAAGGACCTTTCCCTCTGCTCCTCCTGAACTCATGCCTCTCAGAGAGGCCAGGCCGGGCAGAGCTGCGTGCAGGTAGGGAGCTGCCCCCCAGTGATGAGAGGCTGTTAGCTCCCCTGGATACTCACCCATCTCCGGGTCATAGGGGAGCTGGAGGGCACCCTGAGAGGAGGGGTCCAGCTTCGCCATGCCGACCGTCCACACCATGGCGGCTGGGGGAGGGGAAAAGGTTCACGCCTCAGGCGGTGCTAACAGTGGCTGCCTGCAGGGCCTGGGGGAGGTGACCAGTCTGCGTCCCAGAAAGCCTGCACAGGACCCTCCATCCCGCCATCCTGCAGGTATCTGTTCATGCTCCATTGTTAGGAGGCCGTTGTGGGAGGGGTCCGGAGTCACTCCCTCTTGACTCCTGCATTTGTCTATTCTGTTACTGTTTGTCTCCCCTCCTAGAGCGTAAGAAGAACCAGATCTATCAGAGGCAGGACCTCACTGTTCACGGGTGAATTCCCAGAGCCCTGGGACACTCAACAACAGTCCTAGCACAGACTTTCCATACATGGTCTTTGCTCATCCTTGGAATGTGCCTGGAATGTGCTTTCCCGTGGGGCCGCGCTGCGGGTGATTCTCCTCTACTGCTCGATTCCTCAGCTGCATGGAGATACCTAGCACTCTGTAGCTGTTCCATAAACTCTTTCCCAGGCCACCCTGCAGAAACCACAGCTCCAGAAATTCAGGCTCTATTTAAGCTCTGCCATTAGCAAACTGAGGGCATCACAATCCCAGGGCTGTGAGCTCCATGAGGCCTGGGACCCTGTGGTCTTCTTTCCTGCTGGGTCCCTCAGTGCCTAGCACAGTGCCTGTCACAAAGTAGGGACTTGATGTGCTTTTGCTGACTGCATGTGTAAGTCCAAATCTCTACACACTGACCCCGAGGCCAGGGGCCATCCCGTGTGCCTTCCCTTCAGTTAGGGTTAATGCCAATCAGCCACGCTGCTGTCAAGGAAGCCCAGGAGCTCCTTGCTCCCCGACCCCCTGCCCTGAAGAATCCCTCTCCAAAGTCCCTTCTCAAGAGCCTGGGGAGCTGAGGTGTGGCTGCGGGCTCACAGGAATGCAAACCTGCACCACAGCATGCCACTGTGCCACTGGAGGATGAACGGGATGAAGTCAGGGGCTGCGCCACATCCTAGCAGACGCCTGCTTCCTGTACTACGTTTCTAAGCTTCTTACTGTGTTAATAGCAAGATACTACCCTCCCTGGTTTCTGAAAGTGGAGATCCTCCAGGGATCACCAAGGCCAGCTCCTCCTCTTTGCTCAGGGAAAGGGTGAGCATCTCCTAGTCAACTCTGAAAGCCACGGCCAGGAAGCAGGCCCTTGTCCCCCCATAGGCTGCCTGCTGACCCTGAGTCAGGTAGAGGCACGGAGGGACCACTCACATGAGTATATCAGGGCAGGGAATATGGGCTCGTTTCTCTCCTGGGCAGTTTCTACCAGCATTCTCAGAGGCCCTTTGGGACACAGCACAGCCACGAGATCTGGGAAAACAGAGACATCCTTGTCAAGTTATCCCCAAACAGCCCCCTGAAGAAGAGCCAGCCCTGTAGCACAGGAGCCCTGGGTGGAGCTCTCAGAGCATGCCTTGCTTCTGGGCTGGCATCCCAAACTCTCAATCTCCAGTCACAACTTAGAGCAGGCCCTGGTGTGAGCCAGAGTAGGGCCTCACAGGCAACTGCAAGCATGGAGGAGCTGTGCACCCGAGACGTGGTGGCCAGGCTGGGGAGTCCCACTTCTCTTAAGCCTCAAATTCCTTAACCTAAAACGGAAGTAACAATACTGGCAATGATAATCATGGTAGTATCAAATAGCAGCTAACATTTGTGGTTATGTATAGGCACTGTGCCCAAAGGACTGTCTTGATAAATCACTTACAGTGTGCCCAGTGCTTAACAGTGCACTTGCTCAATCAGCATATTGATAATAATGGAAAATCAGGGCCGGGCGCAGTGGCTCACACCTGTAATCCCAGCACTTTGGGAGGCCGAGGTGGGCCGATCACAAGGTCAGGAGTTCGAGATCTGCCTGGCCAACATGGTGAAACCCCATCTCTACTAAAAATACAAAAATTAGCCCAGTGTGGTGGCACACGCCCGTAATCCTATCTACTTGGGAGGCTGAGACAGGAGAATCGCTTGAACACGGGAGGCAGAGGTTGCAGTCAGCCGAGATGGCGCCACTGCACTCCAGCCTGGGCGACAGAGAGAGCAAGACTCCATCTCAAAAAAAAAAAAAAAAAAAAGAAAGAAAAAAAAGGGCAAATGAGGAGCTCAGTGACTACCGTGTTTTATCTAGATCACCAGGAGTGTTCCCGAAATAGTGGACCCCTCTATGTTTTACAAAGGTGACTCTCAGGAGGAAGCCCACCCAGGCCTCTGCAGGAAGGGAAGCAAGTCCTTCAGCACCTGCCCTCCTTGTGCAGCACTGGGGACAATTTGGCTCCGGACATCGCCCCCGCTGCCCCCACCAGCTTTGCTGCCCGCCTACCGTACACAGAGATGGCGCCCAGGATGACCCACGCGGACCACTCTGGGAGGTACTTGATGAACACCAAGGCCATGAGTGCACTGATCATGATGAGGTAGGCCTGCTGCAGCACCAGGGGGCCCTTCCAGTGGATACACACCATGCCCACCGCCCCGAAGTTCCAGACAGTCAGCAAGAGGGTGGGGTAGTCCATGGCCACATTGTAGGTCTTCAACACTTCCCTGCAGGACCAAGGAGCCTGTGAGTGGGACTCAGTGGAGACATTACAGTCTAGCAGTTTACCACCATTCAGTCCCAACCTGGCCCTCCTTACTAACATTTCCTTCCCCGACCTTCACTGTCCTTACAATTTACCATTTGAGACATTTTCTAGAACAAGGTGGGGATGTTTGGAACAGGTCACAGAAAAGTGTACAGGCATGACCTGGAAGACCCTGTGCACATGAAAAGGTCCTTGGGAAGGTGTTTTCTCTTGTCCCTCCAGTCCCTTTGGGCCCCTAGGTCAGGATGATATCCCAAATCAAGGGGCAATAGAACAGATACTTTTTCCCACAAACCAGGAAGTACCCAGGCCTAGCCCAAAAATTAGAATGTAAATTTTGTGGAATTTCTATCCCCCTGGGGTTCACAGAGCGCCTTCTCCATGAAGGGTTCGTTTTAAATCAGGAACAAGACAGAAACGTGGGGTCCACCATGCAGCCCCACTTCTACTCCCCTGTGTCAAGGCCATGAGAGAGGGCCATGAAGGCCTGGATTCCAGAACGGCTGGCACTGGGGAACACTGGAGCTCGACGGTCACCTTTCCCTGCCCAGGTCCTCATGCCCATGTCCACTTGTGCCGCATGGAGAGGGGCTCCCAGTGCTGTTCGTCTGCCACTTACCCAAGGTAGATATAGGTGAAGAGGAACAGCAGCATCAGCGAAGACATGATCAACCAGCCATGGATGAACTAGACAACAGAAATGGCACAATCACAAGGTATCCCCAAGTGCCACAAATCCTAAGGCCCCCAGGACCCTGGGACTGATACCGAAGCCTGAATGCTCTTTGTTAGGCTACTTCATGCCTATGTTGGAAGGGATCAGGTGGCCACCTTACAGATACAGAGGGCACAGAAATCCAAGGAGTTCCCCTCAGGTCACCTTGCAGTGTGTGCAGACAAGACTCCCTCAGGTCTGTTGGCATAGCCTTGCAGTCTCCCCCAACTCTACTCGTTCAGTTAGAAAGGTAATGCTGGGTGTCTTCTACTTGCCAGGCACTGTTCTAGGTTCTGAAGCCAAGGCTAGCAAAGTCTCTGCCCATGGGCATTGTGTTCCAGTGTAAGGGGAGCTAGATGACATATAGACAAATTTACAGTATATTAGCAAGTAATGATGAGGGCCATGAAGAAAAAAATGTTAGCAGGATACAGTGACAGGAGACTCACTGGGGTGCTATTTTAGATAGGGTGGCCTCAACAGAGAACCCGGGAAGTCCCCTCCCACCCTTGGGACCTACAAACAGGTCCTCAGAAAGACCTGTTCCTGTCTCCTGGCCAAGCATAGGAGAGTGAAGGACAAGAGGGGGCTGATCCTAATCCAGTCCCTTAGCTGGCCATCAGCAGGACAGTGATATGACTTCCCATCAGCTTCACCCCTGAGGACCAACTCATCAGTCACCAGCTCAACCCACTGGGACCTCAGCTTGGCCCTGGTCTACCTGGAGTGAAAGCAGCCTCCACGGCCATGCTGTATGCACAGCCAAAAGGGGAAAGGGCTGCCTCTGGGACGTGCCGACCCTCTTCCTCCCAGCCACCACCTGGCCGCCCGGGCCACCATCATCTGCCTGTGTTGCGGAACCTCCAAGGAAGCCCTACTGGACAGATGGCTGAGCCCCTCTTCACAGCCTCTGGGACTGGCCACCAGACACCTACTGCCCTCAGTGGTGCCAGCACTTCACACCTGCCATGCAATTTCTAGCTTGACCTCATGCAATCTGTATCCTCTGCTCCAAACCAGCAGCCCTCCACCCTGCTTCCCACCATCTGCCAACCTCCCAGTGGCAATGTTCAAACCCTGCCTCGTCACAGTTACACAGGTAATTGTTACTTATTTTATTATTATTTTTTTTAGAGACAGGGTCTTACTACATCGCCCAGGCTAGACTTGAACTCCTGGGGTCAGGCGATCCTCCTGCCTCAGTCTCCCGAGTAGTTGGGACCACAGGCATGCACCACCATGCCCAGCTGGTACTCATTACTTATTGATAAGCTTCAGCTCAGGACATGTCCTGCAGCCCCTCCCATGGCCTTCCCCCTGCTGCCCCCACTGGAACGGGGCTCAGCTCCCTCCCTGCACTGCCCCTGTCCCATCCCTCTAGCCTGGGCACTCTGTACCACTATCTACCTGCTCCATGGATGGCAGCTGCCTGAACAAAAAATGTTGTGAGGCACCTGTGTGTAAACAGTTTTAAAATAGGTAATGCCCAGCTTAATCACCTTTCCATCTTTAGTGGTTCAACCCCTTCCCTGGGAGAAAAGCCTGAAGCCGCTGTCTAAAAGCTTATGGCATCTTTGGAGACAGGCAGTGCCCATAATCCTGGCCAGATGGGATCTGCCCTTCCACTACTCCCTGGGGCTACTTAGCAGCTATAGGCAGCTACAACCCAAAAGTCTCCCAGGGCTGGAAGACCTCAGCATGGCATCTGCACATCCTTGCACGAAAAGGAAAAGGAAAACTAAAAATAAATCTTCAGGGGACGTATTGGGGTGAGAGGAGCCTAAAATAGAACTTCAGAAAGAGAAGCTAAACAAAATTAACTTCGAACTATGAGAAATGATGCTTGGAACACTGCAATGAGGAACTCAAGTGGGATAATGTGCAAATTTAAAAGAAAACAGGCTGGGTGCAATGACTCACACATGTAATCCCAGACCTTTGGGAGGCCAAGGTGGGAGGATCACTTGAGTCCAGGAATTTGAGACCAGCCTGGGCAACACTATGAGATCTAGCCTCCACAAAAAAAAATTTAAAAATTAGCCAAGTACGGTGGTGCACACCTGTAGTCCTAGCTACTTGAGAGGCTGGGCGGGAGAACTTCTTGAGCCCAGGAGGTTGAGGCTGCAGTGAGTCATGATCGAACCACTGCACTCCAGGCTGGGCAATGGAGTAAGACCACGTTTCAAGAAAAAGAAAATAAATAAAAATAAAAGACAACAGTATTAGGTCATCCATGGTGGGAGACAGGATGGGGTGGGAAGGAGTACAAAAACTCTGGGTCTATTTTCCTCTGATTTGTGTTTTTTAAAGGTGGCTGTTTCACAGGCTCTGCCACCATGGTGTGGGGCAGACAGGGAGAGAGACGGGTGGGTGGAGGGCAGGGCCAGGGGCTCACCTTGTAGCAGCGGTACTTGTAGAGCACCACCAAGAAGATGGTCATAACCACGATGACGCTGATCATGATGAGGGTGTTGAGAACAGAGTTGAGGAGGCGCTGGCCCACCGAGGGCGTGTCCTCAGTGAATGGCGTGTAGATGCTGAGGGAGGAGGCAAAGGGCTGACGCTCCCAGCCCTGCCTGCTCCTCGAGGCTCCCCACCTTGAGTGATTCTGGACCTGCTAGGGGAGGTGCCTGGGATGCCCATACCGCCCACGTGCTGCCCTGATGGAGTGCAGGCACCACCCCCGTGAGCAGTTCCTGTCCTCCAGCTCATTTCCTGGCACCCTGACCACAGACCTGTGGCTCTCAGCCTGCCACCTGGGCCCAGTGCCGCAGTGAGGATGAGGGCTAGATGACCTCCCCACTGCCCTCCCCACCCCCACAGGGATTAAAGGCTCCCTAGGTGCTTCTCTCACCCATCCAATTCTCATTCCCCCACCCACCCACACCTCTCCACCAGCTCCACCCAGCCCAGCCCCCCTCCACCTGCTACTACCCTACCCCCACCCGCTGGAGCAACTGCTGTCCTTGCAGTTCATAAGCTCAGGAAGCAGAGACAGGAAGCAATTCACCCAAACCTCACTCTTCCCAGCCTGGACTGCTGCAAACAAACTGCTGGCTGCATTCTCTCCATGCTTCCACCTCTGCTGCGCTGAATCCTCCACACACTATAAGCTTCCTGAGGATGGGACTCTACTTTTTTAATTTTTTTAAAAAAAATTTGAGACAGGGTCTCACTCTGTTGCTGAGGCTGGAGTACAGTGGCGCAATCATGGCTCACTGCAGCCTTGACTTCTGGGCTCCGGTGTTCTTCCACCTCAGCCTCCCAAGCAGCTGAGACTACAGATGTGTCTCACCACACCTGGCTAATTTTTGTATTTTTTGTAGAGACAGGGTCTCACATTTCCCAGGCTAGTCTCAAACTCCTGGGCTCAAATAATCCTCTCGCCTCAGTCTCCCGAAGTGCTGGGATTACAGGCATGAGACACTACACCTGGCCTTATTCCTTTCTTTAAAAGAAACAAAAAAACAAACCAACACGCACAAAATGAAACAAAAATTCCCGAAATTAAAAAAAACAATGTTTATAGAAGGTGCTTAGCAGTGAGCACCACAGAAAGGGGAGGGGGAAGAAGTGGAGGAAGCTTCTCATTTTTCGATGCTGCTGCCTCTGCATGTATTTTACTAAAATAAACTAAAGGCTTTATAAGTCTTTCTCACAAGGCTGGAAGTGAGCTGAGAAATATCTGGTCCAACCACCTTGTTTCACATTCAAGGAAGCAGAGACCCAGAGAGGAAGTGATTTGTTTGCGGTCACAAAGGAATGGGTGGCACAGCCGCTCATAGGATCTAGGACTAGGAACAGGGAGCCCAGTGCTTTGCAGCAAGAGTTTGATTTCTGCGGCAGGATCCAGCTTGCTTGAGCACTCACCTGCAGCAGACACTCTTCAAAGCCTTTCACTCGTATTAACTCACTTAATTCTCCCAGTAACTGTGTTATTAACCCATTATACAGACAAGGAAACTGAGGCATAGGGACATTAACAGCATGCCCAAGTAGGTCACAATCCAGGAGGCAGTGAGCCAGGCCATGAACCTGGGCGGTTCTTCATCCCTGCTCTTTACCACTGCTGGTGTGGAGCAGTAGATGCAGTGACCAACACAGGCTGCTGCCCCCCGACAACTCAGTCCTCACCCCACCCTGTGCCCCCCAAGCCCCCAACTCACAGCTGTCCATTCTTCTCCGTGTAGAAGCGCACAGACTTGATGGTGGCTACCACCACGATCATGCACAGAGTGACCGGCACAAACAGCATGATCACGTGCTTTGCCCCGTACTTGAGGGTCAGCTCTTCCTCCAGGCCTGGAGGCCGCCCGGGAACCCCACTACAGACGTAGCGGTCAGGGTCCTCCTCACCGTCCTCCTCGTTCTCCTGGCTTCTCTGTGGGAAACCACATCGTGAGGGCCGCGGAATGTCCCCTACGGCAGCCCATCTGTGTAATGCATGGATTTTTGGAACCAGAAATGAGAAGTTTGAATGTTGTTTTCCAGATATAAGGAGCAGTCTATGAGCTGCTAGGGCATATGAAAAGTTTATGAGGACAAGAGTAGAGAAGATTTGGAGCTGGATGAGGCACCACAAATGAAGGAAGGTAGGCTGCTATGGTCTGCAGGCCCAAGACTAAATGGTTAATGAATTTGGAACACATCAAAAGATCTTTCCCCTTCCTAATACAGGGACTCAGGAGGTCACTCAATTCTGTTCACGTGGCCATGCTGATATGGGAGGAGACAGGCCAGGAGATAGAAGGAAAACAGAGACTAAACATTTTTGGTTGACAAATCACTAGCTAGAGGAGTCAGTGCAAAGGACACTCTCTTTGAGTGTGACTAAGATACTGGGAATTTGCAGAGGAAGAAATTACTTTGAATTTTCTGCCCCACAGAATCAAGCATGTAAATTTGCAGCTCTGAACTAGAGAGGCTAAACGGGCATTAAGCATCTGAGAAGACGCAGGCTCTGGTAAGGTGGGCAGGCACAAATGAGGAGGTAGCAAGGGAGGGCAGGACACCTGCCAGACACTGGCACAAACCGATCTGTGAGAACTGTGGCAAGTCAGGGTCATGGGCTGCCTTGCTAATGAGGTGAACAGCTAAAGAAAAAGCCAAATGAAACAAAAACCAAAAATTTGCTTCAGTACCGGTTCTCTGCAGAGAGAGTCCCAATCTAGCCATTCAGCCAAGAAAGGAAAGGAAGACTATTCATGAACAGAAACTGAAACGACTAAAATGTACAAAACTTCCCAGAGATAACAAACTAACAAGAAAAGGCTGAGGAGTGGCCGAGCAGTGGCCTTGAGCTGGTGTGATTTCACTCAGAGCTTAGGGACGATGGTTCTGTTCTCAAGGAGAACATGGAGAAGTGAGCTCAAATTTCAGCAAGAGGGATTAAGACTGGCTGCAAGAAAACAATCCACACAGAGACATTTTTTAATTCTATAATGGGCAAAACAGAGAACAGGATTCAGGCAAATTCAGATGTTTTGCTCTGATCGGGAGAGAAAGGACAAAACTAAGTGGCTCTCCCAAGGATATTCTACTCTTTCTAACGTTATAATCTCCTCCCCTGGGGGCCGGATGATCACAGTGCAGCCCAAATATCCCCAGCTCAAAAGTCAACTGTGCATCAGGCAGACTCCTCTCAGTTACTATGTCTGGCCATCTGCCAAAAAATGCTTCCCCTGCTACCATCCTAAGCTTCTGCATTACCTGTCCTAGCACCCAGGCATCCAAATAAACTCTCCTACTACAGTGGAAACAGTGACCTGCATGAGAAAGGTAAACCTAAGGGGGCAGAGTGGACAGCATCCTTCAGCTCACTGCCAAGTCCATCTCCGGCTGTGAATGCGCAGAGTCCTGTGAAGCCCTGCAGACGGAAGGTCTACCATGGCCAGCCACCCACCCTTTTGGCCAATCCTTATCATTACTTCCCTTCTCCCTCCCGCATCAGGGAATGAACATCTGGTTTTCATCTGTAAGCTACAGGAGCCCCAGGGACCTGTTTCAAGGCCCCCAGCTGCTGGTGGGACCTACCCACTGGGCAATGTTCTCTCCGTCCTCTGGTCCCTGCCTGCCCTCCTGGCAGGAGCGCGGTGTGGGGCTCTCGGCCGACATTAGGGATGTCCGCTCATCACACACTTCTTCCTCGCTGTCAGAGGCCATGAATGTGAGCATAGCCCTGCCTCCGGAAGTACCTGGAAAAAGGAGCACAAGGACCTTGTTCCACTTTCCTGTGAGACAAAGGCAGTGGAGGGCTCTGGGGGTGGCTGGAGGTGACCTGGAAACCTGGACACAAGTCCTGCTCCACAAGCGTCCAAGAGATGCCTGTCAATCAAACGACTGCCATAGAACAAAAGGCCTTGAAAGCTGCCATGGAGGCAGCAGTGGCCTTGCCTGGGGCTGGCCTGAGGTTACTCACATCCCATGGGGCAAAACCCACAGCCATGAAAGTCAGGGCAGCTCCGAACTGTCAGTGTGCTCATTCGTTCAATCAGCAAACATCTGTGGTGCATCTGTTATGCACCAAAGATCATGCTGGGCTCTGAGGATATAAAGATGAGTAAGAAACACTCTTGTCCTAAAACAAAACAAAACAAAAAAATCATCTAATGTGACAAATCATACGATCCAGGTGTGTGATGGTAGGTGCAGAAGCACAAAAGTGGAATCAAATCTCAGAGATCAGGAATGTTTTCTAGAGAAGAGCCTATCTGATGGAGACTGGTTTTCCCAGGAGGAGGGAAGGGCAGAAGCACAGAAAATGTTCCAGTGAGGGCCTCACACTGTGGGGCGGGCAGTGGAGATGAGCAGGGTCTCAGGCACCATGTTAAGGAGACACACATCACCCTGAGGACAATCGTGACAGACAAGATCTGAACTGGGTTCATGAAAGTCAGTTTGGCCACTGGCCAGGGAGGGAAAGTGATCCCCAGAGATGACTGTGGCAGGTGAGGAGGACCGAGGACAGCAGCAGGATAGATGCAAGTGAGGGCAGAGTCCAGAAGAGGTCAGGAGGTCAAGGGCAGGACCTGACACAGGAGAGAAAACAGAGTCTAGAATGGCAGCCAGGTGGGGACTAAGACAGGGAAGACCGGAGAAGAGAGTCTCGGGAAAGACTGTGAATTTTACCCTTTGAGTGTCTATTGGATAAAATGGGGAAGCTGTCTGGGAGGCGTCTGAGGACCAGGTCTCCTGAGGTTAGAAGTGGAGACCTAAACCACGGGAGCAGGCGTGTGGGGTGGGGAAGTGCCACTGAGGGTGTGACCCAGGGGAAGGCCAAGGCCAAGGGGACCACAAGAGGGAAGCCTGCCCCCGCAAAACAGTGCTGACTGGGCTTTCTACACAGTAGTACCAAGTGGGGGACCCAGTGTACCAAAATCTACACATGCAGGATTCCGGGCTGGGAAGAGCTCCAAACAACGCCTGGCAAATCTGACTATTCTTGCCAACATCCCAGACGGGGACAGAGGCTGAGTTATCGCTGTCTAGAGACCCTCAGGGCTGAGCTTCACACCCTGGGCAAGGATAGCAGGTGTGCTCTCTGCTGAAAGTTCGTCTCCAAGTAAGTCGCCCCACAATATGTGATTTTTATTTTTATTTTTATTTTTAGAGACAGGGTCTCACTGGTCACTTAGACTGGAGTGCAGTGGTGCAATCATAGCTCACTGCAGCCTCGAACTCCTGGGCTCGAGCAATTCTCCCGCCTCAGCCTCCTCAGTAGCTAGGGCTGCAGATGTACGCCACCACACTAGGCTAATTTTTAAAATATTTTGTAGAAATGGGGGTCTCACTTTGTTGCCCAGGCTAGTCCCAAACCCCTGGCCTCAAGTGATCCTCCTGCCTCAGCCTCCCAAAGCACTGGGATTACAGTGTGTGAACAACTACACCCAGTTATATGTGGTTTTTAAACAAAGCAGGCAGATTCCTTCCAAGTCAGCCAATTTCAATCCCCTTAACAAGACTTGTGGCTGCCCTTCCTTCTGAAGACAGCGACCCTGGCTGTCGCCTGGATTATTCCCACAGGGACTTTAACTTCATCCCCAAACAAGAGGCACAGGCAAAACCTGCCTCTGCTCACCTCCATCACAGGGATTTCAACATGAACAAACTCCCCAGCCTGAAGCACCTTCTGTTTAGGATAGATAAGACAAGTACAGGAGTAACAACAGCAGGAAGCAAAGCCAGCTAAAAGCCAGGAGGGAGGTGACAAGGACAATGCACCCGAGAGTTAGAAGGGGACAGAGTCTACCAGTTGTCAGGAATAGATGCCTCAGGTCACAAGAAATTAGAAGGACATGAAGCTGCAAAGGTTAGGAATATTTCACCAGGCAGAGTTTGGAGGAGGGGGCTCATTCTGGAAAGAGGTAACCACTTAAGTAAACATATGAGTTAGGAACATAACATGGCCTATCCTGATAATAATATCAAGCAATTGGATGTGGCTGAAATGTGGGGACCTGGTAGGATGGGCCATCCAGGGAGGAGTTTGGTGCCTGATGGAGGTGTAAGAGCTTAATGCAGCAGAGGAGAGCCCCCAAAGGTTTCTGACCAGGAGAAAGATGTGAACTGAAGTGAACTTTACAAAAGCAGCCTTTACAAAAGAGGTGTGGGCCCTCCTCCCTCTTCACTCAGAGTCGCCTCAGACTAGGCCCCGGGGCCGCAGGGAAGTTCTGGGA
Organism: Mandrillus leucophaeus; assembly: GCF_000951045.1. Taxonomy (NCBI): domain Eukaryota; kingdom Metazoa; phylum Chordata; class Mammalia; order Primates; family Cercopithecidae; genus Mandrillus; species Mandrillus leucophaeus. The sequence continues at coordinate 413,758 of NW_012101594.1, forward strand.
ATCAGCAAAACCCATACAAATGGAGCACAGCCTCACAACCCCAAAGAGTTGCAAGACGTTGGAAAGTTCTTGGCTTTAGTTCCTTCATCATCTATGGAAATGAGAGAAATTATCAGGCAGAAATGCAGGAGAAGGGCCGGGTATGGTGGCTCGGCTCACGCCTGTAATCCCAATGGTTTGGGAGGCGGAGGCAGACGGATCGCTTGAGCCCAGGAGTTCAAGACCAGCCTGAGTAACATGGCAAAACCCCATCTCTACAGAAATAAATAAATTAATTAATTAAATTGAAGAGAAGAAACTTCAAGATCCTCCTTTGGCTCAGCCTCACTAGATAAATCCTAAACAGACTCCTGCCTGGAAGCAGGGTTTCCCTCACTATCCACTCTGGCAATAGGGAACTCACTGACTCAAAAAGGGGCACCAAAACAAAGAGCTGCTGCATTTTCTCAAGCTAAATCATAACATTCCGTCTGGAGCAGTGTGCTGGATGGGCTACGAGACTGTACAGGTGGCTCTCTTAATACCTCCTTTTCTAGCATGACAGTTTTGTTTTGGGTGTGAACGAACAGGGAAGCTACGACCTCCTCCCTCTGTTCTTCCTATGCCTCTCAAGCTCCTGTGACTTATCTCTGCTATGACTGGAGGAGCAGTTCTGGGAGTCCCTGTACCTAAAAAACCACAGGCTGCAGCCCCTAAGGACAGAGGGCAGGCTCACCCTTCAGACCCACAAGAGCTGTAGCATTCAGAAGATAGGTTCCCAAATAGCAACGCACAACAAAAATGGATAAGCAGAGAGCAAAGTTACCTGCTTAAAGGAGAAAGGGAGCTGATGGGTGGGTGAAGACGGAGAAGCAGGGGACCCAGGATCAAGTAGAATCAGGTCCTTCCAATTCCCACTTCTCCATTCAGTTGCCAACCACTAATAAGACACTCCCTGGGGCTGGGTGCGGTGCTCACGTCTATAATCCCGTACTTTGGGAGGCTGAGGTGGGCAGATCACCCAAGGTTAGGAGTTCAAGACCAGCTAGCCAAGATGGGGAA
>NW_012101594.1:415243-422315 GCF_000951045.1 Mandrillus leucophaeus
CTTTCAAACATTCCTCCAAGGCCTCCCCTCAAGCTGTGCCCACAACAATGAGGACCAAGACTTCAAGAAAGTAGGGAAGGAGGGAGCTGTCATTAAGGAATAATCAGGGAAGAGCTAGTCTCAGCTGTCACAGGAAGGGCACCCTCTAATCACAACCCTCCTAGCCTGGTGGGGTGGGGGTAACAGGTGGGAGGCACCAACTTAGGAAAGGCTGAATCCCTTAGGATCACTGTTTCTCAAAGGTGGCCCAGGCCACTGGGAGCTAGTGGAGATGGACCAGCACCTGCTGAGCCCTTACCTGGCACTAAACATCATGACCCTCGAGCAAGGCGCTACTATTCTTCCCCATGGTACCAATGAGGAAACAGAGGCTCAAAAAGTAATTAGCTCAAGGTTACCCTTGGATCTAGATAGTCTGTGTCTGGGCTCTTTACCACTCTGCTAGGCTGCTTATTAAAAATGCAGATCTCCAAGCTCCATCCTCACCCAGTGTCAGGGATCTGCATTCAGGATGGTCGGCCCCCGGGTGATTCTCAGCCAGTGTCTGACTTTTCCTGGCACTGCCTCTGCTTTATAATCACACGACCAGGCTGGGGCCCTTGCTCAGCAAGGTGAGTGTACCTCACCCACCCACCTTCGCCCCCCGACTGGTTGGCACTACTTGATTGCTGAATGGGACAATGAGACAATGAACACTTTCTCCTGGATATCTACAGTCTGGTCAGAGACCAACTAGGGAGGAAGAGGAGTGGAAAATGCAGACCAGCAGAGCGGCATGGGGAGAAGAGAACTCTTGGGCTGAAAAAGGCCTAAAACAATGCCTGCTGCGGAAGAGAGTGTGGAAAAACTGGGTCTCAGTCACTACCTGGACAAACTGCACTGGCCTTACTGAAAGGAGTAAGAATCAACACTTTAAACACAGCACACCTTTTGATCCTGAAATGCTACTTCTCAGAATTTGTCCTAAAAAAAAAAAAAAAAAAAAAAAAAGAAAATATAAAGTGTTTATACAAACATATGTGTTAACTGTAAAAAAAAAAAAAGTGAAACTGACCAAAATGTCTCTCTACTATGATGCATTTCCCTGATGGAGACTGTTACAGGACCACCAAAAATCTTATTTCAAATATTTAATAACCTGAACAATGACAAGACGTTAAATTTAACAGAACATAAAACTTTACAAACCTAATCATCTGAATGTCCTTATAAAATGTATGTATATGAAGGACTGGAAATATTACAAAACATTAAAGGTGATTATGTTTGCATGGTGGAACCGAGAGTGGTTATTTTCTTTATATTTTTCTGCGTTTCCCTAAGTCTCTATAATAAACACAGACTGTATCTGTAGGGTTTTTTTTTTAGGCCATTAATTCTTTAAAGGAAAACAATGAGCATCAACATTTAGAGATTTTCCTCTACGTCTGCCCCTCCCAGATCCCCTCTCATTGGCCAGGAGTAGCAGATGGGAGCCAAAGCTGTGACGTTTTTTCATTTGTCCCTCAGCCCCTCTGATTTACCTAGCTCCTAAAGGAAAACAGAGCATCTGGGATGGACTTCTGCTTCCCTCTGAATTCCTAAGGGCCTGCTTTGCAAGCCACCTAAGTCTGCTCTGAAGCCTGCTGGTGCTCTGAAATCCTTGGAGGGAAAAATTACCACCCAAATGTGTGCAGATAAACAACCTGCTAGATGTTTGTCCACATGAGGGTGCCGGTGACGCAAGGAACTCTCCCCAGAGGCTGACTCATGGGCAGGTGGGGGTGGAGCTGGGTGATGTCAAATCCCATCAACCACACAGCAACCAGCTTTCCCCATCTCCCACCCCCTGTACCCCGTTCTCTAGAGAAGTGGCAGGAAAATGCAGAGGGGCAGAAGAAAGTGTCCAGCGTACAGACTACGTTCTGGAAAGCCTTCTGACAAGGAAGTGCCGAGGCTGATAGCTGCTTTGGATTAGGATGCAAAATCAAACATCCAAAGAAGCCACTGCACATTCCCATTAATCAGCTGAATAGGATCAAACTGCTGAATTAGCCAAACCAAGGGACTCTGACCTAGAGAATCTCCCCAGCCACGCTTGTGTCAGCAGTTCCTGCAATTATTATGGAAACCCAATGACCCAATTTCCTTGACCTTCTTTTCATTACAGAGAAATGTAAATGCTTTGGCCTTAACATTTAAGGCCAATAGAACTAGGTAAGAAACGGATTTCAAAACGCTACAGCAAACCTCCATGGAAATCTGCCTCCATGTAGAAAATCCTAATGGAAAAAGCGGGTTCAAAAGCGGATTGGGAGTCACTGCACTTACCACAAACACTTGGGGCCGCAGAAAGGTTTGGATCCTGGACAACTGGTTCTTCTTCCCAGCAGGTTAGATGAACGATAACGATCCCTGGCTTTCAAAGAGGGAGGCGCTGGTTTTTAACACATCACTTTCTATGGTCACACAGCTCCGTCACATCACTCTTCTGATGTCTGAGAAGTCCCACAGTCCTCCCTTAAAATAAGGAAGAAATTTTTAAGGCCAGTTGATACCCGGACAAACGCCCATGGCTGCCCTGCTCACCTTTCTCCCCCTGGCCCTGGGTACCCGACTACGTATTTGGTCCAACTGACCATCCATCTGTCCATCCATCTCAGCCCATATAGTAACACATACCACTTGGGGATGGTTCTCCCTGGCCTAAGCCAGAGCTGGGGCCTGAGTCTCAAAGGGAAGTGAGGTACTGCCCTACCACCCTCCCAGACCACAGGCCCCAGAGGCCCTCTGATGGGGCCTCCTGAACTCTGGGCCAGGCTCTAGACTTACCACTAACAGCCCTGTCCCACTCAGAAGTGCCTGGGGCCCAGGCAGAGTTCTCTCATTTCCTGAAGCAGCCAGGAAAAAGGGTGGTTTGTGGAGAAGTGGGAGAGGGAGCCCCTAGCATGACGCCCTAGAGTAGGCTCCAGAAACACATTTATTTTTAAACAAGCAGCAGCAAGTCAGTGGTCAAAAGCAGAGGCTTGGAGACTGACAGGGTTCGGATCGCCTGCCTGTATGATTTGAACCACATATTCCCTGGCTGAGAGGCCTCAGACAGTCTAATCTGACACAGCTCATTTCCTCTGCTGTAAAAAGCAGAACAGGCATACCTTGCAAGATTACCGTAAAACCTAGAGATAACCTGTAAAGTGTCCAGCACACAGTAGGCATTCAATAAGTGGTAGTTATAAAGAAGATGAAACGGAGGAGGGACACAGTGAGAGAGGACACAGAAGCCTGTTGATGTGCCTCTTGGAAAGTGACGGATCTGCTGAACCACCAGACACATGAACTGGCTTCAAAGGCCAGGCCCCAGAGATCAAGTTTCCATTCCTGGCGCGGCCCCGGGCCCTATGGCCACGTAAACATATTATCAAATGAAAGGGCATATCCATAGGACAATGTCAGAGCTGGCAAGGACCTTAAAGGCCACCAATGCCACCTAGTCAGCTCCCTGTATTATAATTAAGGAAAACTGAAGCCTAGAGGGGCAAAAGTAATCAGTTAATGTCCCATGGCCAAAAGCCACAGTTACAACCCAAGTCTCCAAACTGCCCATCAAGGAGCTCTTCCCAGTCCACTCAGCACTTGTGAGAGTCACGTACCCAGTGGCCAGGGTTTGGTCATACAGGCAGCCCCACCACACATCACGTAGGCTTTCTGTGAGCACACTTACAAGGCACATGCCTTCACCATGGGCAGGTATGTATCAAGAAATGCTCCCTAATCACCAGCTCATCTGCCACCTCAAAACTCTCAAGTCTCTCTCCTGCCACGACCCCAACTCCTGCCCCCATGGCTCACTCTGCTCTCTCTCTGCTACTTGCCCAGGTAGGTTTGGCTCCTTTGGAGGGACTGCCCACATATGGGCATGGGGAGGACACAGGGCACTGCTTCTCTGGGATAAAAGGGAGGGTGGGAAAGCGTCCTGCTGTGGGACTGGTAGGATAAATAATTCAAATGCTCTACACACCCACCAAATCTGCTTTTCCACGAGTACTCAACAAAAGGAAAATTCTGAAGGCATAACAGAAAAAACAGGATACAAAAACTTCACCTACGGTTCCCTCCCTCTATTGTTTTAATAGATAAATATGCATATGTGAACAGTGTGGAAGGAAATGCATGTTAAGAGTGGTTATCTCAGCCAGGAGGAATGGCTCATGCTTGTAATACCAGCACTTTGGGAGGCCGAGGTGGGCGGATCACCCGAGGTCAGGAGTTTGAGACCAGCCTGGCCAACATAGTGAAACTCCGTTTCTAATAAAAACACAGAAATTAGCTGGGAGTGGTGGCGTGCACCTGTAATCCCAGCTACCCAGGAGGCTGAGGCAGGAACATTGCTGGAACCCGGGAAGCAGAGGCTGCAGTGAGCCAAGATCACACCACTGCACTCCAGCCTGGGAAACAAGAGCAAAACTCCATCTCAAGAAAAAAAAAAACAAATTCCTGAGTTTTCTAGAATAAACGTGTATTACTTTTATTTAAAAAAGAGTCCAATAAGTTTCTGGTTAAGGTATAGCAGAACAGAGGGCACCCTTTGAATTGTTCTTTCCCTGTTCTAGAATTTTCACAAAGGTGAACAAGCAGCCCATTCTCCCAGTCAATGAAGAGGCTCCCAAGAAATGATCTCCCTCACTGACATCTGGTCCTTCCTGAGGACTGATGTGAAAACATTCCTTTTTTTTTTTTTTTTTTGAGACGGAGTCTCACTCTTGTTGCCCAGGCTGGGGTGCAATGGCGCGATCTCGGCCCACTGTAGCCTCCGCCTCCCAGGTTCAAGCGATTCTCCTGCCTCAGCCTCCTGAGTAGCTGAGCATGTACCACCATACCCAGCTAATTTTGTATTTTTAGTACAGATGGGGTTTCTCCATGTTGGTCAGGCTGGTCTCGAACTCCCGACCTCAGGTGATCTACCCACCTCAGCCTCCCAAAGTGCTGGGATTACAGGCGTGAGCCACAGCACCCAGCCTGAAATCATTCTTTTCTCCAGACATTAACATGATGCTCATCCTATCTCCAGGCTTGGAGCCCAGTGCAAAATGTTCATCTCGGGGCCTCTCAGCCTCACCCCCGCTTTTCTACAGCTGTGGCAGATGGGAATAGAACAGGTGGGAATACTTGCGGAAACATTTGCTGTCTTATCAGTCTCCAACTAAACAGTGTCCAAAAGTCAAAGCAACAGCTGAAAACCTGCCAGAGACATTTTCATTAGACACACTGCATGTGACCTACACACACTGCTTTGGTTTCTGTAAAAAAATTTTGTTTGTCAGGAAGTTGCTCATGGGAACTCCACGAAACTTTCCCAGCAGTAGTGGAGAGACATGGGTAGGAGTAGAATGCAGGAACCTCCTGTGCAAAAACTCAAAAGATAAAGACGGTGTAGCCAGCTATGTTCAAATCCTGGTGCTTAAAGCACTGAAGCCACATAACTGGACTAGCTGCTTAACTCCCTGAACTTGTTTTCTCTTCTGTAAAAAGTAATAAACTATTTCAGTGTCATTGAAATTCTTAAGGTCATAAATTCTAAGATTCTGTACAAGATGGCTTTTTATTGTATATGACCAACTCATAAGCGAGATATGTGGCATTATCAACATCGATAACAGAGAAAGGCCAAAGTAGGCAAGAGGCAAACCCCCGTGGGGGGACGGTGAGCAGCCAGGGAGGGGAGACAGGTGTGACACTATGCACCACACCTCCAGGCACCCCAGCAGCAGCCCCTAGCCCTTGCTCCTCCTCCTCCTTGCTGCTCTTTCAAATAGACAGGAACAAGCCACTCACTTCCCACAAGTGAACAGGCTGGACTCAAGACTTGGCACATGGGCACTTCAACACCAAAGGGTACAGTTTTCCCCAAAAACCTGATACAACATCCATCCCACTTCAAAGCAACATCCCCTCAAGCCCTCACTCCAGCCTCTGCCCTGGAACCCAAGGCTCAACCTGGGCGTCCTGGGGACGCAGCTCTGAGCTGGGGCCAGGAACCAGGCCCCTTCTGCACCTGCACCAGTCACTGCCTGCCCACAACCACATTCAGCAGAGAAGAGCCTGAGGCTCACACACCTGAAGCAGCTTATCCCGAGCGTCCAATTACCGCCAAAGGTCTTGGCTGAAGGCCTTGGAGGCTCAGGTGTCTGCAGAATTGGCTACAGAGGCATCAGGGGCCTCCTTACTGGAAGATGGGGTCGGTCCTAATCAAGTTACTCCATAGAGTTTAGTCTGCAATCGTCTCTTTGGGATGCTCTCAGGTTCTCCATCTGTAAATAGGGATGCAGTTACTTCACTCAACACCGTTCATACCTGTCTAAGGGAATACTTATTAAGCCAATAAACACGGGTGAGGTCTGCTCGGAGGGATGTACAGCAGATCTAGAAGCCAGGACACTGGGGTCGAAGCCTGGCTCTGCTATATCCTACCTGGGCGACCTTGGGAAAAGTCACTTTAGCTCTGTGGCCTCAGCTTCTTCATCAGTAAAATTCGGAGTGGGGACTAGCTTCTGTCTCAGGTTCCTTCAGTTCCAGAAGCTTGCTTCTGGCTGCCTCCTCACAGCTGCAAATGCCTGATAAAACAGCCAAACACCGCTGCTAACAGAAACCGGCTCTAGGCTTGAGCCTGCGGCCCTGCGGCCCTGCCCTCACGTGCGGGCAGAGCCCCCGCGCGCCTCCTTTCTGGGGAAAGCATGCCCAGGGCCCGGTGCTGGAGGCCGGATGGACTCTGCGCAACGGAGGTCTCAAGCAAGAGAGAGGAAGAACAAAACGCCCCCGCCCTGCTACACGCCTCAGAGACCCACGTGCACGGCTCCTTTAAACGCACCGGCCCTTTAACAGCTCGCGCCGCGCCCACCCCCAGCTGGGGCTCGGGGGCAGGCGGGCGCGGGGAAGTGGAGACGCAGTGAGGCCAGAGGCCTGAGGGCAGCTTCCCGCGATCCTTCCACCACCCAGTTCCGGGCTGGCCCAGCAGCCGCCTGCCGGGCACTCTCCTCTCTCCGCCCCCGCGCTGGCCGCAGAAGCCAGAAGCACTGCGCACGCAGGGGCCGCAGCC
>NW_012101594.1:424125-442334 GCF_000951045.1 Mandrillus leucophaeus
AGAGCTTTGCTCTGTTGCCCAGCCTGGAGTGCAGTGGCGGCAATCTTGGCTCACTGCAACCTCTGCCTCCCAGGTTCAAGCAATTCTCTTCCCCTGGCCTCCCGACTAGCTAGAGTTACAGATGTGTGCCACCACGTCTGGCTAATTTCTGTGTTTTTAGTAGAGATGGGGTTTCACCACGTTGGCCAGACTGGTCTTGAACTCTTGACCTCAAGTTATCTGCCTACCTTGGCCTTCCAGAGTGCTGGGATTACAGGCATGAGCCACCGCGCCCAGCCTTCAGTGTTTAACTATTTGAGGAACTCCAAATGGTTTCCATGATGGCTGAACCATTTTATATTCCTACCAGCAATGTACAGGGTTCCAGTTTCTCCGCATCCTCACCAATGCTTGTTATTTTCCATTTTATTGTTATCCCAGTAGGTATGCAGGGATACCTCATTCTGATTTTGGTTTACGTTTTCCTAATAACTAATGCTGTTAAGCATTCTCCTTTTCATGTGCTTGTTGGCCATCTGTATATCTTCTTTGGAGACGTGTCTATTCAAGTCCTTTTCCGATTTTAAAATTGGGTTGTCTTTTTGTTGTTGAGTTGTAAGAGTTCTTTATATGTTATGGATACTAGACCCTTATCAGATACATGCTTCACAAATATTTCTCTCCCATTCTGTAATTGTCGTTTTCACTTTCTGATGTCCTTTGATGCACTTAAAACTTTAATTTTGATGAAGTTCAGCTTAACTGTTTTTTCTTTTGTTGTTTGTGCATTTGGTGTCCTGTGTAAGATATCATTGTCAAATCCAAGGTTGTGAAGATTTACTCCTATGTTTTCTTCTAAGAGTTTTATAGTTTTAGCTCTTATATTTAGGTTGTTGATCCATTTTAAGGTAATTTTTGTATGTGGTGTGAGGTCAGGGTCCAAGTGCATTGTTTTGCATGTAGACTTCTAGTTGTCCCAACACTATTCGTTGAAGAGATTGTCCTTTTCCTATTAAATTGTCTTGGCTTCCTGTCAAAAATCAATTGGCCATAGATGTATGGGGAAAACCAAATAGTTTTAAAGGGCTGTTTAAATGAAGATTAACCCCAGATGGAACTGGGGCAGGCCAGCATTTTGGCTAAGAAAATAATGGTTCAGCCCGGGCTCGGTGGCTCACGCCTGTAATCCCAGCACTTTGGGAGGCCGAGGCAGGTGGATCATGAGGTCAGGAGATCGAGATCATCCTGGCTAACGTGGTGAAACCCTGTCTCTACTAAAAATACAAAAAAAAAAAAAAAAAAAAAAAGCTGGGTGTGGTGGTGTATGCCTGTAGTCCCAGTTACTCGGGAGGCTGAGGCAGGAGAATGGCATGACCCCGGGAGGTGGAGCTTGCAGTGAGCAGAGATAGCGCCACTGCACTCCAGCCTGGGCGACAGAACGAGACTCTGTCTAAAAAAAAAAAAAAAAGAAAAAAATGATCTTTGATAAATTTGAGAAATTAATTATACTTAACATAAAGAATTATAAAAATAATCAATTCTTAGAAAAGGAAGGACACCTGAGGGTCACAAACTCCAACTCTCTAACTGATGCATATATGCCCTTGCTACAGAATTGCTGGGAAATGACTCTCCAGCCTGGTTTGTTCTTGTTGTTTTGAGACAAGGTCTTGCTTTTTCGCCCAGGCTGGAGTGCAATGGCACGATCTCAGCTCACTGCGGCCTCTGCCTCCCAAGTTCAAGTGATTCTCCTGCCTCAGTCTCCCAAGTAGCTGGAATTACAGGTATGCACCACCCCGCCTGGCTAATTTTTGTAATTTTAGTAGAGATGGGGTTTCACCATGTTGACCAGGGTGGTCTCAAACTCCTGACCTCAAATGACCCTCCCGCTTCGGCCTCCCAAAGTGCTAAGATTAGGTTACAGGTGTGAGCCACTGCGCCCATCCCTGATTGGTTGTTGTTGTTGTGTTGTTGTTGTTGTTGTTGTTATTTAGCTTTCAGTGTTGTATTTGATAGGCTGAATTTCCCCTAATGTGAAGAGGCTTCATTTGCCCTAATGCGAAGCATAATGACTCAATAAATGAGTTAAGAAGTTGTGATATAATAAAAATAAACATTTGGTCATTATCCCCGTTCCTGGCACAAGCTCCTAAAACCTTCGGAATCTCAGGTGTGATAAGTGTTGTTGGTATGCTAATGAGATGACTGGTGGCTGGGGAACCCTGAATAGCTTCAGGATGGGGGCTGGTGGCCAGAAAGACTAAGGCATGATCTAAACAAACAGAATACTGCAGCCCTTAATAAGCGTTAACAGAATCTGATTTCCAGAGTTACCACATTATAATATTCAAAATGCCCAGTTTTTGCTTTTTTCTTTCTATCAGCTTTTTCAGGTTGAAGTGCCCAGTTTTGGGGGGTTATTATTATTATTATTATTATTGAGATGGAGACTGGAACTGTCGCAGGGGCTGGAGTGCAGTGGCGCGATCTCTGCTCACAGCAACCTCTGCCTCTCAAGTTCAAGCAATTCTCCTGCCTCAGCCTCCTGAGTTGCTGGGATTATAGGCGCCCACCTCACACCCAGCTAATTTTTGTATTTTTAGTAGAGACAGGGTTTCATTATGTTGGCCACGCTGGTCTCAAACACCTGACCTCGTGATCCACCCGCCTCGGCATCCCAAAGTGCTAGGATTACAGGCATGAGCCACCATGCCAGGCCCAAAGTGCCCAGTTTTTAACCAAAAATAAATAAATGAATAAAATAGCATACCAAGAAAAAAGAAAAGTACAACCCATTCACAGGAAAAAGAAATTGACAGAAACCATCCCTGGGGAAGCCTAGACATTGAACTTGCTAGACAAAGACTTTTATTTAAATGTTTAAAAGTTTACTTAAATGTTTATTTAAATGGTCTTACATATGCTTAACTAAAGGAAACCATTGACAAAGAACTAAAGGAAGCCAGGTAAACAATAAGTGTATAAACAGAATATCAACAAAGAGACAAATTATGAAAAATAAACCAAATCAAAGTTCTGGAGCTGAAAAGTACAATAGCTGAAATGAGAATTTTGAAAAGATGAACAGCACTGACAAATCTTTAGCTAGACTGAGAAAGAGTGAAGATGCAAATAACTAAAATCAGAAATGAAAGCAGCGACATCATTATGGACCTTACAGGAAAAAAGAAAAAAGCATCATGAGACAATACTGTGAACAACTGTATACCAGCAAATTAGATGAGCAAATTCCTGGAAAAACACAAATGACCAAAACTGACTCAGGAAGAAATAAACCTGAACAAACCTAGAAAAAGTAAAGAGATTGAATCCAATACGAAATTGAATCAGTAAGGCCAGGCACAGCAGCTCACGCCTGTAATCCCAGCACTTTGGGAGGCTGAGACGGGCGGATTACGAGGTCAGGAGATTAAGACCATCCTGGCTAACACGGTGAAATCCCGTCTCTACTAAAAATACAAAAAAAACAAAAAACAAAAACAAAAACGCCGGGCATGGTGGCGGGCGCCTGTAGTCCCAGCTACTCGGGAGGCTGAGGCAGGAGAATGGCGTGAACGCAGGAGGCAGAGCTTGCAGTGAGCGGAGATTGCACCACTGCGCTCCAGCCTGGGCAACAGAGGGAGACTCTGTCTCAAAAAAAAAAAAAAAAAAAAAGGTTGAATCAGTAATCAAAAACCTCCCCTGAAGCAGGACCAGATGGCTTCAGCTTGGTGAATTCTACCAAACCTTTAAAGAAGAATTAACACCAATCCTCAAATTCTACTAAGGAATAGAAGAGGAGGGAATACTTCGCTGAACTATTTTTTCTCACAACACTTCTGACACTAAATGTGTGGGTTTTTTATTCCACACAAAAAACAACTCTCCAGACACCAAGTATGTGTCCTACAATTCAATTCAATTCTGATATTACATACCTGAAGTTAGCAGAAGCTCCCCAGACGTAGTCATTAGGGGGTGTTTTTGGAAGTTTTATTACGTAGACATCATGGGTTATCATTGGCCATAAAATCATTGACCCAGGAGGTCAAGGAGTAGGGCTGAACGGTCCAGCCCTCTTTGCCTAGCAAGTTCAATGTCTAGGCTTCCTCACAGATGGCTTCTGTCAATTTCTTTTTCCTGTGAATGGGTTGTACTTTTCTTTTTTTCTTGGTGTGCCTTCACATTTTTTTTGCTAAAAACTGGATACTTCAACCTGAGGAAGCTGACTGAAAGAAAAAAACTGGGTATTTTGGATATTATAGTATGATAACCCTGGAAATCAGATTCTTTGCCCTTTGCAAGATTTGCTGTTATTGCTTATTAAGGGTTGCAGTCTTGTTTGTTTAGTGACATTTCCATATGATTTTTGCAGACTGCATTCCTTATATGTAGACACTGAAGTCTCTGCTCTATTACCTCAGTGGTCAGCCACAGAGAGTTAACACAGATTTCCTTAAACACCTGGACTAAAAACACCTGGACCAAATACAAAAGAAAAATCTTCTGATCTTTGCAGATTGGCTCTGAGCTGAGGCATTCCTTAGACACTTAACCAAGCCACTCTTTCCATTTTCCGTAGACTTTAACTCCTGCTTGCATGGAATGCAGAGATCAGCCACAGGTGCAAGCCTAGGGTCCTCTTAGATCTTTTCTGAGCATGTGTGCAGCCCTGGACATGTGCATTGCAACCTGGGTTCCCTGGTACATGCAGTAGCCCTTCAATGACCTTTTCTCAAGCATCTTCTTCCTCAGCCTCCTCCTTCCCAGACTTTTTGGTCTATGTGCTGCATGACCCATCTGCTGTCCCTTGCTCCAGACATCTATGGGGAGTTTATGTCTTTAAATGTTTTCAACAGGCTGGGTGCGGTGGCTCACACCTGTAATCCCAGCACTTTGGAAGGCCAAGGCAGGTGGATCACCTGAGATCAGGAGTTCAAGACCAGCCTGGCCAAAATGGTGAAACCCCATCTCTATTAAAAATACAAAAATTAGCCAGGCGTGGTGGCAGGTGCCTGTAATCCCAGCTACTTGGGAGGCTGAGGCTCGAGAATCGCCTGAACTTAGGAGGCGGAGGTTGCAGTGAGCCGAGATCGTGCCATTGCACCCCAACCTGGGCGACAAGAGCGAATCAAGAACAAAACAAAACAAAAAATGCTTTCAACAGATGCCACCTGGGGAGGTGCACCAGCCTGAGGGATTGAAGCAAAGACAAACCTCTGCACCAGTCCTCAAGGGAACTGCTAGGCATGTCAAAATGCACAATCACAATTACTTGAGAAGAAAGTCCATATTGCTCACTCCAGCACCAGCAAGCTACATGAGGAATGTTTAGTCCTCTCCCTAAATCCTAGATACACGGACAACTGCCCATAAACCGCTGCACTCAGAAATCCCTGAGACTATTTTAGGTGAAGCCCTGTAACTAAGTTCCAGGTAATCAGATGAAAGGAGAAGAGGCATGTCTTTTTTGTCATTCTGCTTCCTTTCGAGAATATGGAGATGATAGCCAAAGCTCGGGTAGCCATCCTGGGCCATGAAGACCATGAGGACGGTGAAGCCACAAAATGGAAGGAGCTGTGTCCTCAATTGTGGAGCCACTAGCTTGGCATTGCCTAATTCCTTACTTGGTTTCACGGAGGGAAAACCACTTTTATCTTGTTTAAGCCATTGTAATTTTGTGATTCCCTCACATACAGTTAAATCAAAGTTTGCTTGACACACACGCCCTTTCCAGCTACATTCCTCCTACACTGTATGCCCCACTAGCTATGCTCAATGCCATGCACCTCTCTCTGCTTCCATTTCTTTGCACAGCATTTACAGCAAGTTATCAGGACGGTCTTCTTCACTTGTCTCTCTCACTACCCATGAGTGTCTTGTCTCCGTCTTGGATTCCTTATTTTAATTCTTGGAGGAACTTGGGGAGAGGAGGGCATTATTGCTTTTTTACACATGGGAAAATGGAGGTTTACAAAGACAAAACTGCTTCCCAATTGTGCCTGGATAATGAGTAGCAGAACCAGATGCGGAACTCAAGTCCCTCTGGCCCAGTGCAGTGGCTGGCCCTCTCTGCTCCACCTCGAAGGTCTCATGGCAGTGCATGCACTGGGCTGTGGCTGAGGGATCTTTGATGAATTCATTCCCGTTGCAGTTTTCCTTTGAGGTCGTCAGCTGCTTTTCACATGCTGACTTGTGAGGGATGAGTAAGCTGCTTCCTGGGCCTGGCCTCAGTTCAGGAGGGATGGCCTCTACTTCGGGTTTTGGTGTTCAGAGCATGGTGTTTTCTTTTAACACACTCTAGGGGCCCAACACTGCTTAGCAGACAGCGTGGGGGAACGGAACCCATGTGAATGTTAGAACCAGATGGACCCAGGTCTGAAATCTGTCTCTTCCACTTATTTGTTGCATGAACCAGGGTGATTTCTTAACCTTGCTGGGCCTCAGTTTTCCCACCTGTGACAGGGTAGAATGATCTCTCTCAGAGGTTTATAGAGAGAATTAAAGACAAACCAGTCAAAATGACAGGAGTATGGCAGGCACTCAACAAATGCCTTCTCTCCTCATTTGAGGTAGGAGCTTTGTCTGGTTTTGTTTGACATTGAAATGATAGACTATATTATTGTTCACAAATTTGGAAGCCTTGCTTCACATGGAAAAAAAAAAAAAGGAAGAGTAGATGGAGCCAAGTGTGGTGACTCATGCCTGTAAGTCCCAGCTACTTGGGAGTCTGAGGTAGGAGGACCACTTGAGCTTAGGAGTTTGAGTCCAGCCTGGGCAACATAGTGAGACCTCAGTCTCTAAAAAAAGAAGAGTAGATAAGTGCTAGCAATATCTGACATAAGATTGCCATGGAGTGAGTCTGGAGTAGTTTCTTTTTGAGCCATGCAGAACCACATTCCATGTCACAATAGTCTTATCAGTACAGTTCCAGGGCAGGGTCAGTCTGACATGCATGAAACCCAGCCATAAGATAGGCACTAGGGACACCTCCCCCATGTGTGACACTGGGGACAGAAGGGATGCTTAAAGGACAACTTAAAGCAGCTCTTTCTTTGCTAGAGCTTTTGCCAGTGTGTCTGGGAGTTGGCACCAGTCATCTGAAAGATTCTGGTCAACTCACCTAATGACACTTACCACCACATTTTTCCAGCATTTTCTCTCTATAATGGGATGATTTCATCTTTCTATGGTGGGTGTTTGTGTGATTTTGAAACACTCTTAGGATGGGTCTGCTCTTACCATTTCAAAAATTTAAGCCAGCAATCCTCAACCTTCTTGGCTTCATAACCTCTTTACTCTGTTAAAACTAATTCAGAACTCCAAAAGCTTTTGTTTATGAGGTTTATATTTATCAATACTTAACCTTATGCTATGGTTTGCATGTGGTTTGTCCCTGTGAAAACTCACCTTGAATTGCCAGTGTAGTGGAGTTGGGAGGTGGGGCATATCAGAGGTGAATAGCTCATTAAGATGGACTTCTTGTGAGACTGGGCTAGTTCTTGCAGGACTGGACTAGTTACCATGATAGTGGGTTATATCATGCAAGGCTACTCCTTGTTTTTGGTCCCTTTTTCGCACATGCCTGATTCTCCTTCTGCTTGTCTACCGTGTTATGGTGCAGCAGGAAGCCCTCACCAGAGGCCAGGCAGATGCAGGCGCCATGCTTCTTGGACTTCCCAGCTCTAGAATCATAAGCCAAAAAAACCTCTTTTCTTTATGAATTACCCAGTCTCAGGTATTCTGTTATAGAAACATTAAGTGGACCGAGATACCGTGTTAGAAAGCAAAACTGAGAATTTGTAAAAAATATTCACTCACTTAGAATAATGACAAACTCATTATGTGTTAACATATGACATTCTTTTTTGTTGTTGTTGTTTATTTATTATTATTATACTTTAAGTTGTAGGGTACATGTGCATAACGTGCAGGTTTGTTACATATGTATACTTGTGCCATGTTGGTGTGCTGCACCCATCAACTCGTCATTTACATCAGGTATAACTCCCAATGCAATCCCCCCCCCCTCCCCCCTGCCCCCTCCCCATGATAGGCCCCGGTGTGTGATGTTCCCCTTCCTGAGTCCAAGTGATCTCATTGTTCAGTTCCCACCTATGAGTGAGAACATGCGGTGTTTGGTTTTCTGTTCTTGTGATAGTTTGCTAAGAATGATGGTTTCCAGCTGCATCCATGTCCCTACAAAGGACACAAACTCATCCTTTTTTATGGCTGCATAGTATTCCATGGTGTATATGTGCCACATTTTAATGAAAAATATATTTTGCAAACAAATTTAGTGGGAAGAATGGTACTGTTTCACATTCATGGTGAGCAGTTATGGCCCTCAATTGTGTCCACACCTTAATACTCTGAACCTATAAACATGTTACTTTACATGGCAAAAGGGATATTACAGATATGATTAGGGTTAATGATTTTGAGATGGGAGATGAGCTTTCATTATCCAGGTGGACCCAATCTAATCATCAACTCCTGAAAAATGGAAAACCTTTTCCACCTGGTCACAGGAAGACATGACACTGAAGAAGGCTCAGAGGGAGATGCATTGTTGCTGACCTTGAAGATTGAGGATGGCGTCAAGAGCTAAGGAATGAACAGCACCTCCAGAAGCTAGAAAAGGTAAGAAAACAGATTCTTCATTAGAGCCTCCAAAAGGGAACCTAGCTCTGTGATACCTTGATGTTAGCTCAGTGAGAACTCATGTCACACTGCTGACCTACAGAGCTGTGTGAGAATACATTTGTGTTGTTAAGCCACTGTGGTTTGTGG
This sequence comes from Mandrillus leucophaeus, assembly GCF_000951045.1. Taxonomy (NCBI): domain Eukaryota; kingdom Metazoa; phylum Chordata; class Mammalia; order Primates; family Cercopithecidae; genus Mandrillus; species Mandrillus leucophaeus. The sequence goes on from NW_012101594.1 coordinate 432,898, forward strand.
TAATTTTTTTTTTTTTTTTTTTTTTTGGAGACGGAGTCTGGCTCTGTCGCCCAGGCTGGAGTGCAGTGGCACAATCTCGTCTCACTGCAAACTCTGCCTCCCGGGTTCATGCCATTCTCCTGCCTCAGCCTCCAGAGTAGCTGGGACTACAGGTGCCTGCCATCATGCCCGGCTAATTTTTTGTATTTTTTAGTAGAGACAGGGTTTCACCATGTTAGCCAGGGTTTCACCATGTTAGCCAGGATGGGTTTGTGGTAATTTTTAATGGCAGCAATAGAAAAACTAATACAAGGCCAGGCGCAGTGACTCACACCTGTAATCCTAGCACTTTGGGAGGCCTAGATGGGTGGATTGCTTGTGATCAGGAGTTCAAGACCAGCCTGGCCAACATGGTGAAACCTCGTCTCTACTAAAAATACAAAAATTAGCTGGGTGTGGTGGCGCATGCCTGCAATCCCAGCTACTCAGGAGGCTGAGGCAGGGCAATCACTTGAACCTGGGAGTCAGAGGTTACAGTGAGCTGAGATCACGCCATTGCACTCCAGCCTGGGTGACAGACAGAGACTCCATCTCAAAAAAAAAAAAAAGGAAAAATTAATCCAACAGTTTTACAAATCTCTTCAGTGTCTGGCTAAACCAAAGACCGCTGGATTCTTGCACCTGCTTCTGCATTCAATCTGTTGTGGAGATGATGCTTTGGTTGAAGTATATGAAGAAAATTAGGCCTTATATAGATTTATAGTTGAAAACCTTAGGAGTATTTTAATAGCCTTTTCAGATCATTGTGGATTATTCTTTGATATGATGCCAAATTTAACAATTGTAATTTCTTAAAGTTTAGTTGCAATGTAGAACATGAAAGCATATCAACAAACTTTTCATGTCTGTTACATTAATATCCATTGGCCTGTCTTCCAATTTGATCTTTTACTCATGCATTATTTTGTAACATGATGTACTGGTCATTTGGAAAACACTGATTCACTAAGTTACGCAGGTCTTCCAACTGTTGACATATTTCATTATACAAGATAAAAAAGATCACATTCATTAATGTCAATCTTATCCAAAGATATAGAGAAGCTATTAAACTCATAATGGCAGATACAAGTCTTTTCCAGAATTCTCATTTTCATTTGAAAGCTCAAATTTTATCATTGGCAACAAATAGCATCAGTTGTTTCCCTTGAAGTGACAGGCTCACTTTGTTCATTTTTCAGAAAACGTCTTCCAGATACACAAGTCTGAATCACTTCAGGTTGTCCGTCATATTTTCAAGATGGTGGTCTCTGCAAAAAGCAGTTAGTACAGCTTACGACTCACAAAATGACATAAGTACTTTTCTTGGAAACCAAGATACTTCAAATTGTAGCAGAAATGCTTTATGCCTACGTCCCATGGCATCACACACAATATTAAACACAGTACAGGATCGAGGGCAGAGATTAGATGGAATTAATAATTTTTACTGCTTTTTTTAGTACTTTCTCAACTGAGACTGTCATTTTAAAAAATCATCAATTTCACAGCAGTGAAGAATGCAGCATCGACTACTGTTTGGCGTCACAGAGTTTGTTCATACTAAGGTGTTAGCAGTTTTACCCAACACTGATTTTGTTCCATCAGTGCACATATCAACATAGTAAAAATGAGTAATAACAAAGTCTTAATATTATTATGAAAACCATTTTGCCCACACAGACCCTGGGGGTCTGCAGATCACACTTTGAGAATTGCTTATTTATGCCATTTTATCTAAGGACATCTCCACCTTCATTCCGTATTTCGATGACATGTAGTGCATAGGCTTAGCATTTTGGTGTCTGTTTCTGTAAACTATTACAAAGATGTGCACACCCACTTTATTGTCGTATTCTAACGAGATTTATGAAATTCACAGCATGTACTTTGTGGACAATTTGGCAAACGTTTTTCTTTAAAAATTGCTTGGCTTTCTCTGCATTTTCTTAGGTTCTGTGTACTAGTGTACATATGTTGATTTATGAAGGGAAGTAGTAGCTTCTCAGATGGTTATTCCCACTTAGCCAGAAATTACTTTGTTGCTTTGTTGACAGTGAAGAGAAAAGAAGTAATGCATACATCTGGGCAATACTTTTAGTTTCATTACATTTTGTTTGCTTCTACATCTAAATTATAATATTGTATTATGAATGCTAATTAGCATGCATCATTTTTTCTGGCTTTACAGATTTTGTTTCTATGGTAAAGTGATACACATTCATTAAAGAAAACTTAGATATTCTAGGCCGGGTGCAGTGGCTTACACCTATAATCCAGCACTTTGGGAGGCCAAGGTGGGTGGATCACAATGTCAGTAGTTCGAGGCCAGCCTGGCCAACATGGTGAAACCTCGTCTCTGCTAAGAATACACAATTACCTGGGCGTTCTGGCACATGCCTGTAGTCCCAGCTACTCGGGAGGCTGAAGCAGTAGAATCACTTGAGCCTGGGAGGCAGAGGTTGCAGTGAGCCAGGATTGCACCACTGTACTCCAGCCTGGGTGACAGAGCAAGATTCTGTCTCAAAATAAATAAATAAATAACTGGGCACGGTGGCTCACGCCTGTAATCCTAGCATTTAGGGAGGCTGAGGTGGGCGGATCACGAGATTAGGAATTCGAGCCCAGCCTGACCAACATGGTGAAACCCTTAAAATACAAAAATTACTTAAAATACAAAAATTAGCTGGGTATGGTGGCACATGCCAGTAATCCCAGCTACTCAGGAGGCTGAGGCAGGAGAACTACTTGAACCCAGGAGGCAGAGGTCATAGTGAGTCGAGATCATGCCACTGCACTCCAGCCTGGGCAACAGAGTAAGACTTCGTCTCAAAAAAAAAAAAAAAAAAAAAAAAAAAAAAAAAAAAAGAAGCAATAACAACAACTACAAAAAACTTAGATATTCTAAGCAGTATGAAAAAGAAGACAATAATAGTTTCATCTTCCAAAGATGACCAATGATAACATTTTGGTGCATTTCTTTCCAATCTTTATCAAAAATACAGTATGTAGAGCATTTTATAGCCTGCCTTTCCCCCTTGATATTGCATTTTATGCATGTATTATTGTGTAGTCTTCATAAACATTATTTGAAATAGTGGAAGAGGGCTGGGCACAGTGGCTGTCGCCTGTAATCCCAGCAGCGGGCGGATCACGAGGTCAAGGAGATTAAGACCATGCTGGCTAACATGGTGAAACCCTGTCTCTACTAAAAATACAAAAAATTAGCTGGGTGTGGCGGCGCGTACCTGTAGTCCCAGCTACTCAGGAGGCTGAGGCAGGAGAATTGCTTGAACCTAGGAGGCAGAGGTTGCAATGAACCGAGATTGTGCAACAGCACTTCAGCCTGGGTGACAGAGTGAGATTCCATCTCAAAAACAAAAAAAAGAAATATACACCACACTATAACCATGTACTCACTGTTGTGCTTATTGAAGATTACTTCCAATTAAAAAAATTTTAGGCCGTAGATTTCTTTTCCGTATTTAGATTTCTTTTGTATAAATCTGCCAAAGTAAAATTACTGGGGTCTAGGAAAAATACTGTTTTTCTACTCAAAACACTTCTGACACCAATTGTATAGGGATTTTCCCCACACTTAAGCATTTCTTCAACTTTCTGTACACCAGTTGGGTGTCCTGACATTCAGTTCAACTCTGACACTACCTACCTGGAGTTAGTGCAGACCTCACAGGCCCCACAGACTGCCCCTACTTCAGAGCCAAGCATAAGACACAGTCCTCTGAAGCTTCTGACCAACTTGACTACAAATTTGGGGTTCCCACAGCCTCCTCCTCAGGTTTGAGAGTTTGCTGTAACAGCTCACAGAAGTCAGAGGAAACATTACTTATGTCTCCGGGTTTCGTAGAAAGGATTCAGATGTACAGTCAGATGAAGAGGTACCTAGGGCGAGGTGGGAAGGGTCCTGAGCACAGGAGCTTCTGTCCCCATGGAGTTGGGGTACACCGCTCTCCTGGTACATGGATGTGTTGAGCATCCTGGAAGCTCTCAGAACTCTGTAGATTAGGGATTTTGGTGTAGGCTTCAGTTCATAGGCATGATCCATCGTGCATTCAGTCTCCAGCCTCACTCTCCTCCCTAGAGGATGGGGGAATAGGGCTGAAAGTTCCAAGCTCCTAATTGTGGCTTGGTCTTTCTGGTGCCAGGTGCCCACCCAGAAGCCCACAAAGAGTCACCTCATTAGAACAAAAGATCCTTCTATCACCCAGAAAATTCTAAGGGTATTAGATATGTATTAGGAATTGGGGGCAGAAATCAATGTATTTTTTCTTATGTCGCATGGGGCTTCTGAAGTATATTCTCAAACTGCTTTTCAAAATACTTGAATTAAGGTTTATTCCTCCCCTACAGGAGGGTGTGAGAGTGTCTTTATCCTAGCCATTATTAAATGTTTCAATTTTTGATAAAACTGTGCATTTGAAAGATTCATAAAAATCTCAGTGTTGTTTTAATTTCCATTGAATACTAGGAAATATGAATTTTTCCTATGTTTGTTTACCAGTTTCATGTTCTCCTTTGTGAAAGGCCCATCATGGCCCTCACCTGTGTATATTTTATTTTCTTGATGCTTTTCTTAACAATTTATGTTAACTTTTTTCTAATAAAGATATTGGCCCCATTTCAGTATTTACTATACACATTTTCTGAGCTAACACAAAGGATCAGATTAAACCAGATTTACACAAAACAGAGATTGTTCCAGTATTTATACATTTTAGGGAGACATGAGACATCAATCAATATATGTAAGAAGTACATTGGTTCGATCTGGAAAGGCAGGACAACTTGAAGGAAAGGCAGGAAGACTCAAAGTGGGGAAGGAGCTTCCTGGTCACAGATACGGTGAAACACAAACGGTTGCATTCTTTTGAGTTTCTGATAAGTCTTTCCAAAGGAGGTAATCAGAATATGCGTCTATCTCTGTATTCCAGTATTAAATTTTATGAATACTAATACCCGAGAGGCACAGGCAGCATAGCAGGAGGCCCGTCCTTCCTGCATCAGACACAGGCCCTCTGGCTCAGAGCAGTATACGAGGTCTCTAATGAGGTTTGCAAGTCCCCTCACACAGTGAGGAGCGTTTAGGTTGTGAAACATCTCCATTTGATATCTCAAGTGGTTGTATAACTCATATGATCTTCTCCAGTCATAAATCCATAGATTCTAGGTTTCTTTGCCATCAGCAATTCTAAACTGAGACATCGTGAAAGAATTCCACTGATAAGCACTCTCCTCCTAGCAGATATCCAGTGAGCAGCATATTTACTGCAGGCCGAGATAGGCCTCCCCCTTCTTTCTTTCCCACAATCCCCCACGGTAAACAGGGGACAAGTGTGTCATGGGCCCCGCTGCTTTCATTCTGCCTTCTCTACTTTCCAAGGCAACTGTTTGCATTTTAATTTTTTTGAACTCTAGATGTTTTAAAAACTTTCATTATAATTAAGGGGATTTCTGGTTCCAGTAAAGGCAAAGTAGCTTATATCAGTCTGATCCTCTCACAGACAACAATGACAAAGTATGTTTAAAACATTATTTTAAGTCATTGAAAAGCAACCAAAAACCAGGCAGCAATCAGAGAGTATTTGAGGAAGGCATCTGCACTTTGTGAAATCTTCATTTTGTATGGCTTTCTCCTGACTAACCAGTCTGTGATAGCTTGGGGGCTGGCTAAAAGTCAAGTACAAAGCCAAAGTTACATTGGCTTTAGGTGCCGGAGGATGGAGTTTGAGGCCAGCAGAATAGCTGGAAATTGAGGCAGGCAATTCTGGAAAGGAGAAAAAGGAAGAAGCCCAGGAGAGCGAGCCCCTCGAATGTGCATATAAATTCCCCCAAATCCATGCCTGATCCTTGAACTGTCCTAGAGATAAAGAAGGACATTGTATAGTGATAAAAGACATAATTCAGGCTGGGCGCGGTGGCTCAAGCCTGTAATCCCAGCACTTTGGGAGGCCGAGACGGGCGGATCCCAAGGTCAGGAGATCGAGACCATCCTGGCTAACACGGTGAAACCCCGTCTCTACTAAAAAATACAAAAAACTAGCCGGGCGAGGTGGCGGGAGCCTGTAGTCCCAGCTACTTGGGAGGCTGAGGCAGGAGAATGGCGTAAACCCGGGAGGCGGAGCTTGCAGTGAGCTGAGATCCCACCACTGCACTCCAGCCTGGGCGACAGAGCCAGACTCCGTCTCCAAAAAAAAAAAAAGACATAATTCACTGGGAAGACACAACTATTCTAAATGTTTATGTACCTAATAAGAGCTTTCAAGCACAATAAACAAAAACTAAAAACTAAAGAGGGGAAGTTGAAAAATCGACAGCAGCGTTTAGAGAGTTTCACAGCCCTCTCTCAGGAATTGATAAAACAAGACTAAATATACACATACATACACACAACACAGTAAATGAGGATAGAGATTTGAACACCACCATGTTAGTCTCCCATAGCTGCTATAACAACTCACCCCAAATGTGATGACTTGACCCTGGAGGCTGCTGGGATGAAATCAAGGTGTCAGCAGGACAGTGCACCCTCCAGAGGCTCTAGGAGAGAATCCGTGTCTTTGCTTCTTCTAGTTTTTAGAGCTACGGTTTTTGACTTGGAGTCCCTTCCTCTATCTTCAACACGAGAAATGTAGAATCTTGCTTTAGTCCTCACATTACTGCCTTCTCTGTAGTCAAGTCTCCCCTTGCCTTCCTCTTATAAAGATACTTGTGATTATATTTAGGGCCCAACTCAATAACCCATGACAATCTCATGTCAAGATCATTAATCACACACACAAAGATCCTTTTGCCATATAAGGTGATACCCACAGGTTCCAGTGATTAAGATCTGAATATCTTTGGGGGTCATTATTCAACCTACCACAGTCCACTTGGCCCTCAAACATTCACATCTGCAAACCCAGAAAATATGAGACAGGTCTCAGTTAATTCAGAAAGCTTATTTTGCCAAGGTCGAGGATGTGCCCATGACACAGCCTCAGGAAGTCCTGATAACATGTGCCCAGGGTGGTTGGGGCACAGCCTGGTTTGATACATTTTAGGGAGACATGAGACATCAATCAATATATGTAAGAAGTACATTGGTTGGATCTGGAAAGACAGGACAACTTGAAGCAAAGGCAGGAAGTCTCAAAGTGGGGAAGGAGCTTTCAGGTCACAGATACGGTGAAACACAAATGGTTGCATTCTTTTGAGTTTCTGATAGTCTTTCCAAAGGAGGTAATCAGAATATGCATCTATCTCTCTGAGCAGAGGGATGACTTTGAAGAGAATGGGAGGCAGATTTGCCCTGAGTGGTTCCCAACTTGAAGGAGCCCAAGATACTTTCCTTTCACATTTCCCCCCTTTTCTAAAATCTTTTGGAGAAAGCATTTTGCAAGGAAATGAGTCTCTCATCTCAGGTTTCATCTGATCTCTCATGGCTGGGATGGTTTATTCCTAGGCGAGCAGGTGCTGAAAGCTCATTTTTAGCAGGTTGTGAAGTCTGGTGTCCTGTGAAGAGAAAATCGGAGGAGGAAGGGAGAAAAACAACAAACAAAAGAACAATCCTGGAAAATTGATATAGGCCACATTCCTCTGAAGTCCATACATCAGTGTGCAGGTATGAAAGTGGCTTATGTATGTAAATAGGTTGCTGTTATCTTCTTGCGAAATTTAAGTTTTTTAGTTTCAGTTCACAGGGCTTTAAGAAAGCACAGCTTAGTTTTCAGTGATTCCCAATTAGGAAAAACAGGATAAAAGAAGGAAAAAAAGAAAACATAATTGAAAACATTATTTTGAAGACTTGTAGCCAAGAAAAAATTTAGAACTCAACCCAAACTGTAGAAATAATAAAAATTGAAAACCATTAGGCAGCACTAGAATCTAACAACAGGTGTACTATAGTTTTTGAAACATAATTCTTCTCTCTCCAGGTTCCCTTGCTGAAGACAAATCATGGTAGGACTGGTTTGCCTTATTATACTCGGCCTAATTATTTATATACAGTGCAGCAAGAATAATTATTTTTTAATAGTTTTTTAAATTGGCTTTCATGGAACTTTGTGCCACAGAAGGAATCTCAGATAAGACTTTTTAAAAGCCAAGCCCAGCTATGGATTTGTGCATCAGATATCTATGAGCTGGGTGAATTTCCTCTCCTCTTGAGGTTCCATGATAAACCTGGGGCTTCTGGACTTGTTAGAAAGTGACATTCTTTACTTACCACAGGTCAGAAACCCTGTACAGGTACTGTGTACACAAAATATGAGGCCAGTTTTGCCAAGGATTTATTGCCTCCATAGCCAAGTTTGATTCCTTAAAGGAAAGTACACTATTCCAGTCAAAGCCTTGGTAAAATAACAAGTTTCTCCAATTGTGTCCTGTTACAAATGAAAACAGATTCTTATTGCACTTATGCAAATAACTGTATTGCCATGAGTTACAAATACTCAGTTTCCAAATTCTGTAGATATCAGGTAGAGAGAAACAAGTGTGCTCCAAATTTTGTTCATGGGAATATACTAAGTTGATAAAAGCTGTTGATAGCTCCAAAGAAAAGTTTTAGACTCAGAAAAACAAAGGATCAACAAACTTTTTTTTACACTTTAAGTTCTAGGGTACATGTGCACAACGTGCAGTTTTGTTACATAGGTGTACGTGTGCCTTGTTGGTTTGCTGCACCCATCAACTCATCATTTACATTAGGTATTTCTCCTAATACTATCCCTTCCCCAGCCCCCAACCCCAACAGGCCCCGGTGTGTGATGTTCCCCACCCTGTGTCTAAGTGTTCTCATTGTTCAATTTCCACCTATAAGTGAGAACATGCAGTATTTGGTTTTCTGTCCTTGTGACAGTTTGCTGAGAATGATGGTTTCCAGCTCCATCCATGTCCATTCAGAGGACATGAACTCATCCTTTTTTATGGCGGCATAGTATTCCATGGTATATATGTGCCAGTCTATCATCAATGGACATTTGGGTTGGTTCCAAGTCTTTGCTATTGTGAATAGTGCCGCAATAAACATACGTGTGCATATGTCTTTATTGTAGCATGATTTATAATCCTTTGGGTATATACCCAGTAATGGGATCGCTGGGTCAAATGGTATTTCTAGTTCTAGATCCTTGAGGAATTGCCACACTGTCTTCCACAATGGTTGGACTAATTTACACTCTCACCAACAGTGTAAAAGCATGCCTATTTCTCCACATCCTCTCCAGCATCTGTCATTTCCTGACTTTTTAATGATCGCTATACTAACTGGCATGAACTGGTTTTTCATTGTGGTTTTGATTTGCATTTCTCTGATGACCAGTGATGATGAGCATTTTTTCATATGTCTGTTGGCTGCATAAATGTCTTCTTTTGAGAAGTGTCTGTTCATATCCTTTGCCCACTTTTTGATGGGGTTG
>NW_012101594.1:443223-446295 GCF_000951045.1 Mandrillus leucophaeus
GTTCTCCTTGAAGAGGTCCTTCACATCCCTTGTAAGTTGGATTCCTAGGTGTTTTATTCTCTTTGTAGCAATTGTGAATGGGAGTTCACTCATGATTTGGCTCTCTGTTTATCTGTTATTGGTGTATAGGAATGCTTGTGATTTTAGGATCAGCAAACATTTTAAGCAAAAAGTCAAAAAGATTAGTTCAGACCATGTAGTTAATTCCTGTTCTGCTTGATACTCATAAACATTTTAGCTCTCCATGAGTCCTGAAAGTTTTTCCTCTATTCTGATGTCACAATCCCCAAAGTTATCAGAAACTTGCATTCAAGAGCACTTGTTAGAATTGTATAGCTGATTATAAAACTGCCTTCTAAAGAGGACTGAAACAGGACAATAATTGTCCATGGATGATAAAAGTTTTAGGGTAGTCATAATCAAAGACACAACTGATGAGGAAATTTGTTACCTCTGTGGCACAGAATAATTTTAACATAACAATTATGATTATTACTGATAATGTATACTGTTATATCGGAATTACAGGAGTTTCCCATAATTTTAGAACATATACCAATAACATATTTATACAAATATAGCCCAAAGAAAACCCAACACAATTTCACATTTGATAATACTTCTTGTATAATTTTTGTACCAAATAAGCCAAATTTTGGACTTTTATTTTCTGGACTTTAGGGAGCCTAATATCTTAAAAGATTAATTAGGTCAGAAAAATATATAATTTATAATTTGATTTTGGAAAATTTGTCAAATATCAAAGGTTTTAAACATTTGATGTCACAAAATAGGATCACAGGTCATTGTAAAGTAAGTCATTTATTTAACCAAAGTGATAACTCAAAGATTTTTTTTAAAAAGGCAAAAACCTTTATTCTTTGAGAGAGGAGACTTATTTTCCAAATAATAAGCCCTAATAAAAACAGCATGAGGTCAATTAAATTTGTTTATCAAAATTTTATAAACAATCTGTAAAATTTTAATCTTGACCATATGATATAGCTTCCATAAGCCTTTTATAACCTTTACAACCTTTATTAAGGAGTTGGTTAATGCTTCAAGAAAACCTTGTTAGGGCAGGCACGGCGGCTCATGCCTGTAATCCCGTCTCTTTGGGAGGCCAAGGTGGGCAGATCACCTTAGGTCAGGAGTTCGAGACTAGCCTGGCCAACATGGTGAAACCCCATCTCTACTAAAAATACAAAAATTAGCCAGGTGTGGTGACATGTGCCTGTAATCCCAGCTACTCAGGAGGCTGAGACTTGAATGCAGGAGGCAGAGATTGCAGTGAGTTGAGATGATGCCATTGCCATCCAACCTGGGTAACAGAGCAAGACTCCATCTCATAAAAAAAAAAAAAAGGAAACCCTTGTTAATCTGACACAGGGGACCATATGCTGGTCTTGCATCTGTGTGCCTTTAACATTAATGATTAATTTATAGAAAACCTGAACTTATTTTATCTTTCAAAATCAGCCCTCACAATCATACATGCCCACCTCTTCCACGATAGTCCCTGGGCCTTGAGGAATTGAATAGCTTTAATTTCTTGCCTTGTGTCTCAAGAATGCAGTTTATTTTGATTGGCGTCTTCTACAGGGCCTGAAGATGAGACTTTAATTGGCTGTCAGTGTTTAAGATTTAGCAGGACTTGGTATGCTTTTTAGACCCAGGAGTTGAATCCCTGTTACTCAGTGTCACAAGGACTTTAAAAGCACATACAAGGAGGTACATGGATATAATAACCTTAATTAAAAACATTTTTTGGCCTGGCACAGTAGCTCACGCCTTCAATCCCAGCACTTTGGGAGGCGGAGGCGGGCGGATCACAAGGTCAGGAGATCGAGACCACGGTGAAACCCCGTCTCTACTAAAAACACAAAAAATTAGCCAGGCGCGGTGGCGGGTGCCTGTAGTCCCAGCTACTTGGGAAGGCTGAGGCAGGAGAATGGCATGAACCCGGGAGGCGGAGCTTGCAGTGAGCCAAGATTGCACCACTGCACTCCAGCCTGGGCAACAGAGTGAGACTCCATCTCAAAAAAAAAAATTTTTTTTCTCAGTTTTTTTTCCTAAGCAAACCAAAATTTGATAATAATATGACAACTGAATCCATATTAACCTTTTTCTAAAAAAATAAATCCTTGTGATTTACACTGACTGTTCATGACATACTTGTGTTACAGGAAAGGGGTTCCAATCCAGACCTCAAGAGAAAGTTCTTGGATCTCCTGCAGGAAAGAATTCAGGGTGAATCCGTAGAGTAAAGTGAAAACAAGTTTATTAAGAAAGTAAAAGAACAAAAGAATGGCTACTCCATAGACTTAGCAGCCCCAAGGGGTGCTCGTTGCCCATTCTTATGGTTATTTCTTGATGCTAAACAAGGGTGGATTATTCATGCCTCCCATTTTTAGACCATATAGGGTAACTTCCTGACATTGCCGTGGCATTTGTAAACTGTCATGGCGCTGGTAGGAGTGTAGCAAGATAGCATGGCCATCTTGTTTTTGGTGGGTTTTGGCCGGCTTCTTTACTGCAACCTGTTTTATCAGCAAGGTCCTTATGTCCTGTATCTTGTGCTGACCTCCTATCCCATCCTGTGGCTTACAATGCCTTAACCATCTGGGAATGCAGCCCAGTAGGTTTCAGCCTCATTTTATCCAGCTCCTATTCAAGATGCAGTTGCTCTGGTTCACATGCCTCTGACACTTATACTTCCTGGTTTGTCCTGAATATCCCTCCTTCTAAAACAACCAATCATTTTATTTTAGGACTAAATTTACCATACAAGATTCTTTCTCATATAAAATGGTTTTTCTTTAAGATTTCTTACCAGAAAAAAATACCTCTTTATTTTTATAACTTTCTTTACATATTTATTTCCTGGTTCCTTTTACCTTGTTTTATACATATCCTTTAAATAAACTGAATTAGACAAAATTTGTTCACCTCTTTTTTTTTTTTTTTTTAAAGGACACACTTGGTTTTCCTACAATATATATTTTTTAGAAAATACCCAAATAGGCCGGTCCCGGTGGCTCACGCCTGTAATCCCAGCACTTTGGGAGGCCG
>NW_012101594.1:447645-454406 GCF_000951045.1 Mandrillus leucophaeus
TAAACTACACTCTTCCTTAAAAACCCAAGACTAGCCTCTGTTGCAATAACTATTTTAGTCAAAAAAATCAGGTGAAAACAGAATTCAGTCAACTGAGAAGAAAAAGAAGGGGAAAAAAAAACTTTTGCTCCAAAAAAAGATAAGGCCTTAGGATAGAAAAACAAATGTTTAAACCAAAAACATGAAGGCATTTCAAATACAAACATGCACACATACACACATCTTGGATGTTAGCCTTTTAATTAAGCTGACTTTTTTTTTTTTTCTGAGACTGAGTTTCGCTCTTGTTGCCCAGGCTGGAGTGCAATGCCACTGTCTCTGCTCACCGCAATCTCTGCCTCCCAGGTTCACGCAATTCTCCTGCCTCAGCCTCCCGAGTAGCTGGAATTACAGGTATGTATCACTATGCCCGGCTAATTTTGTATTTTTAGTAGAGACGGGGTTTCTCCATGTTGGCTAGGCTGGTCTCGAACTCCCGATCTCAGGTGATCCACCTGCCTCAGCCTCCCAAAGTGCTGGGATTACAGGCATGAGCCACCATGACCGACCTAATTAAGCTGACTTTTAACCACTGAGCTCCTTAAAAAAATGTTTTTAAAATCTTATTACCATATTTCAGCTAGGACAAAATACTGCTATTTCAGAAGTACAACCATTGCTCTTTCAGTTTGGTCTGGCTGGCAAAAAGGTGGCCTTGTTATGTAAATAAAGGCCATTTAGTAGTCAAAATAAAAAATCTTTCCTCTTTTTTTTTTTTTTTTGCTGGCTACTTTTTCTCCCACTTTAAAGGTCTTGTTCCCCATAATTTAGAGTTCCCTTTCAGATTTGACCGAGACAGAAACAAACAACAAAACCATGAAGTAAATCTAACAATGATCACACAGATAATATGATTTCTGAGTGCTGTAAGTGTAAGCAGAAATTAACACCGGCTGGTTGTTAATACTAACTTTAATTTTGTTAAAATAATTTGCAAGGCAGAATCCCAGACCACTTTCTTACCTAGTGATGGGTCTCAGGCTGTAGACCGCTCTCTACCATCCTAGAAGCAGGAAAACAAAACAAAACAAAACCAAAAAGCCTTATGTTCACTGTTGGAAGCAAAATCAAACTCCATAAAGGAGTTACCTGCCTTCCATCACAGATAGATGGGATACAAATGGTTCATTCTTTTGAGTTTCTGATAAGTTTTTCCATATGAGGTAATCAGAATATGCATCTATCTCTGTGAGCAGAAGGATGACTTTGAATAGAATGGGAGGCAGATTTGCCTTGAGTGGTTCCCAGCTTGAAGGGGCCCAAGATACTTTCATTTTGCACATCCATCCCACATGAAAAAAACATTCACCCTATCCGAACATCCCCCAAAGTCTCAACCCATTAACAGCATCAGCTCAAGTCCAAAATCTTACCTAAGTATCATCAGCTCAAAAGTTCTAAATTTCATTGCCCATATAATCTAAATCAGGTGTGGAGGAGACTTTGGGCATGGTCCATCCTGGGCAAAATCTCTCTCCCATCTGTGGAATTGTAAAACTGGAAAACAAATAGTTTGCTTCCAACACATAATTGCATGACAGGCACAGGATAACAGTTGTAGATATTCTCATTCCCAAAGGGAGAAAATGGAAGGAAGAAAGGCATCACTAGCCCCAAGCAATTTTGAATTCCAACTGAGCAAACTCCATTATGTCTCAAGACCTGGAAACAATTGTCTGTGGCTTGAGACTCCACCCTCTGGGCCCAAGGCACCCCACCTCAAAGTCATCTTTCTTTTTCTTGAAGGTTAGCATATGTTTGCAGCTGAGCAGTTTTATCAGCCTGTTTCCTGCCTGTAGAATTTGGGACTCTTTATAGTCTTTCATTTCATTCTCTGTCCATCCCTTTCAGTCCAAGCTGGCAGTGCTGCTGTTATAATACTCTCAGAAACCTTGGTAGTCTCCTGTGTATGTCAGAGATTTACTCCGTTAAACAAAAGGCTCCTTCATAGATCATTCCATCTCTATTCATGGCTTTTGCTAAAACGATTGAGGGACTCCATGAATCACATAGGTAATCTCTTCGGCACTAGAAAAGTTGCCTAGCCACACCTTTGGCCTTCAATTTAGAACTCGCTTTCTTAACAGTGAATTTCCAGAAGTTTAATATCTTTTGCAATCTGGAGAGTCTGAGAATTTCCCAGTTATCAAGCCTTGATTCCTTTTTGCTTAACATTTCTTCCCTCTTTTTTTTTTTTTTTTTTTTTGAGACAAAGTCTCACTCTGTTGTCCAGGCTGGAGTGCAATGGCGTGATCTTGGCTCACTGCAACCTCCACCTCCTGGGTTCAAGTGGCTCTCCTGCCTCAGCCTCCTGAGTAACTGGGACTACAGGCCCCCCCTGCCACTACCCGAGGCTAATTTTTTGTATTTTTAGTAGAGACGGAGTTTCACTGTGTTAGCTAGGATGGTCCCGATCTCCTGACCTCGTGATCCACCTGCCTTGACCTCCCAAAGTGCTGGGATTACAGGCGTGAGCCACCGCGCCTCGCCTCTTCCTCATTTTATCTCTTACCTGTCAAAGTTTATTATAAGGAGCAAGAAGAACCCAGCCTATACTTTCAACCCTTTGCTTGAAAATCTTAGCTAAATACCCAAGTTCATTGCTTACAAGTTCTGTTTTCCTAAAACTTCAGGACACAATTCAGCTAAGGTTTCTGCTGCTGCATAACAAGGACCCTCTTCCTTCCAAATTCCAATAACATGTTCCTCATTTCCTTCTGAACCTTCACCAGCAGCACTTTAATGTTCACATGTTTACTAACAGTCAGTTTATGACAATATAGACATTCTCTGAGGTGATACAAACTTTCTCTACTGTGTGTCTCACTTCCTCCTGGCCCTCACTGGCAGAATCTTTCAAATCAGTATTTCCAGTAGCAGTCTGTTCAAAGCAATCTAGGCTTTGTCTATCGTGCTTCTCAAAATTCTTCCAGCCCTATTACCCTATTCCAAAACTATTTCCTTTTTTTTTTTTTTTTTTTAAGGGATAGGGGTCTTGCTATCCAGGCTGGACTCAAACTCCTGAGCTCAAGTGAGCCTCCCACCTCAGCCTCCCAAGTACTTGGTACTACAGGTACACTTTTTGAGGCATTTTTACAGCAGCACCCCACTTCCAGATTTTTAGGTATTTGTTGCAGCAACACCCCACTTCCAGATGCCAAAACATATATTAGTTTCCTATGATTGCTGTAATAAATGTCCATAAACGGAGTGGCTCAAAATAATACACACATATTCCCTTACAGCTCTGGAGGTCAGAGGTCTGAAATCAGTTTCACTGGGCCAAACCAGGGCCGTGCTCATGTTGGAGGCTCTAGGGAAAAAAATCTACATCCTTGCCATTTCCATTTTCTAGAGGGGTTTCTTTTCTTTCTTTTCTTTCCTTTCCTTTCTTTTCCTTCCTTCCTTCCCTCCTTCCCTCCTTCCCTCCTTCCCTCCTTCCTTCCCTTCCTTCCCTTCCTTCCCTTCTTCCTTCCTTCCTTCCTTCCTTCTTTTCAAGATGGAGTTTTGCTCTTATTGCCCAGGCTGGAGAGCAGTGGCGCAATCTTGGCTCACTGCAACCTCTGCCTCCCGGATTCAGGCAATTCTCCTGCCTCAGCCTCCCTAGTAGCTGGGATTACAGGCATGTGCCACCACGCCCAGCTAATTTTTGCATTTTTAGTAGAGACAGGGTTTCACCATATTGGTCAGTCTGGTCTCGAACTCCTGACCTCAGGTGTTCCACCTTCTCCAGCCTCCCAAAGTGCTGGGATTACAGGCATGAGCCACTACGCCTGGACTTTTTTTTTTTTTTTTTTTTTTGTAAAGATGGAGTTTCCCTCTGTCGTCCAGGCTGGAGTGCAATGGCACGATGTTGGCTCACTGCAACCTCCGCCTCCCAGGTTCAAGCGATTCTCCTGCCTCACCTCCCAAGCAGCCTGGACTACAGGTGCCCACTACCATGCCGAGCTAATTTTTGTATTTTTAGGTTTCCATGTTGGCCAGGTTGGTGTTGAACTCCTGACCTCAGGTGATCCGCCCACCTCAGCATCCCAAAGTGCTGGGTTTACAGGAATAAATTTTAATCTTACAGAGTATGTTTTCTTATGACAACAATTGGTTCTTATTAAGTCAATACTAGGATAACTAGAAAAGTCCCACATATTTGAAAATTAAACAGTATCCATGGAACAAGAAGGGAACCACAAGGGAGATTAGAAAATATTTCAAACTGGGTGAAAATCCAACATAGCAAATTTAAGGGCTGCAGCTAAAGCAGTGCTTAGAGTAAAATTTATAGCACTAAATGCTTACAGTATTATAAAAGAAGAACATTTTCAAAATGATGATCCAAATCTCATCTCAAGAGCTAGAAAAGAAAAGCAAATTAAACCCATAATAAGCAGCAGAAAGGAAATAATAAAGATAGAACAGAAGTTAGCACAATACGAACAATGAATTAAATCCAGAAGTTAGTTCTCTGAAAAGATTAATAAAGTTGATAAACTCCAGTAAGACCGATTATGAAGAAAAAGAGAAAATATCAATTATCAATATTAACGTGAAAGAGGGGATATCATCATATATCTTACAGACATCAAAAAGATAAAATATGAATATTATTATAATGGCATGCCATTAAACTCAGTAACCTAGATGAAGTGAGAAAATTCCTTAAAAATACAAATCATCAAAACTGACACAAGAGTATTCAAAATCTAAATTGTCCCTTTTAATCAGTGTTGCCTATTACAGATACTTCCTAATTTAAAACCTTCCCACAGATAAAACTTCAGGCCCAGATGGTTCCACTGGTAAATTCTTCAAAATATTTAAGGACAAATTAATAATGCCAGTCTTATACAACCTCTTTCAGAAAGTGAAGGAGGAGGAATAGTTTCCAATTTGTTTGATAAGAACAGCAAAAAACTGTCTTGAAATCAAAATAGCACAAAGATGCCAGAAGAAAAGAAAATTACATACCTGTATTCCTCATGAACATGGACATATCAATCTTTAACAAAATATTAGCAACTTGAATCCAGCAACATATAAAAAGAACAATATCTCAAGTCCAAAAGGAGTTTATCCTAGGAGTACAAGGTTGATTTCATACTGGAAATCAATCAATATAATTAACTATGAATGGAATAATGAAAAAACATATGACCATCTCAGTAGATGTAAGAAAAACATTTGACAAAATTCAATATTCATTCACAATAAAAATTCTCAGAAATGCAGGAATACAAGATAATTTTCTTATTCTGATAAAGGCTATGTATCATACTTACTGGTGAAATATTCAATGCTTTCCTCTTAGATTGGGGAAAATGCAAGAAAGTCTATTCTTACTCCTATTCAATATTGCCTGGCCAGAACCTGATTTTAAGATTACTACAAGGCTGGGCACCATGGCTCACGCCTGTAATCCCAGCACTTTGGGAGGCCAGGGCGGGGGGATCACGAGGTCAGGAGATCGAGACCATCCTGGCCAACCTTGTGAAACCTTGCGTCTACTAAAAATACAAAAAATTAGCCAGGCGTGGTGGCACACACCTGCAGTACCAGCTACTTGGGAGGCTGAGGCAGGAGAATTGCTTGAACCTGGGAGGTGGAGGTTGCAGTGAGCCAAGATCGTGCCACTGCACTCCAGCCTGGGCCACAAAGTGAGACTCCGTCTCAAAAAAGAAAAAAAAAAAAAAAGAGAGAGAGAGAGTCCATAGATAGATGGTCACTTGAGTTCTGACAACGATATCAAGATAATTCAACAGGGAGAGGAAACCTCATTAACAAATGTGGATGGAACTACTGAATCAATGTATGGGGGAAATAACCTTGCCCCCTATTTCATAAATCTAAATGCTAACACTATGAAGCTTCTAGAACAAATTTAGATGGATATTCTCATAATTTTGGAATAGGACAAGTTTTCTCTGAGCAGTCACAAAAAAAGCACTAAACATGAAGATGGAAAAGTAGGCCAGGCATGGTGGCTCACACCTGTAATCCCAGCACTTTGGGAGGCTGAAGTGGGTGGATTCCTTGAGGTCAGGAGTTCGAGACCAGCCTGGCCAACATGGTAAAACTCCGTCTCTACTAAAAAATACAAAAATCAGCTGGGTGTCGTGGTGGGTGCCTGTAATCCCAGCTACTCAGGAGGCAAAGGCAGGAGAATCACTTGAACCTAGGAGGCAGAGGTTGCAGTGAGCCAGAATTGCACCATTGCACTCCAGCCTCACAACAAAGCAAGATGAGACTCCATTTCAAAATAATAATAATAATTAAGAAAAAAATTAACTCAGTATGGTGGCATGCACCTGTGGTCCAGGTACTCAGGAGGCAGAGGTAGGAGGATCTTTTGGGCCCAGTTGTTCAAGGTTACAATGAGCTGTGATCACTGGTGACACAGCGAGACCCTGTCTCTAAAAAAAAAAAAAAATGTATAAAAGACAGCCACAAAAGAGTATCTACTATATGGTTTCATTTATATGAAGTTTAAAAACAGGCAAAATTAATCTACAAGATAGAAATCAGAACAGTGGTTTCCTCTGGGGGGGTAAAGATTAACTGTAAAGGAATACTGGGAAACTTTCAGAATATATTTTGTCTGGGTGGTGGTTATGTGGGTGTATACACTTATCCAAATACAAATGTATCTTGTATGTTCAAGATACTGAAAGGAATGAGGCACATCCCCCATATATCTCCCAACTTCCTGAGTCCAGCACAAACACATTCCT
>NW_012101595.1:0-46336 GCF_000951045.1 Mandrillus leucophaeus
CAGCATGCTTCATGAAGTTGTCAGGCCTCTTAGCCCAAACGTGCACGTATACATCTTGACAGCCTGAGGCAACCGAAAAGTATAAAAGAAGTCAAAGCAATGGCTCCTGTCTTAACTGATTGACCAACCTTAAGACATTGCATTATGACTTTCTCCTGCCCTGCCCCAACTAATCCATCGATGGACCTCATGACATTCTTCTTTTGGACAATGAGTCTTATGATCTCCCCAAGACGCACCTTGTGATCCCCTCCTCAGCTGCCAATAGACAACCACCTTTAACTGCAACTTTCCTCTGCCTACCCCAGTCCTATAAAACTGCCCCATTCCTATCTCTCTTTGCTGACTCCTTTCTCGGACTCAGCCCATTTGCACCCAAGTGAATAAACAGCCTCGTTGCTCACACAAAGCCTGTTGGTGGTCTCTTTACATGGATGCGCATGACAGAAGTACCTTGCCTTGATATCCTCTCTGTTTTCAGTCAGTGAATGGAAGCAATCCAAAAGCATCGTGGACTAGGTGAAGAGAGAGGTAGCAGCAATAGATGTCAGACAATTCAGCAGGAAATCTGAGCAGTACATTTTATGGCCACCACAAGTCCATCCTTCATAGCTCAGAAATCTGCGTCTCCATGGAGGTTTGTGGATAAACTCCACATAATCCCCATTAAAGTCTCTACTTGTGGGGAATCTCAGAAGAGTGGGAGTAGTAGGGAACCACATCCTGGATGCACGGATTCATTTTAAAGCTACAATCGGCCTTCTCCTTTTTCACATTTACTAAACCCTAGTCTAACACCCTCCTCAACATTGGCCATCGCATTGTCTCAGTGCATTCTTTGGTGATGCAACTCAAACCTTCATTCCTGATATTTCTGAGCCCTTGGTAATGCGAAAGGAAAATATCTTGGGGCCTTTCAAACTGGGAACCACTCAGGGCAAATCTGCCTCCCATTCTACTCAGGTCATCCCTTTGTTCACAGAGGTAGATGCACATTCTGATTGTCTTCTTTGGAAAGACTCATCAGAAACTCAAAAGAAAGCAACCATCTGTCTCTCACCTATTGGTGACCTGGAAGCTCCCCCCTCCCACCCCGTGTAGGGCCCTTGCTTTGAGCTGTCTCTGTCTTTCTGGACAGAGCTAACATACTTCTTACATATTGATTGATGTTTCGCATCTCCCTAAAATGTGTAAAACCAAGCTGTGCGCTGACAACCTTGGGTACATGTGGACAGGACTTTCTGAGGTTGTGTCAAGGGCGCATCCTCAACCTTGGCAAAATAAACTTTCTAAATTAACTGAGATCTGTCTCA
The DNA here is from genome assembly GCF_000951045.1 of Mandrillus leucophaeus. Lineage (NCBI taxonomy): Eukaryota > Metazoa > Chordata > Mammalia > Primates > Cercopithecidae > Mandrillus > Mandrillus leucophaeus. The sequence goes on from NW_012101595.1 coordinate 1,314, forward strand.
AATGTTCGGGGTTCACATTTTGGTAACCATGGGGGGATTCTGAGTGGCGATGCCTCTGACCTTTGACAAGTCTCCTATCAGTGCTTGGTACCAGCATGAGCTAACCATATGGCTCAAACCAATAGGACAATTGACTGAGGAATGAGGGCACCCCCTCCAGAGAATCCCTGATCTTCCAAAATTTGATCGAGATCTAGAGTTTATAGTGCTATAGTACTCCCTTTTTTTTTTTTTTTTTTTTTTTTTTGGAGTTTTACTTGCTTCTGACAGGAAGGCAAGTTTTTCTGCCTCCATGTCGATGGAAGGCAGGTAAGTCCTTTATGGAGTTTGAGCTCACTTCCAACTTCACTTCCGGGAAGATGAGTTTGTTGGTTTTTGTTTTGTTGGTTTTTTTCCTGCCTCTAGGATGGTAGAGAGCAGTCTACAGCCTGAGACCCATTACTAGGCAAGAACCTAGTTTGGGATTCTGTCTTGCAATTATTTCTAAATGACTCAAGTTAGCATTAACAACCAACTGGTGTAATTTCTGCTTACACTTAGACTGCACAAAAATCGTATGATTTGTGTGATCACTGTTAGTTTAACAGCCTTTTATCTTAGATGAAATATGATAACACGATTAAATTTTGTTTTTGTTAAGAGATCTCAATAGTTAAAAGTCAGCTTAATTAAAAGGCTAACATCCAAGATGTGTGTGTGTGTGTGTGTGTGCGCGCGCGCGTGCGTTTGTATTTAAAAAGCCTTCATGTTTTTGTTTTTTGTTTGTTTTCCTCTCCCAAGACCTTGTTTTTTGAGCCAAGGTTTTTTTCTCTCTCTCAGTTGACTGAATTCTGTTTCCATCTGATTTTTTGACTAAAATAGTATTGCAACGGAGGGTATTCTTGGGGTTTTAAGGAAGAATGTTGGTTAGACACTCAGAAATGTCCTTAAGAAAAAAAAAAAATCAGTGCGCCGTAAAAGCATCTCCCTCTAGCACCACCAAACTTTTTCTCTTTGTACCTTATGACGTAAATTTTGCTATTTGATTTTCACCTATTTCTTTTAATATGTAAATTTAAGGCTATTTAACTGACAACTACCTAGAGTTGTAAAACAGGTTATCAAGAATCTGGAAGTCTAAGATAGTAGAAAAAAAGTGGGAGGTATTTTTTATGAATCTATAAAATGTATTTCCACTGGCAGGCCTAATACATTGTATATGTATTTATGTGTTGTGTACAGAATGTTACACTACTAAAAATATGTAAAAGAGCTCTAATAATTGGCTTAAAGAAAAATAAAATCAGTAAATTAGATACTAAAAGAGACTAGCCCAATGCTGTGTCAAGTTTATGTAGTTTAAGTAAGATCTTTAATAAGTAAGCTAGCTTTAAAATTATTGATAAAGTAATATTAGAAATGTCTTAAGAATTTCCAGTATACATTTTTGTTTATATTTATTAATCAAGCAATTTCATACTTATCCCTGCCAAATACTGTAAGGTCTCAAAATTTGGCATAGGGGTTACAAAACTATAAACCCAGCCCAAATCAAAATGATCTCTGCTTATGTCATTTTGAATAAACAAGACATTGATATGGGTTTAACAAAAACTGCTGCATTTTGAATTTAGTAAGATTACCATAACTTCTAATCCATAACTTCTAATAGACTGCTTTGAGTAGTCTAGTCCACAGACAACAAAGAAGTTTGTTTTGGGAAAGGATTGTTATCACTTTTTGTTCAAAGCTAAATAATAAACTAAGTTCCTCCCAAAGTCAGTTCCTTCTATGCCCAGACGTGAGCAAGGATGGCTTGGAGGTTATGAGCAAGATGGAGCCAGTTAGGTCAAATATTTTTTTCATCGTCTCAGTTATAATTTTTCAATGGTGGTTTCAGAACTTTAAATCATAACTATCACAGTTTTCACAAATAATCTAGGTAAACAATTAAAACAAAATAATTAGTAAATGTAATAGGATAAATACTTGTAGACAAACTGGTCATAATATAAAATATAAAGTTATATTAAATTAAGTAATAGATATTTCATTATTTGCATATTTTCTAATAAATATATATTGTAGGAAAACATTCTTGCTAAATAAAAGTGTGTATTTGTTTTTCAAAAAAAAGGTGAACAAGTTTTGTCTGATGAAAAGCTTATTTAAGGGTTATATATAAAACAAAGTAAAAGGAACCAGGAAATTAAAAAAGAAAAAGATGTAAAGAAAGTTATAAAAACAAAGAGGTGCTTCTTTGAGGCATAAAAGCTTAAAGAAAAATAATTTTATATAAAAAAGAATCTTGTATGATATATTTTGTCCTGAAATAAAATAATGGTTGTTTCAAAAGGAAGGATACTCAGAAAAAATCAGAACGCTCCACCATGTCATAAACAGTCAGTGTAAGTCACAATAAGAGGATATATATATATATATATCTTTTATAGTTGTCCTATTATTATTAAGTTTTGTTTTGCTTAGGAAAAAAAAATTGAGTTTTTTTTTTTTTTAATTAAATTAAGGCTATTGTATCCATGTATCTTCTTGTATATGCTTTCAAAGTCTTTGTAACATTGAGTTACAGGGCTTTTAACTCCTAGGTCTTAAAAGGACACCAAGTCCTGCTAAATCTTAAACACTGACAGCAATTAAAGCCTCATCTTCAGGCCAATTAAAATAAACTGCATCCTGTACCAGCTTCGCGGGAGGCTGAGGCAGGAGAATGGCATGAACCCGGGAGTTGGAGCTTGCAGTGAGCGGAGATGCGCCACCACACTCCAGCCTGCCAACAGAGTGAGACTCCATCTCAAAATAAATACACAAATAAAAATAAATAAATAAAGAAACTGCATTCTTGAGACACAGGGCAAGACACTAAAGCTATTCAACTCTTCAAGGCGCAGGGACTATCATGGAAGAGGTGTGTATGTAAGATTTTAAGGGCAGATTTTCAAAGATAAAATAAGTTCAGTTTCTCCATAAATTAATTATTAATGTCAAAGGCACACTGATGCAAAGTAAGTTTTCACTTTTTTTGAAATTCTTGAATTATCACTTTGGTTAAATAAATGACTTTACAATGACCTGTAATCCTGTTTTGTAATATCAAGTGTTTAAAAACTTGTATTTTTGACCAACTTTTCAAAATCAAATTATGAATTATGTCTTTTTCCAACTTAATTAATCCTTTAAGACACTAGGTCCCTTAAAGTTCAAAAATCACATAAATTTCCTTATTTGGTATAAAAGTTGTATAGAATGCATTGTCAAATATGAAATGGTGTTTGGTTTTCTCTGAGCTGTATGTGTATAAATATGTTATTGGAATATGTTCCAAGATTATGGGAAACTCCTGTAATTCTGATATAACTTAGTGTATATTATCAGTTATAATCATAAGTATTATGTTAAAATTATTGTGTGCCACAGAAGTAACAAATTTTCCTTGTCAGTTGTGTCTTTTAACTGTAGCTGCTTTAAAACTTTTTCATCCATGGACAATTGTTGCCTTGTTTTGGTTCTCTTTAGAAAATGGTTTTGTAATTAGCTATAAATCTCCAACAGGTGTTCTTGAATGCAGGTGTCTGATAGCTTTGGAGACTGTGACATCAGAATAGAGAAAAAGCTTTCAGGATTCATGGAGAGCAAAAATGTTCATGAGTATTAAGCAGAACACGAATTAACTGCATAAACTAAACCAATCTTTTTGACTTTTTGCTTAATATATTTGCTGATCCTTTGTTTTGTTTTTCAGAGTCTTAAAACTTTTCTTCTGAGCTATTGACAGCTTTAACAATTTAACATATTTCTATGAACAAAATTTGGAGCACATTTGTTTCTCTCTACCCTATTTCTCTAGCATTGGAAAATACTTGTTAGTATTCGTAACTTATGGCAATACAGTTATTTGCATAAGTGCAATAAGAATGTGTTTTCATTTGTAACAGGACGCAATTGGAAAAACTGGTTATTTTACCAAGGCTTTGACTGGAATGCTATGTTTTCCCTTAAGGAATCAAACTTGACTTACGGAGCCAATAAAGCCCTTGGAAAAACTGGCCTCGTATTTTGTGTACACAGTCCCTGTACAGGGTTTCTGACCTGTGGTAAGTAAATAATGTCGCTTTCTAACAGGTGCAGAAGCCCCAGGCTTATTTTGAAACCTCAAGAGGAGAGGAAATTTCACCCAACTCATGGGTATTTGATGGCACAATCCACGGCTGGGCTGGGCTTTAAAATATCTTATCTGAGATTCCTCTTATCAACCAAAGTTCTATCAAAGTCAATTTAAAAGCCTATGTAAAAAAATAATTATTCTTGCTGCAATGTATACAAATATTTAGGCCAAGTATAATAAGCAAACCAGTCCTATTATGATTTGTCTTTAGTAAAATGGGAAACTGGAGAGAGAGAAAAAAAAATGTTTCAAAATGATTATACACCTGCTCTTAGTTTCTAGTCTTTCCTAATTCTAATTTTTCTCGGCTACAAGTCTTCAAAATAATGTTTTCAATTTTTTTCTTTCTCTTATTCATTTTTCCTAATTTAGAGTCACTGAAAACTAAGTTGTGCTTTTTTAAAACCCTGCAAACTGAAGACAGACAACTTAAACTTCAGAAGAAAATAACAGTAACCTCTTCATATACATAAGGCACTTTCATACCTGCTTACTAATGTATGGACGTCAGAGTAATAAATGCCTTTCTCAAGCCAGCATTGCTGTACATGACCATTTATAGTTAAAATGTGCATGATGTACCAAGAAATGTTTAAATAATGTATGCATGAGGCCACAGTAATGATTCTGGAAATGACAGCACATCTGAAACACAGACTCAGATCAGACTACAGTTTCGTTGGGCTTTTGGCATTCTATATGCATGCTACAGGAAAGAAGCAGTTTTAAAGGGGTTGGATTGACCAATGAAATGAAAATATAATAGGGACAAAAATTTCCAAATTATTTAGGCCTTTAATGGCACCACTAATCTTTGCTATACTCTCTGGGAAGTAATAAAGTTTTTATACTCTATCTTGGCTAGGCAAGGGGAGAGTGTGAGAAGTTTCCATTTGGCATTCCCCACTATAATAGCTCTTAACCTACAGGTCAAGGATTCTATACAAGAGTTACTTCAACTCACAACATACAAATTCCGATTATGCACTGGGGAACTGGGGAACTGGGGAACTGGGGAACTGACCCCTAGGGATCCAAAGGTCCAGTGTGCATATTGTAAGTCAGGCTTAAGCCAGGGTTCCATTTATTACCCGGTCCCATAAGCTATGAAAGCACATTGGGCTTCTGGGAATATCTGTTTCCAAAAGTTATGAAAATGTTTGCTTATGCCTCTGTTCAATTTGCAGTTGCCTGAATAAATGACCGTAGATCCCAAAGGAGAAGAACTGAAGGAAAATATACTTATTGTGATCTTGTGAAAATCCTTCTTCCTAGTTATCTGGCTGTCACCAGTAAATAGCCTTTTTTTTTTCTGTAAATTGACACAATTCTGAAAACTGAACAAGGGATCATGAATCTTTATTGGGGTGACCACCTTCATCTTCCTGCTCCTCCATTCCTGCCATTTTCCTAGTGTAGACATTAAGTGCTACTTTGTTGCCTATATCTTTTGCCCCTAGAAGCAGCATACTCAACCATTTCTACCACTATCTGTGACAGGGTCATGTACCTTAGCTATCTTTCTGACCTTGGCATTTGTTACATAATTGTGCCCTCAGCACTTCTACTGTGTGATAATTCCCACCTCACCTCTATTATTTTGGAGCCTGAAATCCCTACAAATATTAACAATTTCAGCATTGTTACTGCCTTTCCTACCATTGACTCCAGCCATACACAGAAGAGTCACCACTGAACTTTTAGTGATGCTGGTGACTTCCACGATACCCTAGGTGAAGACTGTATACACTCTGGGTTTTCTGTGAAACATTATCCACACTCCTGTAGGTCTCCCAGACTCACATAATTATTTCATCCAGCATTTTCTCTTTCTTCAGCCTCTTTATTCTGCCATGACAATAGCATGGAGCTTTATTTTCATCACTCTTTTAGAGCAGTGAGTTTGTCCTATTCCCTGGAGTCCCTTCCTGAGCATTAAATCCTCATGTCATGAGACACGTTCTTGCTTACTAAATATTATATGCTAAGCTATATTAATCAAGTACTCTCACAATTCCATCCCTGGGCTACTCTCCTTACTTTTGCCAGGACTGCTAGCTAATCATTATGGTTTCCTTACTGAGAACTCTCCTTTCGTCCTTGTAGGAAGGATGCACATTCCCAGCTGGACTGTGTTGAAACCTAATGCTAGTTATCAGAGCTCTTGAGGCAGGGAGGTGATCACCTTTGCCCTGGTGAGAGAGGCCTCTACACTATCTAACAGCCTGATAAAGTGGTAGCTCTCACTAGCAATGGGTGGAGAATCATCATCCCTACAAACTCTTAAGGTTCAAGATGTTCAGCAGAGGCAGCTTCTTTCATAGTATCTATCTAGACATCCAATCTAGATGTCCCTTTTCATATCTGAGGCTCTCAGAATTTATAACAATGGCCCTACTTTCTCATTATTTCTCTGCACAGCATCAATACACCTAAAAAAAAAAATCAGGTCCCCATTCCTTGAAGACATTGATCTCCTAAATCTTTCAAAAGCCCGAATCATTGCAACCTCAATGGCAAACCCTTACTGGACCATTTTCTCTGGTTGCTACAGGTGAAAGCATAAGCATTTGGGTTCCCATCTTGCTCTAGGGACAATTTATGTCCCACCTATCACACAAGATAGCATCTCCTTTACCGGCCAGGTGGTAAGTAATCCAATCCCTAAGTCCTGTCCTATTGTCTTTTTCTTAAGTCAATTGAGGTCCTCTGAAGGGGATTAGATATCAAAGGTTTTTACTGAGGAAATGTATTAGTAAAGGTTCTCCAGAAAAACAGAACCAACAGGATATATATACATATATATCCTATATATCCATATATATCCTATATATCCTATGTATATATGTCCTATATATGTACACACACACACACAGAGAGAGAGAGATAGAGAGAGAGAAATGTATTATGAGGGATTGATTAATATGATTATGGAGGCTGAGAAGTCTTATGATCTACTATCGTCAAGCCAGAAGCCCAGAAGGGCCAGTGCTGTGGTTCCAGTACAAACCCCAAAGCTTCTGAACAAGGGGAGCCAATGGAGGAAGTCCCAGTCCAAGTCTAAAGGCCTAAGAACCAAGAGAGACAACGTCAGAGTCAGGAGAATATAGATGTCCCAGCTTAAGCACAGAAAACAAATTATTTGTCCTTCCTGGGCCTTTTAGTTCTATTTAGTCCTCCAACGGATTAGATGATTACTACCCACTTTGGAGAGGGTCGTTTTCTTAACTCAGTTCACCAATTCAAATGCTAACCTCTTCCAACAATGCCTTTATAGACACACCCAGAATACTGTTTACCACTATCTGGGCGTCTCTTAGACCAATTAAGTTCACATATAAAATTCACCATCACAGGAAGATTCCTGCAAAAGAGTAAAGAGAAGTAGGCAAGGAGAGGCTTCAGAGATTAATGAAGAGAAGGAACCTGCAAAATGAAACATAGAAAGGAAAAAAGTGGGAAGGAGGTGTCTTAGACTGTAATTGAGATCTAAGGAAGTTTTGTCCAAGTCCATGGGAGGCCCCAAGCTGTGCTTTTTACTGGGGTGCATGTACTATGTCAGGCTCAACTGTACAATGACTACCATGCTTAGTACCAAGACTGCAGGTTCAGTCTGGAAATCATGTTCTTAATTCAAATATAGTGACAGTTTCAGAAGTGTGGCCCCGCAGCAAGAGATATGAGTGCAGCATTTTCATGGGCCACCACATTGTTGAATCACTAATATATATTCCCAAAGAAAGTGATTTCAAATACCTAATGTGTGAGGTTTTTAAAAATTTATATATTTCTTTCTCTTTTCTCTTTTTCTATCATATATATGTAGATTTACATATATATATTAGATACCTATATATGTAATTATTCCCATAAAATTGTGAGCAAACTCAAAAACACTGTTTTGAAGATTAAAATTTGATTTCTTATAAATTAGTATTTTAGTTCTAAATTTTCTTCTAAACTTTACAAAAATTGTTTAAAAGCCAATGTTCTATTTTGTTTGTTTGTTTGTTTTCTTGAGATGGAGTCTCACTCTATCACCAGACTGGATTGCAGTGGCATGATCTCGGCTCACTGCAACCTCCGCCTCCCGCATTCAAGCGATTCTCCTGCCTCAGCCTCCTGAGTATCTGAGACTACAGATGTGCACCACCACGGCCAGCTAACTTTTTGTATTACTAGTAGAGACGAGGTTTCAGCATGTTGGCCAGGATGGTCTCAATCTCTTGACCTTGTGATCTGCCCGTTTCGACCTCCCAAAATGCTGGGATTACAGGCATGAGCCACCACGCATGGGCAAAAGCCAATGTTTTCTAAGAATAATAATTTGTAGATCATATTTTTTATAAAACACAACCATTTCCATTAAAATTACTTTCTAACTGTGTGATCTCTGACACTAATTTAATAATCAATCACAGTAGCATCATGTGGACATTTATATAGCAACTTCTATACAGATATAATGTCTACCCCTTTGATATGTTAGGTTAACAGGTGGTGCTAACAACACTATAGAGTTATTGTTTCTGGGTTTACTCTATTTAAATGAAAGGAAAATAGAGAAGAATTAAAAAATAGAAAGAAGAAAGGAAAGACAGAAAGGAAAAAAGATGAAAGGAAAAGGGACAAGAAAGAAGAGATAAAAGAAGAAAGAAAAAGAAGGAAGGAAGGAAGGAGAGAAAAAGAAAGAAAGAGAAGAAAGAAAGAGGACAAAGAAAAGAAAGCAAGAAAGAAAAAGAAAGAAAAGAAAGAAAAGAAAAAAGAAAAGAAAGAAAGAGAGAGGAAGAAAGAAAGAAAAATAATTTACTATTAAATATCCCACTGTTTTGTTTATAAATTCATGCACAGTCAAAACTGGTAACTTTGCTGATCCTCCATGACAAAATCTTAGAAGAAAAAGACGTGAAACCTGAGTTACAAATTTCAATATTTGAGGATGAGAGTTATCAGCTGTCTTCAAAGGAAATCTGTGAAATCCTAACATTCCGAACCTTAAGATCTAAAACAAAAGTTAAATGAATTTTTTTCATTTACTTTTTATGTGCCAGTCATCTATGTTAATTTAAAAAAAAATCACTGCTATAAAATCTACATTCTGCAACTCTTCAAACCACATACTTCTTAACATAATCTACATAAAAGCATTGAAATAATTATACAAAGCCTTAACAAAAATATTTTTTTGGAGGGGCTGGGAAATGGTAAGGGCTAGAGACATATATAAATATTTCTTAAAATAAATACATGCAGTTTATAAAATAACTAGTTAAATTTTTGATCAACCGTAGGACTGTATCTGTTCTTTTAGAATAAGTACTAATCTTTCCCTTTGTTTTTTAACTTTTTCTCTTATTACAGATTGTATTTATTTTCCTCAATTATTGGGGATATTCTTGATAAGTCTCCTATGTTCATATCATACTAATACATTTAGTTTATGAATAACAATATGCACTTTGATCCATGAATAGAGGTTTTCATTTATAATTGAATTGAATTCAGGCAATAATTTATACTGCTTATCTCTTTAAAAACACAACTCTATCTATTTCAGTTATCTATATGTCTACTGAAAAAAGATGTATCTGGAATCAACTAAATTGAATAAAATAAATTGGACCTATATTTTAATATGTAAAACACCTAAATATTTGTTATGGAAGATCAATTGTTTAAACAAAAGTTGTCAATACGAGTTGAAATCATTTCCAGTTAATTTATGTGTTTATTGTTCTTCATCACATGAGACCTCATGTATGTATTACACAGATGCACTTCCTATGTCCTCCAAACGCAAGGAAATATTTCCCCAATTTTTATTTTTTAGTTTCTACTTGGATAGCTATTATTAAAATGTCTCCAGTAGCATTCTTAAAAACATTTAAAGTAATTTTCTCTCTTATTCCAGCATTTTCATTTATTACTTGTAAAAGTTTTAACCTACTAATATGTCTGCATTAATAAAAAATAGAAAAAAAACCTGTAAATTGCCAAGATTTGTTTCTAAAATGTACATCTCATACTTGACATTTAAGACAAATGTCTTCTACCTTTTTAATATTTTATAGAAGCTGTTACTCAAAGGTCTAGTTCTTAACCTATCTGACTTTTATTCAAAGCTAAGGTTATCATTTTCCTTGAAATATGATTTCATCTTGGGATACTTACTATAAATCTAATTGATTGATTAAACAACTCCTTAACAGTATAGTCTTGATTCTATAAAAATAAATGACTTCAAATAAAATTATAAATAACTAATGTAAAAAACTATATTGCATAAAAAAAGATCATTTACATTTCGAATGTATTTATACCAGCAATTTTGTTTGCTTTTTTAATTCAGCTTCCTGAAAATATGCGAAAATCTGCAAATATCTATAATACTTAGTAAAATCAGTAATATTTTTCCTTGGGAAGGGAAGAAGCCCTTGCTGAAAATCACTATTAGGCAGACAGCTAGATAAGCTCTCTAGTTTTTATCATTTTATCTTCACAACAATTCTCTAAAATAATTAGAACTATTCAATTTTTCTTAAGATGTAAGAAAGGAAAAGGAAAACAAATTTTTGAGAGCCAACTTTTCTGGCAAATATCTCTTTGTCAGAAAGTGGCAACTGACAATTCAAAACAGGGCTTTCTGGCCTCACTTAAAAAAAATAAAAATAAAAAACAGATTATACTGGTTCTATCTTCACTACTTTAAACTACTTAAATACGTGAAACATTTTGTAATATTGTTGTCCCTAGTTACGTTCCTGCAAGGTCCTTATTAATCCATTCAACAAATATGGATTGAACTTTATATGTAAATAAACACTGATGTTTGACTGACAAGGTGGCAATTTCATATGGCTATCCTAATATTTACTGAGTGTTTCTTCTATGAAGAGGATATAACACTCTGATTTATTTTCTGTGTAATGAATACTGCAAAATTTTTTGTATTAAGACAACATTTAGTACCTAAATGTTTTTGAGAGTGAAGAATCCCATCATAGATTAACTGGTTCCTTCCCTTCAGGGTCTTTCACAGGCTACAATCCAAATGTCAGTGAGAAAGCAGGGAAGATCTGAAATCAACACCTTAACATCGCAATGAAAAGAATTACAGAATTATAGTTCCAATGAAGGATGCACGGTTCCCTATATCAACTATTGCCTGCCAGGCAGCTGGTATTCAAGGATCAAGAAGCCACCACTAATGTTGCATTCACTACTTACCAGCAATAAAGTCAGCCTCAGTCTCAGGAAAGTGGTATTCAGCCACTGTCATCACCTCTCCATTGAATCCCTACACTCGCTGAGCTAACGACATATATGAAACTCTGCTGTCGAAATCTGCAATTACTCTATGACTTTGCTTGCCTGGCAGCAACAGCTAAAAGAGCGAGAAGACATCACTAGAGCTATTTCCAAATCTTGCAAGATGCAGCTAATTGGTAGGAGCTACCTGACCTGGTTCTGGAATTTATGCCAGAAGAAGATAAAACTTGAATCTAAGTGCTGGGCTACCAGTTTTACCTATTCACCTCAATCGTTTATATTGTTTCTATAATAATGATTTTGTGGAAAAGAAAATAATAAAGAGGCAGCAGAGAGAAAGGGCAAATACAGGAGAAAAGTTCCTGGAAAGGAATGGGATAGTAACAATCATATTACATATTAGCAATTTATACATTCAGTTGTTAAGCTCATTTATTAGGAGTCTGATATGTCACAAGCCTTGAGTCCAGGAATCAAACTCACATTATCCAGCCTCTAGGTACTGGCAGAGGAAGCAAGTGAATGCCAGTTACAATACAGTGAGATTAGACCTTATAATTTATATATACATATATGTATATATATGTGTGTGTGTGTGTAAATACATATGTGTATATAAAATTAGAATATGCATTAAAATAGCCATAGGAAAGAGAACATTTAGAAACTAATTCCCAGAGGGGAGTTTTATTTTGGATAAAGATAAAGCAACGGCAGAAAGGAGGTGTGCTATTTTCATAGATTAAGAGGCATAAGAAAATATGGCACTAGGAGAACATTTGTTAACTGCATTTCATGTGGTGGGAATACTTGATGAAGTTATAGTTGTGTAGAATTTTGAGACTGATTACCTAAATGAGAGAGCGAGCCTTCTAGAGTGAATCCAGGAAAATCAAACCTACCCTAGAAAATGGAATTTTCTTTAGGAAAGCATGTTAAATCCAGGAAGTTTTTTTGTGACCTAGAAAAAACAGTTTTCAGAATTTTGAAAATGGATTGGACATTCAAAAAATTCAAGGCTATGTCAGGAATTGGTAGTCGTTCTTGTTTACAAAGTGAAAACTGCTTAGTCAGTTCACATCTGGAAGAAAGGAAAAGTAACAGATTGATAAATACTAAGTTTACACAGGCATTGAAAGTGGAAAGAAGTTCATATTTACACGAAAAATGATGAGTTAACTTTTGGAAATGCTGATATTTTTATGTACACAAGACATCCAAATTGAGATGAATTTAGGCAATTGTATGTGGGAAAAAAAAAACTAAAAGGAATTGGAAAGAAATGCAATGTGCATTTTATCAACCTATAGGAAGTGGCAAAACAAAAATTATTTGGATAAGAACAGCCTGGGATGACATACAACTTAAAAAGATCTGAAGAACCCTAACATTTATGATGAATGTAGAGTCGTTGGCCTGAGATGGGCATATTTATCTTCATTTAGTAACAAAATCTGATGTTTTAAAAGCTGAAATTCATCCAAGCATACAGTGAGGAGAGCTAAGGATGTAATGTAAATTTTATCTGAAATGTTTAATAAGAAAAATGTTTCTTCTTACTACAAGTAAAGAAAGATGGGGAAGTATGTGAACTATGTCTGGAAGTTAAGAAAATAGTTCGAAATGTTTATGCCAGGGTTTTAAAAAAAATACTAAACATGTAAACACCATGTGAATAAATCGAACATTGCGTATGATAGCTTATGTTATGTTGGAGTGTTGCAACAAGTAAATATTTTTAAAATGACCTACTGAAGTGTCCAAGAGAAAAGATGACAAATATTATATGTTATCATCAGTATTAAGGGAAGTTTATAAAAGAGAACAAGTTATTGATTCAAGCATTTATTCAACAAATGTGTAGATGGTATGCAGTTCTCTTCTCAGGGCAACATTGTTTCAGACTCACAATCCCTGGGCACCCAAACTCATCACAAAACATCTTACAGAGTCATATGTGAATAGATCAGTTATTCACAGAATGCATACACATACATTTAGAAATTCTGATGCAAAATCTTCGAAAATAATTAGCATCATAGTGTCAACATTCACATCCTTTATAAAGAGAAATAATTATTTCTATATATAACTTTGGCTCTAAAATTTTCCAAAAGGAAATCTCAGTGCCATGGGTTTTAATCTTTTTCAACTTGTTTCTTATAAGAATTCAAGCTTGATCACATTTACCAGCGTGTCTATCTCTGCTGCTGCTGACAGGGTAGATTGTGTTGAGGCTGTGATTTACAGGATTTTATTAAGCTGTTCAAGGTTCTCCTTTTTATATATTTATTCCTGATGACCTGGTTTCTGCACAGTCAGCTAGATATAATCTATCATTTTGGATCAGCAGTATTTCTAGGTTCATTCTGATTTTGTGTAGTCTCTCTTTTGAGATGCCATAAATTAATTTCACATTTATTTCCTTAGAAAGACTTATGCACATTTCTATACTGATTGAATTCAAGTCACTCAACTTTCTGAGGTACTATGACAGAAAAATAGATGCATAACAAAAAAAGCTAATTTTAACCCATCAGAGATTTTAGTTTTAGCATTTATGTAATAACTCTGAATTATAGAATTATTTAAAATGATGAATTTAAATGTTCTTGTAGATTTTGAAATTACATTAATTTACTTTTGTTTAAAATTACTTTTTATCAAAGTTACATTACTTGTTTCTTGTTTGGTATCATCTATAAGAAAGATTCTTATAGATTTTGTCTGTGTGAAATAAATAAACTCCGTATTACACTAAAGGTAGTTCCATATGTGCTAAAGTTTATGAGGCAATGAATTTTTATGTTCATAATGTTAACATTAATTAGATAATATTTTTATACTTTGATGAATATAAAAAATATAGAATATATATGTGACAGTCCATTTTCACACTGCTATATACTACCCAAGACTGGGTAATTTATAAAGGAAAGAGGTTTGACTCACAGCTCCACATGGCTGTGGAGGCCTCAGGAAACTTACAGTCATGGCGGAAGTCAAGGGGGAAGCATGTCTTCACAAGGCAGAAGGAGAGAGAGAGAGAGTGAAGGAGAACTGCCAAAAACTTTTAAAACCATCAGCTGTCATGAGAACTCACTATCACAAGAAGAGCATGGGGGGAGACTGTCCCCATGATCCAATCACCTCCCACCAAGGTCCTTCCCTTGAACCTGGGGATTACAATTTGAGATGAGATTTGGGTGGGGACACAGAGACAAACCATATCTATCTAAATCTGTATCTATATCATCTATACACACACACATACTATAGTGCTTTTTATTACTCAAAACATCTTACAAGTATCTGTTATTATATTTGGCTCAAAATACAAATTAGGTGGCTTTATCTTTATTGATCCTAGGTATGGATTTATATAGGCCCTTCATTCCCCACTCTTTGTTATAAACTGCCAATGTTGTCTAATAACTGTGAGTTTATGCTGTGGACATAGCATATTATTTGTGGTAGAGTTGAAGGCTAAGATCCATTCCATAAACCTATTAAAGTTCATGGGTTAAATTTTAGTCAATTACGTCTTTCCCAAAAAGACGATTTTTAAGAAACCACTGAACTCACATTTCTTTTTTGTTTTTTATTTTTTGTTTTTTTTTCATTTAAAAAATATGTATAAAAGTGGTGTTTGGAAACAATCTACATTTTGAGGGCTAGGAAGTAAGTTCTGTTCAGCATGAGGCCATAATTAAAGCACAGTATTACTCCAGTGGATTGAAGAAACTAGAAAAAAATTTTACCTACTATATATGATGACATTATAATCAAAATTAAATGTGAACAATTCCTTTACTTGTTGTAAAAATGTAAGCACTTTCTTTACTAATTAGTGACTAAAAGCCAGAAGGAAATTAGTTGAGAGTATGTTAAGTATTCGAAAGTGTTCAGTGAGCCTCGAATATAGAACTAATTTTTAGTGATTTCAAAACGTATAAATGTTAATTCAACTTGAGCCTGTATATCAACATGGTGTTAAGGTTTTATTTTAATTGAGACATTAGGATTGTTTTGGGGCAGTGCAAAATTACAAGAAAACTGTTTGTGCTGAGAATTAGTTGAGTTGTGATCATGTACATGATGTTGGGCTTTTTGGTAGCTCATTTCATGACCTTAAATGAGATAATTTTCAAATGCTAATTTTATTGCACACAGTTTGTTATAGAAGATATTATGTATCCTCAAATCCCCCAAGTGTCCCTGGATTATGACATGACAGAAGTACATTTGTGATTGTCATCTAGTGACAAACTTGAAAACAAACAAACAAACAAAAACCCCCAAAATATTACTTCTGAAAATTCCAAGAGTCCAAAAGATAGAGAGAGTAAGCTACATGGACTCTCTCATCAAGACTGATTAGCTAAGCAAGGAGTTCTGGGGAAAAGTTATATAAATAGAGCTGTTGGAGTATACGCAAGTAATTATCTTTATGGCTTCAACCAATGCCCATTAGGAAGAATTCAGTGAGGAGTTCACACTCAACAAGCAAAAAATACCAGCCAACCAGCCTATACCTGTGCCTGTGCAATGAGCTGATGATAAAGTAGCTCTGCACCTATTGCTATTGCTCAGTGACCAACCAAACTGAAACTGAGACAAATATTGAGGCTTTAGTCTGGCACCTCTATGAATATGGTAGTATTTCTTCCTAACTGGAATCAATGTACAGTGTACTGATGTCTTATAAAATGCCTTACCTATCAACAGAATATGCACATAATTTTCTCAGAATGAAAGAGACATTTTATGTCACAGGAGAAGTGATAATAAACTCCTAATTGTAGAATTCATTTTCTATATATAATAATTTGGAAACATCTGGCCAGAGAGATGAAGACTCAGGGAGGAAGAAGAGTTTGAGCTTTGTGCTGTCTTCTAGAATGAGATATATGCATTGAACTTAAAACCAATATATTGCATTTTGTCTCCAATTCTAGATTCTCTATAAACCAAAGAGAGTAAATAGGGATTACTAGCTTAGCTCACTGTTGGACTCAGTTATCCATTTATAGAATTCTGATTTCCCATTTTTAAGAATTTGGGATCTGCAGGTTTGTAGGTACTGGTTCACTGCAGGGAAGGACAGCTACATAAGAATAAGCTATTTATTGATCTGGAAGATGTACAACACTTGGCTACTTTGGCTTTTCATAATGGTGGACAAGCAGGCAAAGAAAAGAAAGTCATTTACTGGTTAAAATAATCAATGCTCATTACCAAAATTAACTAAGGTTTTTACTACACAATGAAAGCAAGTAGTATTCTGAGGTTGAGGCAATTTATTTGGGTGTGTTTAGTGTTCCCTATCAAATAATTAATGTCACTGGGCACTTAGAAGAATTAAAATACCAAAAATGGAAGGAATGGTAGGAGTTCAGACCATTCAGTGATTGAAGTCTTTGGTCTCCTCACTAGGTAAAGTAAACTGGCCAAAGTGTTGACAAAATGTAAGGGACATTTGAATGGTTTTGATGTATGAGAGATGATGAATATTTAATACAGCCTTGGAAAGGCTGAAGCAGCAGAGACTGTACTTTTGTTTATCTGTTATCTTAGGGTTTCCAGGGAATTGTGACTTAAAGCTACCTGGAAAGGCACTCTTTATTGATTGGATGTGTATGTGTTCTCTTAGGAAAGAGTGAGTATATCCAGTAGTGACCCTATGTTGTCCCATGGAGGATGGGTATAATGAGAATAAACAATTGGATCTGTGTTGTGAATATACACCTGATTGTATATTTTCAACAATTTTGATGTCTCCTTCAGGTTCCCACAAATAATGTAAATAAAAAATTGGATCTGTGTTGTGAATATACACCTGATTATGTATTTTCAGCAATTTTGATGTGCTCCTTCAGGTTCCCACAGTTCACTTAAACCCTCTGCTGCTTACCCTGTCTCAGCTTATAGGACAATGTGGTTCCAACGAGTTGCTTTCCATGGGTGCTGAAACTTCTTTATTAGCTGCAGGCAGGATGATCAGCCAATGCCAGAAATCTTTGTTGCCTGAAGGGACTCCTAAAGGACATGGGAACTGACTTCCTGATTG
Source organism: Mandrillus leucophaeus (assembly GCF_000951045.1). NCBI lineage: Eukaryota > Metazoa > Chordata > Mammalia > Primates > Cercopithecidae > Mandrillus > Mandrillus leucophaeus. The sequence continues at coordinate 18,815 of NW_012101595.1, forward strand.
GTGAGCAAAGTGACCCATGAATACAGCTTCAAATTGCAAGAGAGTTATCACTCCACAGGATGCATCTTGACCATGGAAATTAGAAGACAGGAAAGAGTTAAACTTATACATCTCTTTCTTTTCTACCTCCCATGGACTGATTTCAGGCATAGCTTCTGAGTAGAAGTTATTTGAAGAGATCCTACATGGCTGAAAACCTAGTATGTGTGGCTCTTTCTGACTTTTCTCAGGAAGTCAATTCTAGTATTTTAATGATCCTCTGAATTCTCTGTCCTTCTTTTGTCTTCGTACCCAGTGCCCTGGGTTTTCAGTAACTAAATAAGAATTTGCTCCAGGAGCAAAATTACTGGGATTTTCTGAAAATTCCAGGCTACGTCAGTAATTTTACATTACCTTTTTTTTTCTTCTTCCATAGAAATCATACTATTTTATATTTTGAACAATTGGCTGTTTCTTCCATCTCATCATATTAGAATAGTTTCAAACACAACTTTTTGCCCATCTGGAAGACGTGAATATATATCTCCTTGTAATTTTGACTTACAGCTATAGTTTTATAAGAAATCTGAGCACATATTCACATATTTAAGAGGCAAATGTGTGTATTTGTCAGTGAGCTATTGTGCATATATTGAGCCCATTTTTGGAGTTGTTGGTCTTGTATTAATTTAAAATTTAGATTAAAATGTATAAAATGTTATCACATGAGTAAAACTTGATCTGCGTTGTATATGGTAAAATTATAGTCTAAAAAATTGAGTTTCAACTTTTTAGGCACATTTTATTGAAGAGGCACAAATTCTACAGAGTACTACGATTTCTTACTTCCTTATTGCCACCAGTAGTTCCTACTTCTGTATTCTAAATTTCTTGACTTTGTGATTTTAATTTTTTCAAATTTTTGATATCATGGAAGTTGATAGTGATAATATCTTGCACATAAAAATGGCATTTACCTTAGCATTTGTAGCAATATTGTTTGACATCAAAACATCAAATTTTACTATTCATACACTGCTGCAATGATCAATGGAACTCTCCTTTTCCAAATTTTGCCATTTCAAAGCATTGTCACTTTTTATTATCTTGACCTTTACAATTACTTTTCTAGGCCGAGTGCCATGGCTTATGCCTATAGTCCCAGCACTCTGGGAGGCTGAGACAGGTGGATCACCTGAGGTCCCAACTTCAAGACTAGCCTGGCCAACATGGCAAAGCTCTGTCTCTAATTTTAAAAATTAAAAAATTATCTGAGTGTGGTGGTGGATGCCTGCAGTCCCAGCTATTCAGGAGGCTGCGGCAGGAAAATCGCTTGAACCCAGGAGGCAGAGGTTGAAGTGAGCCTAGATAGCACCACTGCATTCCAGCCAGAGCAACAGAGCGAGACTGACTCAAAAAAATAAAATAAAATTTTTGTCCTAAATTTAGGACTTTATACTGTGATATGGTTTAGTGCTGTGTCCCCACTCCAATTTCAAGGGATAACCCTCATTATCCCCACATGTTGAGGGCAGAACCTAGTGGGAGATGATTGGATCATAGGGGTGGTTACCCACATGCTGTTCTCATGATAGTGAGTGAGTTCTCATGAGATCTGATGGTTTTATAACTGGCTCTTCCCTCTTTGTTCAATCATGCTCTGTTACCTGCCACCATGTAAGATGTGCCTTTGCTTCTCTCTCACCTTCCGCCATGATTATAAGTTTCCTGAGGCATCCTCAGCCATGCATAACAGTGAATCAATTAAACTTTTCTTTATAAATCACCTAGTCTCAGGTATGTCTTTATAGCAGTGTGAGAACAGACTAACACATACTGTAAAGGAAAATTAAAAATCTCAGTGATCCACCAAGTTCTTACAGAAAAGGGAATGTTAAGCCTGAAGGTGAAGTCATTGCAACACTGTCTTCCAAAAGAATATCTGTTGCTCTCAGTAGGCATCAGCCAGATCTCCATGGAAAGGTAAAAGGTCTCTGGTATCTGTCAAACACTGACTCCACAGATTATTTCTAAGCAAAGTCTTTGCTGGCCTCCCATAAACAAGGGCATACTAATTATAAATTTAGGTCTACCTTCTAAGTCTAGCTCCTAAAAGTAATGTCTGTTCGATTGTCTTACCAGGTGCAAAACAAAGACAAGACTCATTCCTCTATCCACTCAGAGATATCTGTATCGTTGACTCTTCCTTTCCTCTCTTCTCTGTAGACATTACTTCACTTACGTAAAATGTAGATTAACTGGGTATTAACTAAAGTCTCACAGGAATGTAACTATTCACCTTAGCACCTATCTGCCCCTTTTCCTACATACCTTTGGCCCCTTTAGGAAATTTATAAATACTAAATCTTTCCCAGATGTACAGTAATGCTGACCTAATAAAACTCAGTGATTGAGATGTATGCCTCAGTCACTCATTTTAGTTGTCAATACTAACTTTTCTAAGTGCTATCCATAAAGGTAAATCAAATTTTAAAATATGGTTTTCATATGATTTATTTAATTAAATTAATACTGCAGCTACGATAGCATCTGCATCGTGTGTATTTTTTAAGCCTCTCAAGTCAAAGTCAATAATCTCTTCTGAAATATATATTATAGCATCTACGTTAGTTTGCTACTTTGTAATTGTTTTTCTTTTTTTTTTTCTTTTCCAGAACTGGTAACTAGAAACAATTTGTTTTAGTCAATCAATGCTTTCCTCTCTTTATATGTACATGTATATGTTTGTGTGTGAGGGTATATGGTATAATTTATTAAATATTTGTTTCTTAATATCAATGAAAAAGAGTCAAACTCTGTGAAATATTTAAAGAGGTTTATTTTGAGCCAAATGTGAGTGATCAAGGCCCAAAGCACAGTCTCAAGTGCTCTTGAGAACATGTTCCTGAGGTGGTTGGGTTACAGCTTGATTTTGTACATTATAAGAGAACAGAAGTTACAAGCAGACGTCAGTCAATACATGTAAAATTTATGTTGGCTCAGGCCAGAAAGATGGGATAACTCAAAACAGGAGCTTCCAGGTCATAGGGATATTTAAAGATTTTCTGATGGCAAATGGTTAAAGGAGTTAAATTATTATCTAAAGACCTGAAATCAATAGAAAGAAGTTAAGTCTGGGTTAAGATAAGGGATATGGAGACCAATGTTCTCATTTATGTAGATAAAGTCTCATAAATGGCCAGTCTTAGAGACAATAGATGGCAAATATTTCCAGTTCAGGTCTTTAAAAGGTGCTAGCCTCTCAGCTAGACTATTCAGGATCAGAAAAAGACCCAGAAAGGGATTCTCTCCAAAATATAAATTTCCCCTACAAAAGACAGCTTTGCAGGATCATTTCAAAATATGTCAAAGAAAGATATATTTGGGTAAAATACTTTAATTTCTTTGATGGCCTGCTATCTGTCATGTGATGCTACACTAGAGTCAGGCTGGAATTTGATATATTATTGCTTCAAAGCATATGTTTTGTTAGTCTTAAGACTAGTGTTTTAACATTCGTGCTGGTCAATTGTGCCTGAATTCCAAAAAGAAGGGCATAATGAGGAGTGTCTGACACACTCCCTTCCCATTATGGGCTTAACTAGCTTTTCAGGTTTACTTGTGAATCTCCTTGGTTGGATCCATTTAGTCAATTGGGGGAGCTTAGAATTTTATTTTTGGTTGACATTCATTTAAAATGTTCTATACACTAGCATGTATTAAGCTAAAGTTCAGCAAACACTGTTTTGGTATTGGAAATTTATTTTTTTGCTCTCTACATAGTTTACTCAGATAAACCTTATCTAATTTTGTAAAATTATAATAAAATATTTTATGTTAAAATTTTATTTTTCTTGTGTTCAAAGTTGCAAGGCAGTCACATTATTCCCATTAAAAATATATTAAAATTATATTATGAATTCCTATTTGAAAATATATTGCAATGAATTTTATTTCCATAAAATATAAAAATTTTAGTATAAAAATAAACATTGCAAAATGAACAAAAATAGATTTATGTACAATTTTGGAATGAACTTGTTTATGTAAATTTGCATTTCTATGTTTAGGAAAAATCTCCTTTATTATTTTATTTATATTAATAAATAACACATGAAATAATAACAGAAATTTGTGACCTGAGGAAAATATTTTGGTACCTAAACCCAGTAGGCAAAAACTACTTATGAGGCGTTTTTAGCACAGAATAATAAATTATTAGAGTGAAATACTATTAATTCAAGTCTACACATAGCAATTAAATACCATGAAGCTCCTTCTAGTGTTTCCCCTGTGTTGAAAAGCAATTGCTATTTCTTTACTCAGTCTCAGTTTAGTTCTGACTTTTAATTAACATAAAGCCAGGAAGCTTCCTTTAGAACACTCTGTTCCCAGGAGTGTGCTCTTCTAATTTCTAATGAAAAGTAAACCCCGGATCTGCTAAGCCTGCTGCTAGGTTTAATTGGAACTCATTTAATTTTACTTTCCGCAAACTCCTGAATGAAATATGTGATTTTTACCACTACCATAGACTGTTTTCTGTCTTATTTTTACGCACATATAAACTGAATATTATATTTGTGATAGCAACTCTTTCCGATTTTTTTTCAAATTAATTCAAAATGTAAGTCAGGAAGGAAGACTAAGAAGAGGTTACAAATTAAAGAGATAAATCCACCAACAGATTAACTATAGAATTTTGCATTAATGCTCAAAAAAGAGAAAACATGTTAATCATATTCTCTGATGGGTAAGAGGAAAAAAACAAAACAAACAAAAAGCACGGGAAAAGAACAGGTCCGCAAGTTTTTCATTTAGGAGGTGAGGTAATATTAAAGGGTTTCGAAGTTGAATTATTTTGAGAAAAGCAAGAGCTCTCTTGACTAACAAAATGGGAGAGACATTTTTATTTAAAGGAAATTATTTGCAAATATCACTGACATAAACTTTGTATTAAGTACATTAACATATATAAAATTAATGTGGCTGTTCATTACATGTAAGAATATGAGTGAGACATCTGACTTCAAAATTATTTAGACATCATATTGCCAGGGTTCGTAAGTATCTCAGTAAAGAATTTAAAGTTCTTTTGAATGAAATAAAGTCCCATTGATATGCCCTAATGAAAAACAATACAATGAGATCTTTATTTTAATAACTTCTTCTGGAAACACATCATAAGTAAACTACAAAAGTAAATAGAGTCAAAGTTAAAGAGATCGCATATGAATAAACAAGGGAAAATTGGTTAGCTAGTGAAGGAGAATATGTATATATGAAAGGAAGTTTATTAGGGAGAATTGGCTCACACGATCGCTAGGCAAAGTCCCCAGATAGGTCATCTGCAAGCAGGGGAAGAAAGAAGCCAGTAGTGGCTCAGTATGAGTCCAAAAGCCTCCAAAGCAGGGAAGCCAACAGTGCAGGCTTCAGTCTGTGGCCAAAAACCTGAGATCCCCTGACAAACCACTCGTGTAAGTCCAAGAGTCCAAAGACAGAAAAACCTGGAGTCTGATGTCCAAGGACAGGAGGAACAGAAGGAGGCATCCAGCATGGCAGAAAGATGAAAGCCAGAAGACTCAGCAAGCGAGGCTTCCCCACCCTCCTCCATGCCTGCTTTGTTCTAGCCACTTTAGCATCTGATTGGGTGGTGCCACCCAGATTGAGGGTGAGCCTTCCTCCCCCAGTCCACTTATTCAAATATCAATCTTCTCTAGCAACACTCTCATAGACAAACCCAGAAACAATACTTTACCATCCATCTAGGCATCCTTCAAACCAATCAAGTTGACACCTAACATTAACCATCACAAGTGGCTAAGAAATTACTGTTATATTAATTGATTATGGAGAAACGTAGAGGAATTAAAAGATAAATTTTGCATATATCATTACAATAGAATAGAAACATCATTACCATAATGGCAAGTCATAGAAGAGTAGATTTTCTGTTTCAGTGCATAAAGTGGAAGATGGTTAATAACAATTATATGCTGTTGAAATAAGAGTATCTATGGCATATTTAGATGAAAAATTCAAATAGGCAAAAAAAAATGTGGATCACAGTGTTAAAAATTGGTAAGATTATGGAAGAATGTATTTCATGAGAAGAAGGGCTCAAGAATAAACCTTTGAAAATACAAATTTTAATTATCAAAGTAAAAAGACAAATGTGAAGGGAAATTAGACAAAGCAAATGGAAAGATCAGAGTCAAGAAAGTAGAGAACATAGAGAAGGAGAGAATAGTCAACAATGTCCTATGTCATCAGGTGGTACAATGAGAAAGCACAGAGCTGTTCATTGCATACTTCAATTAAGAGTCCTTTGAGGACTTAGTAAAAGCAGTTTTGTTAGAAGTGGGAAAATAAAGTGCATTGTATTGCATGTTGAACACTTACTTGGGTAACCTGTTTTTAACACAAAATATGAGCATAGTAATACAGGCTATAATTTGACAAGGACTTAAAGAGGTTTTTTTGTTATTCTCTTATTTTTTTTCTTTTTTTAAGACTCTTTTTTAAAGTCGTTTGTCTATAGTCAAATTATAAGAAAGGTACAAAGATACCCCATATATTCCCTACCCCTACACATGATTAGCCTCTCCTATTATCATCTCCCAGTGTGTCCAGAGTTGGTTCCTTCCAGTATGTTCTTGGTCTTGCTGACTTCAAGAATGAAGCCACAGATCTTCCCAGTGACTGTTGCAGCTCTTAAAGGTGGCACGGACCTAAAGAGTGAGCAGCAGCAAGATTTATTGTGAAGAGCAAAAGAACAAAGCTTCCAAGCATGGAAGGGGACCCAATCGTGTTGCCGCTGCTGGCTGGGGTGGCCAGCTTTTATTCCCTTATTGGTCCCTGCCAAGTCCTGCTGATTGATCCATTTTACAGAGTGCTGATTGGTCCATTTTACAGAGTGCCGATTGGTGGATGTACAACCTTCTAGCTAGACACAGATCACTAATTGGTGTGTTTTTACAGAGTGCTGATTGGTGCATTTACAATCCTTTAGCTAGACACAGAGTGCTGACTGGTGCGTTTACAATCCTGTAGCTACAGAGCACTGATTGGTGCATTTTACAATCCTCTTGTAAGACAGAGAAGTTCTCCAAGTCCCCACCTAAGTCCAGCTGGCTTCACTTCTCACCAATGAATTGAGTTCATTGAATACGAGTTACAAATGATCATTTGTTACAAATAATGAACTATATTGCCACATCATTATCACCCAAAGTCCATATTTTACATTGGGCTCACTTTTAGTGTTGTGCATTCTATGGGTTTGAGCAAATGTATAATGAAATGTATGTACCATTATAGTATAAGACAGAGTAGTTTCGTTGCTCTAAAAATCCTCTGTGCTTTGCTTATTTATCTTCTCCCCGTCCTCTGGAAACCATTGATCTTTTTTCTGTCTCCATAGTTTTCTCTTTTCCAGAATGCATAGTTGTAATAATACAGTTTGCAACTTTTTAGACATGCTTCTTTACTCAGTAAGATGCACTTAAGTTTCCTGTCTGTCTTTTCAAGGCTTGATAACTCATATTTAGAATTTTAAATAATATTCTATTGTCTGGATGTACCACAGCATATTTATCCATTCACTTACTGAAGGACATCTTAGTTGCTTTTAAGTTTTGGCAATTATGAATAAAGCTGCTATAAACATCCACATGAAGATCTCAACTCATTGGCTAAATACTAAGGAGAGTAATTGCTGAATTGTATGGAAAGAAAATGTTTAGTTTTGTAAGAAATAGCTAAAGTGTCTTCCAGAGTAGTTGTATTATTTTGCACTCCTCCCAGGATTGAATGAGAGTTTCTGTTGCTCCATATCCTCACCAACATTTGGTACTGTGAGTGTTCTGGATGTTGGCCATTCTCAGGTTTATAGATATCTCATTATTTTAATTTGAATTTCCTTAATGATATATGATGTGGAGCATCTTTTAATATGCTATGTGCCATTTGTATATCTTTTTTGGTGAGGTGTCTGTAGATGTCTTTGGCCTATTTTTAAATATGAATAAAATGATTTTTAAGGAATCATTTGAGTTTGAAATCATTCAATTTACTGATTATTTGTTGTCTTGTTGCTGAGTTTTAAGAGTTGTTTGCCTATTTTGGATAACAGTTCTTTATCAGCTATGTCTTTATTTATTTATTTATTTATTTATTTATTTATTTATTTTGGAGCTCAGAATAGCTACATTTTTTGACAATTAAAAATTGTGTATATTTAAATTATGCAACTCAATTATTATCCATATACATAGTGAAATATTCACCACAATCATGCAAATAACATATCCACCACTGGTTTTGCAAGTGCATTTTCTAACTTTGGGACTTGTATTCTTACTCTCTCGGCAGCTTCTTTCACAGAGTAGGAATTTTTAGTTTTAATGAAGTCCAACTTGTCAATTTAGATCATGCCTCTGTTGCCATATCTGAAACGTCTTCGCCAAACCCAGAGTCATCCAGATTTCCACCTATGTTGTTTTCTAAGAGTTTTACAGCTTTATTTAAGTCTATGACACAATTTAAGTTTTGTAAAGGGTATAAGGTGTGTCTAAGTTTATGTATTTTTTGCATGTGAAAATTCAGCTGTTTCATCACCATTTGTTGAAAGAAGCATCTTTTCTCCTGTGTACTGTGTTTGCTCCTTTCCAAAGATCAGTTGATTATAATTATGTAGGTCTGTTTCTGAACTCTCTATTCTGTTCTACTGATCTATTTATTTATTATTTCACTGATATCACACTATCAAGATAACTGTAGCTTTTTAGTAAATCTTGAAGTCATATATTATCACCTCTTCAACTTCGTGCTGCTTCTTCAATATTGTATTGGCGATTCTGGATATTTTTCCTTTCTAATATATTTTTGCCAGTATCTGAAAAGTAACTTTCTGGAATTTTAATTGGGTTGTATAGAATCTACAGATAAATTTGTGAAGAAGCAACATCTTGTCAATATTGACTCTTCCTATTTATGAGGATGAAATATCTCTGTATTTTTAAGTCTTATTTGATTTTTTTAATCAGTATTTTTAGTTTTTCTGATATAGATTTTGTACATATTTTGCTAAATTCATGCCTAATTAATTATTTCATTTTGGGTGATGCTAAATTAAATGTATTGTGTTCTTAATTTCATATTCCACTTCTTTAGTGATGCTAAAAATAAAAGTAAAAGAAACTTATATATTAACTTGTATCCAACAACCTAGCTATAGTCTCTTAGTAGTTCCTGAAGATATTTTTGTCAATTCTTTCAGATTTTCTACTTAGACAATTATGTCATCTGTGAATAAAGAAAATTTATTTATTTACTCCTAAGCAGGATATCTTTGTTTCCTTTACATCACTTATTGCATTAGCTAGGACTTCTATTAAGATGTTGAAAAAAAGTGATGAGATGTGGCATTTTTGCCTTGCCTCTAATATTAATGAGAAAGCTTCTAGTTTCTTACAATTAAATAGGACACTAGCTATAAGATTTTAGTTAACATTATTTATTAGGTTGAGAAAGAACTCTCTATTCCTTTCTTAGTGAGAATATATTTTTTAAATTATAAATGAGTGTTAAAATTTATCAGATGCTTTTTCTATATGTATTGATATGATCAGTTAATTTTTATTTTACAGCTTGTTATGTGATGGATTGCATTAGTAGTATTTTGAATGTTGACTCAACTTTACACACCTGACATAAATCTCATTTTGTTATAGTGCAGAATTAATTTTATACATTGTTATATTCAACTTGATAACATTTTGTTGAGGAGTTTTGTATCTATGTTCATGAGAAAGCATGCAGTTTTCTTGTAATGTCTTCATCTGATTTTGACATTTAGGTGATACTGGCCTCATAGAATAAGTCAGGAAGCATTCCTCAGCTTCTCCCTTCTGAAGGAGATTATAGAGCATTGGTGTAATTTCTTTGTGAAGTATTTGAGGGAATTCACCAGTGAACCTATCAAAGACTGGTGTTTTTTCTGTTTTGAAACTTTGTTAAATGTGTCTTTTAGTAAATTTGTCTATTTCATCTAGGTTATTAAATTTGTGGGCATAGAGTTGATTGCAGTATTACAGTATTATTCTTTTAAAGGCCATTGGATTTATAGTGATCTTCCCTCTTTCATTTTTTTATATTAGTAATTTGTGTTATCTCATCTCTTTTTTCCTTGTTAGTCTGATATATTCTTGCACCAATATCACACTGCCTTTAATGCAATAACCTAAAAATGTCTGGACGCTTATTAGGATATATTCTACTTTGATCTTTGAAACTTTCTTGGACATTCTTGCACTTTTGCTATTAAAGTTTAGATTCAAGGTATCATGTTCCCTGAAAAAAATTTTGAGATTTTCTTTTAAATTACATGTGTTTTGTAAAAATAAATTAGAGCTTTATAATATTGCATCAAAATTGTTGAGCTCTGTCTCCATTTTTATGTTAATTAATGTCTTTCAATAAGGATTAATACTATGTTCCATAAAATCTTGCATATTTTAATATTAATTGACATATATCTTATATATTATTTTAATTATAAATGGTACTATTAAATACATATATAATATTTCGGTTGGTGGTACATAAAGTTAATATTTGCTTTTGCTCCTTATAACCTACCCTTCCGTATGATGCTTGAAGGAACAATAAATATTTAATTACTGCCTGGAAGGCATATCTTACTGCAGACCTCAATGGTAAGCTCTGCAAAAATTTTATCCAAGAACTTGTCATTCTCATGGAAGTTCAAGACTCTCCAATTTTAAGCTGCTTGCTAAACACAAAATGAAAACTATATCCAAAATGTTATTACATAACATTTTGTATAAGAGAACAATAAAGAAGTAAGCAACAATATCAATCTGCTCTAAGGACATAAGATTTTCTATCTAGTTGCTTGAAAAGTGTAAAACAGAAAAGAAAGAAAAAATAAAGCCCTTGACTTTTTAACACAGAAAACTCCAGCCTTAATAAGCAAGATCCAATAAAGGAAAGGGAACTGGTCATATAGGTAGGCATTGAAAATAAGAATGGAGATATTTTGGGTGCTGCTGTACACTGAACCATAAAACATCACTCAACCTCCCTTGTCCAAAGAAGCAGCCTCTTCTTTGCTGTCTTATTAGGTTGTCTTCAGAATATCGTGATGACATATATTGAGGAAATATTTTTGTGAAAGTTTGTGGTTCTATTTATGCTCCACAATGCCACTTCTCCTCTCCTGACCTGTACACAGACTCATAAGTCAGCATACTGCTCTAGTGAAGTATAAAATCATATCTTGGAAATAAAGGTTAAGTATCATAATTTGCAAGGTTGCAAATCTTTAACCAATTAATATCAGCTGAAACCCGGGGAATTTGAATAGGAATAGATTCTAAGGATCCTTGTAAGAAAGGAAGCCACCACCTAATTTTACATTAGGTCAATATTAAATTTCAGACATTTATCAGTTTTAATTAAATCAATTGATTATAGTTGATAAATGTATAACATTTGATACATTTAATAATTAGCTCAAATAGATAAATCAAATTATAACTGTCCTTTATGTTGACTCACACTAATTGAAGTTGAATTTCTAGAACAGTCTTGATACAATGTAAATATAATACATAAATATAGACTTATTAGAGTAGATTGATCCTGTATTAAGTCAAAGATATAACTATTTGCCCTTAGTGGGCCCAGAGGATTCTCCCTAAAGAAAATGGAGAACATAAGATGTTCATGGATCAAATATCTCAATACTGTTTTGTAGTTTTTGTGTCAATTCTGCCAACTCAATCAACACGTTTATTTGGGGCTAATGTAAATGTTGATTGAAAAATTTAATCAAATGCAAAAGGGTCAAAAATAAAAAGGGTAATCTCAGGGGATAAACAGTTTTGGCATATTTATTACATTCAATACCAAGCATTTTATAAAGTTACAGTAATAAAAACAGTCTGAAATTGATGCAATGATGGACAATAAACCAATGGAACAGAATAGAGAACCCAGAAAAAAAATTCTCACACATATGGTCATTTTTATAACAGATTTGCAAATAAGTACAGTTAGGGAGAAACTGGCTTTTAAAACTAATTAGTGAGCATTCGTATAGAAAAAATATATATATATTCTTACCTCACGCTATAAACCAAAATGGACTAAAGATACACATAAGTCTGGGCCGGGCACAGTGGCTCACACCTATAATCCCAGCACTTTGGGAGGCTGAGGTGGGTGGTTCATCTGAGGTCAGGAGTTCAAGACTAGTCTGGCCAACATGGCAAAATCCAGTCTCTACTAAAAATACAAAAATTAGCCAGGCGTAATGGCGCCTGTCTGTAATCCCAATTACATGGGAGGCTGAGGAGCAAGAGTCATTTAAACCTGGGAGGTAGAGATTGCAGTGAGCAGAGATCGCACCACTACACTCCAGCCTGGGCAACAGAGCGAGACACTGTCAAACAAGCAAGCAAACAAACAAACATAAAACATGTAAGTCTGAATGCAAAAATCTAAAACCATTAAATAAGAAAAAAATAAAAAATAATTCTTTTCTTCCCTTTTCTTTTTTTTTTTTTGAGACACAGTCTCTCTCTGTTGCCCCGGCTGGAGTGCAGTGCTGCCATCTCTGCTCACTGCAATTTCCATCTCCTGGGTTCAAACAATTCTCACTCCTCAGCCTCCCAAGTAGTTGGGATTACAGGCAGGTGCCACTATGCTGAGCTAATTTTTGTGTTGTTAGTAGAGACCGGGCTTTGCCATGTTGACCAGGCTGGTCTTGAACTCCTGACCTCATGTGATCCACCTGCCTCAGCCTCCCAAAGTATTAGGATTATAGGTGTGAGCCACAGGGCCCTTCCAAAAAAAAGATTTCTTAAACAGGACACTGAAATCACAATATAAATTACTAATCCTCTAAAGCAAAAGTTTCCATTGAGTCATTAGGTAAGTTGCCACAGGCTATTTACTATCACTGAAGAAAGCAGAACTAATGAGGTGAGTCCCATGACAGCCATGGCTTTTGATCTGTGACAACTTTTTGACTAAGGAACTGGGACCTGGAGATCAAGTAGACAAAAGCAGCCCAACAGAGATGACACCTTTTTATTCTATTTTGTTCTAATCATGGGTTTTATATTAAATAATTTTTTACCTGTTGGAGAATTGCTTATTTGTTCTTTCATAACACTACTCACAATTATTAATCCCTCTGTGACACTAGATTTTACTTCTGGTCTATAAATTCCTTAAGATCAAGAAACATACTAGGGAGGTAGGCATGCCGAGGGCTCCTTTTGAAACACCATGACTACTAAAGGGTGCCTGCAGCGACTGATCTCATGCCATGTGCATGATCATATAGTCCTTCCCTGCAACATCAGTTTGTTCCAACCCCATAATCCTTCCATATTACAAAGTAACTTGTCTAGGTCACCTAAATGATCTCTTCTGATGAGAGAGGGAAAGGGAAGTTAAAATATGTCGGGCATGTTTTAGTTGTTTTTGTTGAGAAATATCAGCGCATCTACTCTGGCTCAAAAAATGTTGCTTAAATAAAAAGTGTGAGACAATTAAAATTTTGTAATCAATCTTGGAACAACAACAAAAAAGTCCCTATAAAACCCAATTAAGAGTCTTTCTCTAAGTAGACGAACATTCCTGGTTTCTCAATTGTTTTAAAACACACATATACTAATACTTTAAAGAGATAAACCTAGTTTTTATACTTCTCAATGTTTGACATTTTTAAAATATATGTAGTAAAATATTTAATTTAATTTAAGAAATCAATTGTTAGGAATCCCAAAGTGCTGAGATTGCAGGCGTAAGCCATCTGTAATTGTTGCCTGATTCACAGAGAGTAACACGTTTTGAGTTTATTTATTCATGCTATAAATACTTACTTGAAACCATATCACATCAGCTTTCATCATAATTTTATATTCCAAAAATGATCAAACAACTTTCAACTTCTGGGAGATGTAAATGTTCTCAAAAATCTGATATAATTTTATCCTGGATGTGTAGCTACAACTTAAACATTTTGAAGTTGTGTAAAGAGTACTAATAGGTAAAACCTACACCTGTAGGACACATTTTATCTATTTTCCATATGATTGAAATAGCTGGCATAAATATGTATTCTGGTTTTGAAGAAATAATAAAATGAACAACTTGTTCTAGAAAGAATCCCAACTTAGTATTGCTGAGCAAACATCATGAATTGTCTAAGACTTGATTACTTTTTAAAAGTTCACCTTCAAAAATAAAGTTGGTTTGAGTACTTTCTCTGTGGCAATTCTGGTGATTTTCACCTGTCCTCATGATTTCACTGTGAAGTCTAAGTCAGAAAATTAAGGACTGCACCACTGAAAATACCCAAGCCAGACACTTTTGAATAAGGAGATGAATGGAAAATTTTCAAGACTCAAAGGGCCGCGACAGAGAGGTTGCTGGCTTCTTTTTTAAAATTTGTGGGCGTTTTACATGAGTGTACTGAGAATTTCTATATGGTGCTTAAACATCAATTGTTTAATGATAAATTAGCTCATTTTTTTTTGTCCTTGCACTTAATTTAGTTTAATACAACTAAATTTAAACTTTTTTTTTCATTCTCACCTAAATGCCAGACTATTAAATACAGAAAGATGGAAAGGGAAATGGGAATTATCCGTGTCCAAAATAAACTCACTCTCAAGGAAGGTTTTTGAGAAAAAGCATGCCACTATGTAAGGCACTATCTGTATTTGGCTTCATTTTCCAGACGTTATGGACAGAATGTGCATCCCCTTCAGATTGATCTGCTGAAGCCCTAACACTCAGTATCCCAGATCGCAATTCTCTTTGCACACATGGCCTTCAAAGGGGGAATTTAGTTAAAATGAAGCTGGTAGAGAAAACCGTAAACAAATCTGACTTCTGTCTAAAAGAAAAAAAAAAAAAAAAAAGAAGGAGTTTGGCCCAAATGTAGTGGCTCACAGAGGTAAACCCAGTTCTTTGTGAGGCTGAGGTGGGCGGATTGCTTGTGGCCAGGAGTAGAAGACCAGGCTGGGCAACACAGTGAGACTGCAGCTCTACAAAAATTTTTAAAAATTAGTAGATGTAGTGGCCTGTGCCTGTAGTCCTAGCTACTCTGGAGGCTGAGGCAGGTGAATCCCTCAAGCCCAGGAATTTAAGGTTGCAGAGAGCTGTGATAGTGCCACTCAACTACAGCCTGAGTGACACAGTGAGACCTGGGTGACAGAGTGAGACCCCCCCTTTTTTTTTTTTGAGACAGAGTCTTGCTCTGTTGCCCAGGTTGTAGTGCAGTGGCTCCATCTTAGCTCATTACAAGCTCCACCTCCCAGGTTCACGCCATTCTCCTGCCTCAGCCTCCCGAGTAGCTGGGCCTACAGGCGCCTGCCACCTCACTCAGCTAATTTTTGGTATTTTTAGTAGAGACAGGGTTTCACTGTGTTAGCCAGGATGTTCTCGATATCCTGATCTCGTGATCTGCCCACCTCGGCCTCCCAAAGTGCTGGGATTGCAAGAGTGAGCCACCGCACCCACGCCATGAGACGCCTTCTTAAAGAGGAAGAAGAAGAAACGAGAAAGAAGTAGAGGAAGAAGAAGGAGAAGAAGAGATCTATACACAAAACAAACATCTGTGATATGTCTACACTGAAGGAAAGCTCATGTGAAGAAGCAGCCCAAGGGTGGTTATTTGCAAGCTCAGTAGAATGCCTTAAAAGAAACAAACCTGCTGGCACCTTGATCTTGAACTTCTAGCCCTCAGAACTCAGAAAATAAATTTCTCTTGTTTAAGTCACCCAGTCTGTGGTATCTTTCTATGGAAGACCTACCAAATGGGATACCAATTGCAACTTATTTATCTAATAAAGAAATTTACTTAACATACATTTGAGAACTTACTTTTCACTGGGGTCTCTACTGCATAAGACCATGAACAAAAAAGGCATTGTCTCTGAATGATAAATGTTAACATCTAACCAGAGTGGGAAAAATATTGAATACATGCAGCAATTAGAATGACCGTGAAATCTTTTTGGTACAATGTATTTTGAAAACAGATTATCAGAAGCCTAAATAAATTTTATCATGGGAGTTTTCCTTAAAGAATTATTTCAAATTTATTCAATACCTAAAGGTTGTATATGGGCTAGCTAAGCAAAGTGGCAGAGAAGGAGCAACATGTTCTTGGTGCAAGACAACTAGGAGATGAGAAACCACTGAATCTTTTTTAAGGTGGGAGAAGCTGATCTAGGCAGACTGAGCAGGAAACTGACTTATGGGTGACAAATTCAGAGGAGAGCAGGGGTCAAAACACGAAGGATCGTGTCAGCCAAGTCACTCCACAAGACATTGAAAAGTCAGAAAAATGCTTTTCAGCAGAACAGAGTTCATTTTAGTTTAGTTTTGTTTTGTTTTCCACAGTTTTGTAGAGGTAGAATTTACACACCAAGAAATCTCTCTTTAAGGTATTCAGATTGATAAGTTTTCCTGATTTTATTCAACCACGAAACTATCACCAGAATGGAGATATTGAACATAAAAGATGCTTCAAGAAATTTCCTCCAGTCCCTTTGCGTTTGGATTTCTCCCCTATTCCTGCCTGACACAACCACTGATTTTTTTTTCACTGCTATAGGTTTTTTCCCCTAGAATTTAATACACAGTCATCCTCTCTTATCTGCGTTTCCCTTTCTGAGGATTCAATTATCATCAGCCAACTTTGGCCTTAAAATATTAAATGGGAAATGCCAGAAATAAATAATTTATGTATTTTAATTGTGCATTGTTCTGAGTAGCCTCATGAAATCTCTCGCCATCCTGCCCTGTTTCTCTCAGGACATGAATTATCCCATTGTCCGGCATATGCAGTTTATAGATGCTACTAGCCAGTTAGTCACAAAGGCGACTTCTTGATTATCAGATTGATCACTGCAGTATTTTAGTGTCTCTTTTGAAGGCACTTTTCAATTATATTTTATAAAGACCCTAAAGCCCAAGAGGAGTGATGCTAACAATTTCAACCAATATTCTAAAGAGATGCAGTAAAATGTGTCCTTTAAGTGAAACAGTGGAAGTTCTCCATTTAATAAGGAAAGGAAAAACATCTTATGCTGAGGTTGCTAAGATCAAAAATACGATGAGGTATTTTGGGAGAAAGAGATCACATTCTCTTAACCTCTATTACAATATAATGTTTCAACTATTCTATTATATTGTTAGTTGTTATTGTTAATCTCTTATTGTGCCAAATTTATAAATTGAACTTTATCATAGATATGTATTGTCAACTGAAGAATCGTTCACAAATTTGGAAAGAAGAGTTTTCTTTCTCTTAAAACGTTGCAGCCTGCAGGGTGGCTGTTCTGACAGACTGGGAAGTGTAGCTTCCAGGCAGAAGCTGGAAAAACACACTATGAAGGAGGAGCAAAGGAGACAGGAATTTATGCTGAACAGGGTGGTTGAATACACATATTTAATAAGCTATAGGAGGAGTCATGAATATTTATGAAAGAGGAAACATGTGCATGAGCAATGAAGCTTCATGCCTTTTCATAAGCCCCAGGTTCAAAAAAAGGCAGCATTAGCGTGGTTTGAGGGTGGAGTTTTTGGCCCTGTGACATTGAAAGGTGAAGCATTAAAAACCCTCACTGTGGTCGGGCGCGGTGGCTCATGCCTGTAATTCCAGCACTTTGGGAGGCCCAGGTGGGTGGATCATGAGGTCAAGAGATAGAGACCATCCTGACCAACATGGAGAAACTCCATCTCTCCTAAAAATACAAAAATTTTCTGGGTGTGGTGGTGTGTGCTTGTAGTCCCAGCTACTCGAGAGGCTGAGGCAGGAGAATCGCTTGAATCCTTCAAGGCAGAAGTTGCAATGAGCCGAGATTGCGCTACTGCACTCCAGCCTGGCAACAGAGTGAGACTCCATCTCAAACAAAACAAAACACAACAAAAAAAACCCTCACTGTGCATCCTTTGCAGACTGGCCAGAACCACTGGAAAGTCAGTGGTATCTTATCAGAAAGGAATGCTTATTGATTGCTGTGGAAACTACAAAAGGGAGGGACCGTGTCAGGCAGGCAGTTCATATCAATAGTGGATTGAGCCTTTCCAAAGGGATAGTTGGTTTAACTCTTGGGAAAGAAAGCAAAGGAGGAGGTAGAGTGAGGCTCCTCTAACCTCTCCTCCTGTCATGGCGGGGAAACTCAGTTTTCAAAGTTTCCCTGAGGTGGACCTCTTGGACAAGAGGGGATCTGTTCATCTGGGGGGCTTAGGGTTTCATATTTAGGTCTCAGTATGTATAAAAAACCCACAGAGTATATAGGGTTTAGTACTATCTGTGGTTTCAGGCATCCACTGAGCGTCTAGGAATGTATCCCCCTCAGATAAGGAGATAGTACTGTAAATATAATCATATAATTTAAGTATAGTTTATTCTGTTCAATTTCTTTCATATACCATAATGTTTTAGGATATATAGTTGTTTTTGTTTTTTTTTATTAGCCTTCTATAGTATATGTATAATACAATTTGTTCATTTGCTAGTTGATAGTTGAAATGTTTCATATTTTAGTATCAAGAATGATGCTGCTATGAACAATCATGTACAACTCTTTGGATACATATCTTTTCTCTTTGCAAAAGTAGCTCAGAGAACTCAAGAAAACTGTTTACTTACATTAACCCTGTACTACAAAAGATACAGATGAAGAGCCAGATGAAAGAGATCCATGAGACAAGGTATGGGAAAAAAGAAGAGCTTCCATGCCCTCTGTGGGTAGCTGTGCCACTCTCCAGGAACCTGCAATTATTTAGTTATCTAGAAGCTCTCAACTCAGTCCTTCTGGGTTTCTATGGAGGTATTGTTACGTAAGTTTGATTAATTACATTGTGAACCACTGGTGATCAATTCAACCTTCAGCCCCTCTCCCCTCCCAGGAAGTGGGGAGTGAGACTGAAAATTCCAAAGCTCTAATCACAGGAATGGTACTCCTGACAACCTGCTTCTATCCTGAGGCCATGCAGGAACCCTCAGCCACCAGCCATCTCATTAGCAAATAAAAGACACTAATCACCAAAATGTTTTACTTCTGTCCTAACTGCTCTGTGAAAAACCTAAATGGCTCGTGGATACTAACTGTTAGCTATTGTGGCTATAATAATTTCATGCATTTTACCCTCCACATTGTTGGACATGATGAAAGTTGTAGAAAGTTCCAAAGCCTGAAGGGATTATTATACTCATGTAAAGTTAGTTAATTCTTTCTATATTATTGACCTTGAAAGTAAAAAAAAAGAAAATAATCACTTTTTCATAGAGAGTGTTGTGACAAACGTAACAGCCCTCTTATTCAGGGTATCTGCATTCTCAAATGTATTGAATTAATATTCTGTAACTAGATTTAAATTTGATTACTATCAAAATAAAATGGATTCATTATGGTGATGACATGATGTATTTTTTCTTAGAGAAATAAGCCAAAGAGGAATTTAGAATGGGGCTGGGTGCAGTGATGGCTCACACCTGTAATCCCAGCACTTTGGAAGGACAAAGTGGGCCGATCATAGGTCAGAAGTTCAAGACCAGCCTGGCCAACATGGGGAAACCCTGTCTCCACTAAAATTATAACAATTAGTTGGGTGTGGTGGCACATGCCTATAATCCCAGCTACTCTGGAAGCTGAGGCAGAGTGCTTGAACCTGGGAGGCGGAGGCTGCAGCGAGCCAAGATGGCGCCACTGCACTCTAGCCTGAGCAACAGAGCTAGACTCCATCCCAAAAATAATTATAATAATAATATTAATAATAAATAAATGAATCAATTAAATGGGAAAGGCACATATTACTGGCTGAGTATGGTTAATTAATGCGATGAAAAAGAGGGCCCTGCCCAACAATTAAACTTATCAACTGCCTGCTTCTATGTCAGATTCTGCTTTGTTCTCTTGATTAGATCAGATAGAAGTATGCATGAAAAATTATTCAAATTGCTATTCAATACATTAGAATAATGTCTAAAAGAATTAATATTAGTGTGATATAGTAGCTAAAGATCAGTGATTATTTGCCCCTAGAGCTCCAGAAAGCACAATTATGGGAAACAATTTTTGCATGCTGAACAAAATGCATGTTGAAACAAACCTCAGAACTTGACCCTTTAACAGTTGCCTTTGTGCCACATTACTTGAAGTTGCTTATAATTTACTTGAATTTCACCATTACAACAAGTACTCAGCATTTTTGATGACTCAATCAATGCTGGCCTCAATGCAGTAAGGTGTTCTTGTGACCATGAAAAGCAGATTTGATGTAAACTAGAAATGGAAAGGATTTTTCTGGCAACTCACATTGTATGTAAGAGGGACACTAGAAGTAGCTATTTCCAGGGAAACTGGATATGCACAGTTGAAAGAGGAAGAAAATCTAATCGAATTAAAGAACAGTGATCAGGTGACCTGGAGGCTCAAACTACAAGCACATACATGTAGGGACAGTCTAACTGTAACTGAGTACCCTATTTTAAAGTGTTTTCTTTTCTCCCCTTCCTCCTTTCATGCTTTGTGTTGAATAAGGCAATAACCTTTACTCTCATTTCCACCAGATACTCCCTTGCATTGCTAGTTTATGTAATCATACGCTTGCTTACAGTTCCAGAGCCCTAATCTTGAGACAATACAGGTGCCTATGGAATTCTCCCGCACCAAGAGATTATTTCAAGGCTATGATGAAGTTACAACCTGCTCAGGTCCGAGATGGCATCAGCTCATTCATCAGATGGGGCAATAAGTTATTGATAAGTTATTGGAATAAGTCACATAGACCTAAACTGCCTTGTCTCTCCTACATACCCTTCATTTCAAACTCAGTTTTTGTTTTTGTTTTTTTTTTTGAGACAGAGTCTTGCTATGTTTCCCAGGCTGCAGTGCAGTGGCAAAATCATGGCTGATTACAGCCTCAAACTCCTGGTGTCAAGTGATTCTCCCACTCTCTCCCAAAGCACTAGGATTAGAGGCATGAGCCACCATGTCTGGCCCAAACTTTCCTTTTTAAACCCTTGCATTCTGCCCCAAAATTTGAAATAGTTTCTTTAAGACAGTAGCCTGAAACACTTCCCCACTGCTAAATTTGGTAAATAAAGTCACTTTTCTTCCACCATACTTCATCCTTGTTAGTCATTTTTGCAAATGGTGAGTGGCCAAATCTAAGTTGACTTACATAGCCAGTCTAAAATATGGCAAGCCATCTCCAATGTGTGTGGACAAATACTCACCTTATTTATCATGACCACATGTCAAACTATCGAGTTAGGACACTGGGATTTGCACTACAGAATCTCAAAGATCCTGCAATACTATGGCTTTGCATGCTGAATCGTTGCCTGTCTTAAATACTTTCTTAAAACTAAGTCAACTTGAAGAAGCCTGTGTTATGAGTTTAATTGATCTGAACCCAAACCATTGCTGCAGGTTGAGCAGAGTAGACAGTGCAACTCCAAAGACAGAAATATATTCATCTTCAGTGGATCTAGTGGTACCATATGAAAGAAGAGCACTCAGACCACAACTTATGTTTAAGACTTTTTTTCTAATTTAAGCAGAAGTTTTAGAGAAGAGTAATATGTAGACTGACATGTGAAGATCATAAAGATCCATGTGAATGGATTTTAATAAATTAAATTTTCCTGTACAACCAGCATCCAAATCAATAAATACAATATTTTTAGCAGATCAGCAGTTCCTTTTGTGCTTCCCAGTCATTACCACCCTTCAATACAACCCTTCTTCTGACAATGAACAAATTGTTTTGCCATAACTCAAACTTACAAAACACTAAATAATGTAAAGCACAATTTTTTGTGGTGGTATTCTTTTGCTTAAGATTATTTTCACCACATTTGGCCATGCTATTGTGTGGAGGAACAATATTTTAAAGCTCATGGCTATATAACAGTCCATCATATGATGATACTATTATTTATATTTTTGAAGTATTGTTTTAAAGTCTCATCTTAGGTTTTCTCAGGAAAAATAATTATTGTATTTTCATCTCACTTTTCTAAAGTACAGAGAATAGAGGTTTTATTGTTGAAGACTTTTTCTGAAAGATTGATGTTTTTGCAACTTTCCTGTGTTAGTTTATTTGCACATTGCTATAAAGAAATATGTGACACTGCATAATTATAAAGAACATTTGTTAAATTGGCACACAGTTCTGCATACTGTATGGAAAGCACAGCAGCATCTGCTTCTGGGAAGGCCTCAGGAAGCTTCCAATCATGGCAAAAGGCGAAGTGGAAACAAGCATGTCACATAGTAGAAGCACGAGGAGGAGGGAGAAGCAAGAAGCGCCACACACTTCTAAATGACCAGATCTTCTGAGGACCCATTCACCATTGTGAAGACAGTATCAAGAGGATGGTGCCAAATCATTCATGAGAAATCTACCCCCATGATCAGTCATGTCCCACCAGGCCCCACATCCAATATTGGGCATTACAATTCAGCATGAGATTTGTACAGAGACACATATGCAAACTACATCATCTTCCTTTTATTAGGTTGTTCCTCATACAATGACCCAACTTTTATCTAGGTCATCTTGATTTTAATTGTTCACCTCAAGTGATTTAAAGCCTAACTCCCCGTTCTTCACATAGCTATAAACATGTATTACTTGCCCAGCATTAGTATTTGGTCCTCTGGTTCCACCCATCTATTTTTAGCTCATAGTTGTTGCTGTTGTTGTTTGTAAGCCTTTGGGGAATTCCTTTGCTTTCTGTGAGTTTGACAAATATTTTGAAATAAAGGTGTTAATATTTTATATAATATTTACTAATTTTGCAACATGAAGATTTTTCAGTCTATCTTGACAACCAATTAGAAGCAGAAATCACTTCAGCTAGTTAGAGTTGATCATTTCACCTTTATTAACATAAAACTTTTATGGAAAGATGCATGGCTATCTTATTTCAGGCATAGAGAATCATAAATAAATTATTTAGAAAAATGCATCACACACACACAAATATATACTTATAGAGACTCCAGTAAGTTGTTTATCATTTTAAGATTTAATTATTTTTATAACATAATTACTTTCATAACAATTATTCTAGTAATACTCTTATTTTTATTAAAAAATCTAAGATCCAATCCAATGCCATAATCACTCTACATATTCTTCACGTGGATATCAATGTATATTTTCTTGTTCTGGAAATATTATGAGAATCCTATGAGTTCTTACTGCATATAGCCCATAATATGCAAGCATATTACTTTATTCTCATTTCAAACTGAAAGCATAGATGAAACAAATAAAATTTTCCAATGCAATGAAAATATTTAATATTCCTTAAGTAAAACGTATTTGCATTTCTTATATATAAAAAGATACCCCCTTGTTGGGTGGACAGTTCAACTAGGACTTCCAGACATACCTGCTGGTGTTCTCCTGCCAACAGAGATTTGAAACCTCCTTGAGGTGGAGCTCCCAGAAAGATGGGCGGGCTGCCATCTTTACTGCTTGAGCCACTTAACTGTGTCAGCATTCAGGCTATGGAGATTCTAAGCCAATCAGAGGTGGAAGTGGTACCCCAACACAGCACAGCTGCCCTACAAAAATATGATCAAACTGCTTTTTTAAGTGGGCCTCCAATCTCATTTCTCATCAATGGGTGGGACCTCACAACTAGGATCTCCAGCTACCCCCACCAGTGTTCTCCAGCTGACAGAGGTTTCAAATCTCCCTGAGATAGAGCTTCCAGAGGAGAGGGTGGGTCACTATCTTTGCTGTTTGGATGACTTCACCCTTCCAGCCTTTGGGCATTGGAGTGTCCAAAATGACTAAGGGCTGAACTGGACCCCCAGCACAGTGTAGCTACACTGTGAAACCATGGCCAGTATATTAGTCTCTTTTCACACTGCTATAAAGATACCACCTGAGACTGGGCAATTTATAAACAAAGGAGGTTTGATCAACTTACAGTTCCACCTGACTGGGGAGGCCTCAGGAAACTTATAATAATTACAGAAGGGGAAGCAGGTATCTTCTTCACGAGGTGGCAGGAGAGAAGTCAGGAGGACAGGGGCAACTGACATTTATAAAACCATCAGATCTCATGAGAACTCACTCACTATCATGAGAACAGCATGGGGGAACTGACCCCATGATCCAATTATTTCCCTTCCTTGACATATGGGGATTACAATTTAAGATGAGATTTGAGTGGGGACACAGAGTCAAGCCATTTTATATCCCCTGTGGCCCCTCCCAAATTTCATATACTTTATAGATTTCAAAATCAATTATGCCTTCCCAACAGTACCCCAAATTCTTAACTCATTCCAGCATTAACTCAAAAGTCCAAATTCAAAGCCTCATCTGGGACAAGTCAAGTCCCTTCCACCTATGATCCTGTAAAGTCAAAGCCAGCTAGTTACTTCCTAGATACAATGGGGATACAGGCATTGGGTAAATATACACATTTAAAGTTTGAGAAATTGGCCAAAATGAAAAGGCTACAGGCCCCATGCAATCTGAAATTCAATAGGGCAGTCATTAAACCTTAAAGTTTCAAAATGATCTTCTTTGACCCAATATCTCACATACAGGTCATGTTGATGTAAGAGGCTCCCATAGCCTTGGGCAACTCTTTCCCTGTGGATGTGCGAGCTATATTTCCCCTCTGGTCTGCTTACACAGGATGATATTGAGCATCTGTGGCTTTTCCAGGTACATGATGCAAAGAGTCAGTGGATCTACCATTCTGGTGTCTAGAGGATGATGGAAATCTTCTCATGGCTCCACTAGGCCGTGCCCCAATGAGAACTCTGTAGGGGCTCTGACTCCACATTTCTCCTCCACATCACCCTAGCAGGAGTTCTCCATGAGGGCTCTGCCTCTGCCACAGACTTCTGCCTGGACACCCAGGCATTTCTGTACATTCTCTGAAATCCACGTGGAGGTTCCCAAACCTCAATTTTTGACTCCTGTGTAACTGGAGTCCCCACTCCAGGTGGAAGCCACCAAGGCTTGAGGCTTGCACCCTCTGAAGCAATGGCCTGAGCTACATCTTGGCCCCTTTTAACTATAGCTGGAGCTGGGGCAGCTGGGATGCAGAGCACCAAGTCTAGACACTGTATGCAGCAGTGGGGCCCTGAGCTCAGTCCATTAAACCATTTTTTCCTCCTAGGCCTCCAGGCCTGTGATAGGAGTGACTGCAACCAAGATCTCTGACATGCCATGGAGATATTGTCCTCATTGTCTTGGTGATTAACATTTATCACCTGGTTACTTATGCAAATTTCTGTAACTGGCTTAAATTTCTCCCCAGAAAATGGGTTTTTCTTTACTACCACATGGTCAGGCTGCAAATTTTCCGTTATTTTTTGCTTGTCATTTCTTGAACACCTTGCTTCTTAGTAATTTCTTCTGCTAGATACCCTAAATTATCTTTCTCAAGTTCAAAGTTCCACAGATCTCTAGGACAGGGGGAAAATGCTGCCAGTCTCTGTGCTAAAGCATAGCAAGAGTGATCTTTGCTCCAGTTCCCATTAAGTTCCTTATCTTCATCTGAAATCAGCCCAACTTGGGCATCATTGTCCATATCACTATCAGCATTTTGGTCCAAACCATTCAGCAAGTCTCTAAGAAGTTTCAAACTTTCTCACATCTTCCTATCTCCTTCTGAGCCCTCCAAACTTTTCCAACCTCTGCCTGTTACCCAGTTCCAAAGTTGCTCCCACATTTTCAGGTTATCTTTATAGCAGTACCCCACTTTACTTGCTCCAAGTTACTGTATTAGCCCATTTACACACAGCTATAAACTTACCATCAGAGACTAGGTAATTTATAAACAAAGGAGGTTTGATTGGCTCACAGTTCTACCTGGCTGGGGAGGTCTCAGGAAACTTATAATCATGGCAAAAGGTAAAGCAGGCACCTTCTTCACAAGGTGGCAGGAGAGAATTGAGGATGGCAAGGAAAACTGCCATTTATAAAACCATCAAATTTTGTGAGAACTCACTATGAAAAGAACAGCATAGGGGAAACTTCCTCCATGATCCAATCATTTTCCTTACTTAACATGTGGGGATTATGGGTCCCTCCCTTGATATGTGGGGATTACAATTTAAGATGAGATTTGGGTGGGGTCACAAAGTCAAACTATATCAGCCAGACTGTTTTTGTCCATGGGTCTGATCCTGTTCCTTCTCACTGGGCAGGACCCCCCAACTGGATCCTTCAGCCACCTCCTATAGGTGGGGTTGGGCCAGCAACAGTTCTCTACATCCCTTGAATGGAGTTTCCAGAGGGAGTGACAGGATGCCATATTTGCTGTTTCTTAAACTTCACTGGTGATACCTCCAGGTACTAAAAAATCCGAGGTGACTAGGGACTGCAGGGGGCTGCCAGCATACTACAGCAGCCCTATGGAAAAGTGATTAGACGTTACATTGGTGCCCATTTCCCTATCTCCTCACTTGACATGTCCTCTAGGCCTGGGCCTCCTGCCACCCTTCACCAGGGATATCAAACTAGTAGCAACTTGTCAACTCCCTGGACAGAGCCTCCAAGGGCAACTGAAAGCCTCTTTGCTACTGTCTCTGCAGTGGAACTGCCCTGGTTACACTTGGACTAATAAAGGATCAGAGATCCTAAGTGCCTTGTCCACACTTCCAACAACCTTCAGTCAACCTAGGGAGAGGAGGCCAGTCCATCTCCCATGTGTCCAACACCCCCGACTGCTCATCTTCTGACATGAAACTTCTGGCTTGGGTCCAAAGCACAAATCCTCCATGCTTTGCTGATTGCATTGAACAATTACTGACCTGCACCTCTCTGGGGTGGAGTTCTCAGGAGAAAAGCAATAGACTCTGGGCCACAATCACTACTAAGTTCCTTTCCTCTGCTGCCTCCAAACTGGGGAAGAAACATAAACACTGAGATTGCCCCAGAGCTGCAGTGGGCAGCCTGGAAATATCAAGCTGTGATCTACAGCCAGTACTCAAGGGATAGAGGAACCCACACTTTCAGAGCATTGACAGGGAACATGGCTGCAACTGTGAGGGAAAATAGGGGAGCCACATAACTGAGTAAGAGTCTACCAATTGACCACTAAACCTAAATGACACCTACTGGATCACACATCACAGCTTCAACATCAAAAATACTGCACTAATATGTCCTCCTTTGAAACCATAGATAAGTCAGTTTCAAATAAAGACCTGCACAAAGCCTCAGCCCAGTGAAAATATGCAGAGGAAAAGTCCATAGACTGTACTCAATCTACAATGTAGTTAATGGAAAACACACACGCAGATATAAGAAAAAATCAATTCACAAACTCTGGTAACACAAATGGCCAGAATATCATATGTCCTTCAAATATCTGCACCAGTTCTCCAACAAGAGTTCTTCACCAGGCAGAGCTGGCTGAAATAGATTTCAGAATATTAGTAGGAACAAGATCATTGAGATTCAGAAGAGCAAAACCCAACCCAAGGAAATGAAGGA
>NW_012101595.1:47986-120262 GCF_000951045.1 Mandrillus leucophaeus
AAACTTTTCCAACCTCTGCCTGTTACCCAGTTCCAAAGTTGCTCCCACATTTTCAGGTTATCTTTATAGCAGTACCCCACTTTACTTGCTCCAAGTTACTGTATTAGCCCATTTACACACAGCTATAAACTTACCATCAGAGACTAGGTAATTTATAAACAAAGGAGGTTTGATTGGCTCACAGTTCTACCTGGCTGGGGAGGTCTCAGGAAACTTATAATCATGGCAAAAGGTAAAGCAGGCACCTTCTTCACAAGGTGGCAGGAGAGAATTGAGGATGGCAAGGAAAACTGCCATTTATAAAACCATCAAATTTTGTGAGAACTCACTATGAAAAGAACAGCATAGGGGAAACTTCCTCCATGATCCAATCATTTTCCTTACTTAACATGTGGGGATTATGGGTCCCTCCCTTGATATGTGGGGATTACAATTTAAGATGAGATTTGGGTGGGGTCACAAAGTCAAACTATATCAGCCAGACTGTTTTTGTCCATGGGTCTGATCCTGTTCCTTCTCACTGGGCAGGACCCCCCAACTGGATCCTTCAGCCACCTCCTATAGGTGGGGTTGGGCCAGCAACAGTTCTCTACATCCCTTGAATGGAGTTTCCAGAGGGAGTGACAGGATGCCATATTTGCTGTTTCTTAAACTTCACTGGTGATACCTCCAGGTACTAAAAAATCCGAGGTGACTAGGGACTGCAGGGGGCTGCCAGCATACTACAGCAGCCCTATGGAAAAGTGATTAGACGTTACATTGGTGCCCATTTCCCTATCTCCTCACTTGACATGTCCTCTAGGCCTGGGCCTCCTGCCACCCTTCACCAGGGATATCAAACTAGTAGCAACTTGTCAACTCCCTGGACAGAGCCTCCAAGGGCAACTGAAAGCCTCTTTGCTACTGTCTCTGCAGTGGAACTGCCCTGGTTACACTTGGACTAATAAAGGATCAGAGATCCTAA
Source organism: Mandrillus leucophaeus (assembly GCF_000951045.1). Lineage (NCBI taxonomy): Eukaryota > Metazoa > Chordata > Mammalia > Primates > Cercopithecidae > Mandrillus > Mandrillus leucophaeus. The sequence goes on from NW_012101595.1 coordinate 48,951, forward strand.
GTGCCTTGTCCACACTTCCAACAACCTTCAGTCAACCTAGGGAGAGGAGGCCAGTCCATCTCCCATGTGTCCAACACCCCCGACTGCTCATCTTCTGACATGAAACTTCTGGCTTGGGTCCAAAGCACAAATCCTCCATGCTTTGCTGATTGCATTGAACAATTACTGACCTGCACCTCTCTGGGGTGGAGTTCTCAGGAGAAAAGCAATAGACTCTGGGCCACAATCACTACTAAGTTCCTTTCCTCTGCTGCCTCCAAACTGGGGAAGAAACATAAACACTGAGATTGCCCCAGAGCTGCAGTGGGCAGCCTGGAAATATCAAGCTGTGATCTACAGCCAGTACTCAAGGGATAGAGGAACCCACACTTTCAGAGCATTGACAGGGAACATGGCTGCAACTGTGAGGGAAAATAGGGGAGCCACATAACTGAGTAAGAGTCTACCAATTGACCACTAAACCTAAATGACACCTACTGGATCACACATCACAGCTTCAGCATCAAAAATACTGCACTAATATGTCCTCCTTTGAAACCATAGATAAGTCAGTTTCAAATAAAGACCTGCACAAAGCCTCAGCCCAGTGAAAATATGCAGAGGAAAAGTCCATAGACTGTACTCAATCTACAATGTAGTTAATGGAAAACACACACGCAGATATAAGAAAAAATCAATTCACAAACTCTGGTAACACAAATGGCCAGAATATCATATGTCCTTCAAATATCTGCACCAGTTCTCCAACAAGAGTTCTTCACCAGGCAGAGCTGGCTGAAATAGATTTCAGAATATTAGTAGGAACAAGATCATTGAGATTCAGAAGAGCAAAACCCAACCCAAGGAAATGAAGGATCACAATAAAGCAATACAGGAGCTGAAGGAGGAAATAACTGGTATGAAACAAAAACACAATCCTAACGGGTCTGACAGAGCTGAATAACACAATACAAGGATTTCACAATGCAATCACAAACATTAACAACAGAATAAACCAAGCTGAGGAAAGAATCCCAGAACTTGAAATTGGCTCTCTGAAATAAGACAGTAAGAAAGAAATAAAGAAAAAGGACTAAAAAGGAATGAACAAAACCTCTAAGAAGTATGGGATTATGTAAAGGGCCAAATCTGTGTATCATTGGCATCTGTGGAAGAGATGGGGAGACAGCAAATAACTTGAAAAACATCTCAGGAACTCATCCATGAAAACTTCCCCAACCTTGCTAGAGAGGCTAATGTCAAATTCCAGAAATATAGAGAGCTTTTGTAAGATTCTACACAGCAAGAACATCCCCAAGATACATAATCATCTGAATTTCCAAGTTCAAAATGAAAAAAGAAATGTTAAAGACAGCTAGAGAGAAAGGGCAGGTCACCTACAAAGGAAACAGCAGAACTTTCAGCTGAAATCCTAGAAGCCAGATGAGATTTAGGGCCTATATTAAACATTCTTAAAGAATAAAAAAGTCCTGAATTACCAATTTTGTAACCAGCTAATCTAAGTGAGAAGAAATATTTTTTTTTCAGATAAGCAAATGTTGAGGGAATTTGCTACCACCAGACCTGCCTTATGAGAGATCTTGAAAAGGTCACTAAATGTGGAAAGACTGCTACCAGCTAATACAAAAACACAGTTAAACATACAGACCAATGTCACTACAAAGCAACCACACAAACAAGTCAAAAAATTAACTAGCTAACAACACAATACAGGAACAAATCCACTCATATAAACACTAACTTAATGTAATTGGGCTAAATGCCCCACTTAAAAGGCACAGAGTGGCAAATTGAATAAAAAAAGCAATACCCAATGATATGCTGTCTTTAAGAGACGCATCCCCCATAGAGTGACACCTGTAGACTCAAGATAAAGGGATGGAAGCAAATGGAAAACAGAAAAAGCAGGGATTGCAATCCTAATTTCAGACAAGACAGGCTTGAAACCAACAAAGATTTAAAAAAAAAAAAAGACAAATAAGCAGATTACATAATGGTAAAGTGTTCAAATAATCAAGAAGATCTATCCTAAATATATATGTACCCAACACAGGAACACCCAGATTCATAAAGTAAGTTCAAGTAAGTTCTTAGAGACTTAAAAAGAGACTTAGACTCCCACACAATAATAGTGGGAGACTTCAACAGTCCACTAACAGTATTAGACAGATAATCAAGGCAGAAAATTAGTAAAGATATTCAGGACCTGAACTCAACATTGAACCAAGTGGATCTGATAGACCTCTATAAAACTGGCCACCCCAAAACAAGAGAATATACAATTTTCTCATTGCCACATGACATATACTCTAAAATTGACCACATAATTGGATATAAAGCAATTCTCAGCTAATGCAAAATAAGCAAAATCATACCAAACACACTCTTGGAACATGGCACAATAAAAATGGAAGTCAAGACTATTAAAATTGCTCAAAACCATGCAATTACATGGACATTAAAAACCTGCTCCTCAGTGACATTTGGGTAAGTAATGAAATTAAGGCAGAAATAAAGAAGTTATTTGAAACTAATGAGAACAAATATATAATATACCGGAATTTCTGGGGCACAGTTAAGCAGTGTTAAGAGGGAAATTCATTGCACTAAATGCACACAACAAAAAGTTAGAAAGATCTCAAATTAACAACATAATATCACAGCTGAAAGAATTAAGGAAGCAAGAACAAATCAACACCAAAGCTAGCAGAAGTCAAGAAATAACCAAAATCAGAACTGAACTTCAGGAAATTAAGACATGAAAAAACCATTCAAAAGAGCAACAAATACAGGAGTTGTTTTTTGAAAAAATTAATAGGATATATAGGCCATTTGGTATATTAAAAAAAAGAGAGAAGAACCAAATAAATACAACCAGAAATGTGGAAGGGAATGTTACCACTGATCACACAGAAATAAATTTAACCATCAGAGACTACTATGAACATTTCTATGCACTTAAACTAGAAAACCTAGAAAAGATGGATAAATTCTTGGACACATACTCCCTCCCAAAACTGAAGCAGGAAGAAACTGATTTTCTGAGCAAACCAATAATGAACTCCAAAGCTGAATCAGTAATAAGTAGCCTACCAACCAAAAAAAGCCTGGGACTTGATAGATTCACAGGCAAATTCTACCAGATGTACAAAGAACTGGTTCCTTTCCTACAGAAACTATTACAAAGAATTAAGAAGGACAGAGTCCTCCTTGAATCATTCTATGAAGCCAGCATCATCCTGATACCAAAACCTGGCAGAGACACAACAAATAAAGAAAACTTCAGGACAATATCCTTGATGAACATAGATGCAAATATCCTCAATAGAATACTTGCAAACTGAACCCTGTAGCATATCAAAAAGCGAATCCACCACGATTAAGTAGGCTCCATCGCCAGGATGCAAGGTTGATTCAACACATGCAAATCCATACATGTGATTCATCACATAAGCAGAACTAAAGACAAAAACCACATGGATTCTTTCAATAGATGCAGAAAAAGTTTTGGATAAAATGCAACACCCTTTCATGTTAAAAATGCTCAATAAACTAGGTATTGAAGGAATGTTCTTCAAAATAATAAGAGCGTTATAGTGAATGGGCAAAAGCTGGAAGCATTCCCCTTTAAAACCATCACGAGATAAGAATGTCCTCTCTCACCCCGCCTACTCAACATAGTATCAGAAGTCTTGGCCAGAGCAATCAGGCAAGGGAAATAAACAAAAGACATCCAAACAGGAAAAGAGGAAGTCAAACTATCTTTGTTGACAGACAATAACTATTGGGTACTTCGCTTAATTCCGGGGTGATAAAATAATCAGGAAAACAAATCCCTGTGACATGAATTTACCTATGTAACAAACCTTCACACATACCCTCAAACCTGAAATAAAAGTTAAAAAAATAAAAAGATAAGTCATAATATAATTATTTTTTTATTTCTAATTTGAGTTTCAGTGCTCTAAATATAAAAAGGTAAATAAAAATGACCCAAAGTATGTACATTAAACTATTTACTGCTTCCAAATCTTATGCTTCTATTTCTTCAATATCTCTGATTATTCTATTATGATAAGAACCCTCTTATTGGATCATTAACTGCATTTCAGAATGACTCTCACAGACTAATCAATACTATGTGAATGTGCCACGGCTACTATAGTTATAATTATATAAATAGAATTGCTGGTGACAGGAAAACTTGGCTAACGACCACTTTTTGACCTCTGGGTATAATCAGTCAAAATCTTGATAAAGATAATAGTGCTATTTTCTCAGGAAAGGCCATGTAAAATTGCCATCTGTTTTCCAGCTTAATGAAACACCAAATTCTATAAGAATTTTAAAACATTATTCACAAATGTGTACGTTCTTTGCACTTTCTAGTTTTGTCTTTATTTGAAGGAGACTGCAGAATCTAGAAAGGCATAAAATCAGAAACTCTGAATATATGATGACAAATTTCACAAATACCTTTGAAGAAATTATTTATAACACATTTATGGTATTATAAGCAGCAAAGGAAAATACTTTGCTAAAGCAATGCATGATTCTTGAAAGAAATATTTTATCAAATTCTTTGCTTGGTGTTGGTACACTCAGTGCAAATGTTTGAATGAAAAACCACATAATATTTTTAGGGATCTAGAGTTTTTTTAACTGTTAAGACCAATAAATATCAAAACTTTTTTTTCTAATTTGAAAAGTTAAAATTTGTACTTTTAATTTTAGTTAATGCCAATGGCGAACGTTCACTATACTATTATTTCGAATATAAGACAGATGGTGACTTGAATTTGTAACATCTCTGAACTTTTTTGGGGGAAAGGATTTGGAGAAACGAAATAATTAAAGCAAATATTAATTACTTGGAGGAGGCAAATAATTAAAATGGATATGCGTATGTGAGAGTGTATGGTCACAAATATTTAGGTATCATTAAGGCAATGAATGAAGCTATCTTTGATAAAATATGAGGCAGATAGTTTTAGATAATAAATTAGTTTTAAGCTATCAGATACACACACATTTTTACCAACTGACACTATGAAGGAACTGACTAATCAAAACATATTCACACAATCATCTAAATACACAAGGTACAAAATCTGGTTTAAGTGAACTTCTGTGTACTAATGGAATACAAGCTCCCTTGTTGGAGTAATACAAAGTGAAAGATAAGTAACTAAAATTATATTTATTGACATTTTATATATAATTTTTATATAAGTAACGAATTTATACATAATATACTAATGCAAATAAACATTTGAGTCATGCATAATTACCCAGACTGATTTTCTCATATATATAACATATATAATAAATGTTATGTATATGTAAAATTTCTGAATTTGTTTTATGTTTCTTAATTTGTATTTTACAAATTCTTACGGACTTCATAAAGACATTAAACAAAGAAATATGTAAATATATATAAACTTTTACCTGAACTATAGGGCCCAGTTTTTTGCTTTCATAGCACTACCCTTTTAATAGAGAAATATAATGAAATTAGTCCTGAAGATTCATTTAAATGGCAGGAGTTTTATATTGTCAGAGAAGTGATGATTGAATAAATATTAGAACTGATGTATTGATCTTTAATTTATGATGTAAACATAAAAGTGATTCCTCTGAGGATGTATTTGTGTATATATGTATGTAAAGTGCAGCTCTCAGTAAGTGCATTCCCGTGATTTTTTTTGCAGGTGTAATGCTACACGCTTCACACATGTAGGATTAAAATATAAAATAATATTAAAAATAAAATCACTGGGCTGTTAATAATGCAAAGTGGGTGTCTTTTAAGACTGAATTTCCAATGCTTTCAATTTAAAATGAAAATAGCATCTCAGAAGCCTTTATTTATGAACTGGAATAGATGAATGCAATTAAAATAAATTGGCTGGCATGGGTTAATTAATTTTTTTCTTACATTTCTGGATGAACCTTTTCCTCAAGCACAGGTTATAATTTCAGTCAATATAACTCCTGATAAAAATATCCATATGAGAACCAAATTTTGACTACATATTATTTACTCCTGTCGGTTGCAGACTGTTGCATCGCTTTTCATAAATCATTAATATAGTTCTCCATTACACTTTTCAAAATCCTTATTTAAATAATCCTATTTCTGTTTGGTAGACATTGAGTCATGAATATGGAATGACTTCACCTGACTTCACTTGAAATTCACTTAATTTTCAACTCTGTTGGCTATGAGGTGAGTAGGAAATAATTTTATACAAAATTGCTGTGCAGAGTATACTTCTGTACTGAGAGAAGCTCGCTAAATTATATCTTAAAAGATTTGTGATTTATTTTATAGTTTTATATGGAAGAGCGATTACTGCTGAAATTTCTCTTTTTTTGTATCTATGTTGTTGTGTATTAATTTATTTTTTCTTTTTTTATGTGGAGTCTCACTCTTTCACCCAGGCTGGAGTGCAGTGGTGCAATCTCGGCTCACTGCAACCTCCACCTCCCGGATTCAAGCGATTCTCCTGCCACAGCCTCCCAAGTAGCTGGGACTACAGGTGCATGCCATCATGCACAGCTAATTTTTGTATTTTTAGTAGAGATGGGGTTTCACCATGTTGGCCAGGCTGGTCTCGAACTCCCGACCTTGTGATCTGACCACCTTGGCCTCCCAAAGGTTGTGTATTAATTTTACAATTATCTGTGTGATCATCAATTGGTCAAGTTCCTTTACAAAAAATTATATATATGTATGTGTATATTATGTATATAATATGCCAATTAATACAGCTATCAACGTAACAGTAGTATGTCCAAATTCACATAAACTCTCAAATCATGTACCAATTAATATAGCTACCTACATAACAGTAGTATATCCAGATGCACATAAACCCTCCAAAACATTGTTAAAATGAAAAACCCAATGAATTTATATGCATCTGAATATCCTACTGCTATATTGACAGTTGTATTAATTGGAACGTGATTTTCTTGTGTACAATTTAACCATGCAATACCACTATCAGAAATTTACCGTGTAGCAATGCCTTTATATGTGCAAAAATATACGGATATACATAACATATGCATAAAATAACAAATGAAATTTTACTTATAATAGTAAAATTTGTATATTCTCAACAAAAGGAAAATGTTTGATCACATTATTATCATCCATATTGTGGCTGATTTAAATAAGCTGTAAATACAGCTAGAAATATGGATATTACTTAATATAGCTATCATCTCTTCTTTATTGAGTAAAGGCAATTTTCCAAAACTATTTTAGAGTCAGATTTCAATAATATGAATATAACAAGAATAAAGTAAGAGTTTTTTAATGAATATGTATGAATATGCCTTTTGTTTAAATTATATAGAATTTGAAATTGCCTTTTTAAATCACAAAAGAAATAACTCTTCCTCTCTGCTTATGTTCTATATTACATTCTTATGCTATCTATATTCTTAATCTAGATATGCAATATCACGATAGGTGATTTTTCAGAGTGTTTTATGAAGCATATAGTATTTTCCCAAGATTGGTATTAAAATAATAGCTACCTCTCCCACTGACACACTTGCTTTATCTAAAACAAGATACTTCTTCTGCTCTCCAAAGGGTTAACCTTTAATACAAATGCATCCAAATATAAAATTTTCCTCTTGTTTCTCTTATTAATTTTTCCATTAATATTTAAATATGCTAAATATCTTCCAGTTCAAAAAGAAAAATAATTTTTTTCCTCGATTTTCATAATCCTATATATCTCTCTTTTTCATTCCGCCTTTCAACACTCTTCTTACTGCCCTTCTTGGGTATAGCCTGTCCTCAGACATGAGAATTCAGGGCCTTAGAATATCCTTCCACTCTTCTTCTCTGACTTCACTTGGCATGCATGTTCCCATCCACTTCTTGACCTTCAGTCACTATCTCTTTGAGGATAGCTCCTCCATATTTGCCACCCAAATGTGTTCTTTATATTCTAAATATTGTATATAATTTCTTACTAGATATTATGTCAGCACCTCAATAATGATCATTACAAATGTAATTTACTATCATGAAACATTTGTCCTAAAATATCAGAATGAATTAACCTTCATAAAACAACGCAGAATCCAAGCCAAAAATGTGAAAATAACTTTCTCCATCATCACATTTAATTTACATGAAGCCCTCTGAACATGTCAAATCTACCTTCTTAATATCTGTCTTATGTGTTCAACTCTGTGTCTCTGAAGAAACATCTACTTAATTCAGGTAACCATTGTTTTTTAACAGAATTACCCAGAAAATTGTCTCCTAAATTCCTTTATCCCACTCATTGTTTACCTCAGTTTCCATCTCTGATTTATCCATTCTGCAAGGTGAAGTGTGAGGGATATTTGCATAGCTTTGATAAAGCCACTTGTTTGCATGTATCTGCTTCTAGGAGTACTTGTTGACTCGGAGCTATGTCAAATTCTTTAATACGACTGCAAGTTGTGCCTTCATGGTATGCCACCATTTACCTTTCCAGTGATACTTAGGTTCAACCAGGTTTCACTCTACTCTTGTTTTAACCAATGCTGAATCAAGTATGTATTCTATTATTGCCTGCACCTATATTCTGATCCCTCCAGTCCTTTTAAATTAGAAAATTTAATTGAGCCAATCTCTACTGAAAAGCCTTTTCTAAACAAGCTAGGTTTGGTATCACTCCTGTGTACTTAAAATTCTGTTTCTCCCTATTCTAATATCTATCACATAGTATTGCAAGAACTTCTTCACTATTTAGTTTTCCTATTACAGGCCAGCAGACACTAACAAAGACTTGTCATTTTAGAATAGATTTTATTGTCCAGCACAATTTCTGTTACAAAGTAGGTGTTTATAAAATACTATTTCATTAAATGAGTAAGTACATGAAATAATGCATTACAGATAATGTTTGCCCTTTTCTGGATATAAATCTAAAAGTCTTAACAGTCATAAAAGATTTTTCTCTAGGAAACACCACATCTTAAATTAATCTAATATGAGCATGTAAAGTAAAAACTCAGCAGGATTTAGTTTAGCAAAAGTCATCCGTATGATGTTATTCAAATATTTAATTTCATCTCATTTTATTTATACATGTGGTGAGTGAAAAAAGCCACTCACTGACACGTCTTTCATTCATTTACATAGTCCGGTTTCCCTTACCTTGAATCTGGGCTGGCCAGTGATGATTCTGACCAATAGAATATAAAAGAAGTGACATACTACCCAATCTAGTTGTAACATCTCCTGAATTAAGAGGAAAGATTTAGGGCCAGTGCAGTGGCTCACACTTGTAATCCCAGCATTTTGGGAGGCCTAGGCAGGTGGATCACTTGAGGTTAGGAGTTCGAGACCAGTCTGGCCAATATGGTGAAACCTTGTTTCTACTAAAATACAAAAATTAGCCAGGTGTGGTGGTGGGTGCCTGTAATCCCAGCTACTAGGGAGGCTGAGGAAAGAGAAATGCTTGAACCTGGGAGGTGGAGGTTGCTATGAGCCAAGATCATGCCACTGCACAGCAGTCTGGGTGACAGAGCAAGACCCTTCTCAAAAAGAAAACAAGAAGAAGAAGAAAACTTTAAATCAGTTGGTATGTGATCAATATTTTCCCAGTAGTGGGGGCACAACTCAAAAGTTGAAATGGAAGAAAATATTTGGTAAGAGGAAAATATACTACATTTAGGAAACCCTCATGTGGATAATGCTGGCGAAGGGTTATTTATAGCAAATAATGATCTTTGGGTTTATGAGACACAGATCTCTAGAGAATGTCAAGTAAGACAATCTCACCAGGTATGAATTGGAGATGTGTCATTACTCAACTGCTTGCGTTGGTAGATATCCACAATGAAGCAGCTGGAAACCAAATCTACTATTCTGACACAAGAGCGCATGTCCGTTTGGGAAATAATCAACCTGGAAAACATTTCTTAATGTCCCAAACTTGTCTCTGCTTTGTCTGAGCGTCTTCGTTGCCTGAATTATTAATAAACGTAATAATCTCAAGTTAAATTAACACCTAGAATTGTGTAATTTGACAATCGGATTTTTTGTTTGTTTATTAGATGTCATTGTATTAATCTGGTTTCTCCAGAGAAACAAAATCAGTTTACACACAGCCACATACACACAGAGGCACACACACACACACTCCCACTCACTGAGAGATGGACAGAGAGAGTGAGCGAAAGGGATTAACCACAAAAACTGGTTGATACGGCTGGGCACAGTGGCTCATGCCTGTAATTCCAGCACTTTGGGAGGCTAAGGCAGGCGAATCACTTGAGGTCAGGAGTTCAGAGACCAGCCTGGCCAACATGGTGAAATCCCGTCTCTCCTAAAATTATAAAAATTAGCTGGGCCAGGTGGCGGTGCCTGTAGTCCCACCCACCTGGGAGGCTAAGGAGGGAGAATTGCTTGAGTCTGGGAGGTGGAGGTTGTGGCAAATGGAGATCACGTCCCTGCACTTCAACCTGGGCAACAGAGTGAGACTCTGTCTCAAAAAAAAAAAAAAAAGAAAAGAAAAAGATAAAAGAAATTCGCTGATACAATTATGGAGGCTGAGAAACCCAAGATCTACAGTTAGGAAGCCGTAGACCCAAACGAGCCTATGGAATAATTTCCATCTAAGTCTGAAGGCCTGAGAGCCAGGAGAGCCGATGATGTAAGCTGTGGTCTTAGTCTACATTCAAAGGCAGGAGAAAACTAATGTCCTACCATGAAGACCGTCAGGCAGAAGGAAATAATTCTTTCTTAGGCAGCCTTTTATTTTATTCAGTCTTCCATGGCCCTTCCATGACTGAGGCACATTCACACTGGGGAAGGCAATGACTTGACTCAGTCTACCACTCAAATGTTAATATCATCAAGAAATACCCTCATGCCGAGAAAAATGCTTAACCAAATATCTGGTCATGCAGCAGCTCAGTCACTTTGACACATAAAATTAACTGTCACAGTTACTGTTCCACAAAACTGTAGAATATTTTTTTAAAATGGTTGTGATTTTAAGTATGTTTTTGCATTACATTTTTTAACATACTAACGGATAACCAGAAAAATAAAGAGAATAGTTTTCATTTTAATTGGGAAATACAGGAAGTAAAAGCAGCAGCCACTAGGTTAAGTATGAAAGTGGGGGATCTGATGTTATGTAAGCAATGAAATCCCTTAACAAATGAACATAATTTCATATTAAAACTGCAAATGTTTGAGTAATTTTTGAAAAACTGAGAACTCAGGCATTTATTCTGCTAAGTATATTTCCTGAAATAATGAAGTCAGCATTTATTAAGATGTGCAGTCATTGATGGTAGCATTAAAAACAGAGCAAATTAAGGTGTATGGCAGGTTTTGTGCCACTGGTGTTTTCAATATAGAGGATAAATACAATATTGTAACAGAGTTCTACCAGCTGCGCTCACAAGATGAGTGCTCTGGCAATGCTCTCAGCATAGCACACACTCCAACGTGCCTATTTTCTGCTGAAAGTAATGCTGCCCTTGCATATATGCTTGAAATGTTACGTAAGTGACAACATCTGATTTTTGAAAAAATGAATAGCAAACAAAAGACTTCCTGCTATTTCCTGTGCAAATTAATATCTAGCTTAAAAAAATCCACATCAAAAAGTCTAATTTTTTTTTTTTCTTTTGAGATGGAATCTTGCTTTGTTGCCCAGGTTGGAGTGCAGTGGCACGATATTGGCTCACTGAAGCCTCTGCCTCCTGGGTTCAAGTGATTCTCCTGACTCAGCCTCCCAATTAGCTGGGATTACAGGCACGCACCACCACACCTGGCTGATTTTCGCATTTTCAGTAGAGACGAGGTTTCACCTTGTTGGTCAGGCTGGTCTCAAACTCCTGACCTCAGGTCATCTGCTCACCTTGGCCTCCTAAAGTGCTGGAATTACAGACATGAGCCACCGTGCCTGTCCAAAAAAAAAAAGAAAAAAAAAATCTAATCTTTGGCCACAATCCAATATCTCACGAAAATTACCAATATATACTGATAAAGGAAAAGTTATTTTAGGAACACCTTTTACTACCTTATCAAAAGCTCATGCAGGGTTGGATGCAGGGAACCATCAAGATTTTTCTTCAGGACTGAGATCTTCACTGCCCCAGCTGCTGGGAGTATTGCCTGCGGACAGCTCACGATGGTGTCACTTTCCAGGAACCAGTTTTCTGGGGAAAATGTGAAGAAAAAAGCATGCTCCTTCCCTCAGAGGTAGCCTGTGTCCAATGGCTGGTCATGGTTGAAATAAAAGCCATGGTCTCTCTGCCTCGATTTGGAACGTCTCCAAGAGGTAACTGAGCCTTGGAATTGTCAGTAGGATTGGCTCAGGTGTCTGTGGCAACCTCATTGAAGCCTAACTTCTTCCTTTATCCAATCCTAACTCACTTTCCCAAAAAGCCACATGTAATCTTACCACCTGGCTTCCAGCTCCTCTGGCAACTTGAGTTACAGCAGCATTTATTTTAATTTCAAACAGAAAAACATCTGCATAGGGAAATCCTGGTGGAAGGCCACATGTTTGTTGGTTAACAGGCAGTATTTAACATGGTGTATTTTCTGTTTAGTACCATGTGGTCCTTAATACTGAGGACTTAGAAATCTGATTTCTGTGTACACAGAGGAGATTCTTCTCTCAGAGATTCTTCTCTTTTTCTCTCAGAAGGAGATTCTTCTCAGATCGTAGGGACCAAGGTCTTTGAGTTAATTTTTTCAGCAGAAGGTTTAATGATTTTTCATTTGTTTGTCAATGGCCTTAGTCATATAACCTGTGGGAACGGTTTCTTTAGGAAAGTAATTAAATGATCTTAAGAGGATGTATAAAATGCAGAAATATATCAAAAAGTTATTCCAAAAATAATGTATGTGAGGAAGCCACACGTAATTTTGGTAGAGAAATAAAATATAATCTGAAATAATACTGAAAAAATATATATCTTGGAAAAAACCTATGCACTTATGTGCTTACAATGGATATGCATGTACTTAAATCAAAATTTCCTTCCCCTAATGAGAAATGGTAAGCAGTCTTTTACATTGTTTATATGTGTGATAGTCTTCTTCGATAATAAACAAATAGGACTAGGTAAAACATAGGTTAATAATATTTATCTCAATGAAGTATAGTGATAATGAAATAAGGAAACATACGCAAGGCAGGTAACATGCACTAAAAATACTAGCTCTTGTTACTTTTGCTGTTGTTATAGACATCATTATTACATTATTATAGCATATTATGTATATAGCATAGTAAAGCATTATTATTATAAAGCTGACGCATTTTGTATTTTTAAAAAACAGACTTCAAGAAGAATGGATATTAGAGTGAATCATAATAAATGCAAGTATTGGACATTGAACTGTCTAGTTCAAATGTGACACTATGGAATATGAAATAGTGCCACGAATCTCTTCAGAAAACTATTTTAAATTATTTCTCAGTCTTGAAAATAAACAATTTGGGCTTCAGAGTTCAATTTTTTTTTTTTTTTTTTTTTTGCCTAGAACTTTCCCATGTAGATGTAGCTAGGTATTATTTTTTGGTTTCTAACATTTTAAATAAAACAACTACACAATATCTAATAATGACCTCCTGAACCTTCCAAATACATATGAGACTTACCTATGTGTTTCAACTTTTTTCCATGTTTTCTGACTTAGCGATACACACCCTAGGATCTTCAGCACATTCACTTAGGTTACAGTCATGTCTTATTGATTGGGAAGTCAATCTGTTCATTTAATTTGACTGTATAGCATAACATCTATTTACACATCCAGACACATTTTCCAAATGTTTCCACCTTGCTCTCTTCCCCAGACACTGACATGTATGAATTATATTAACGTTTTCTGTGCTCTATAGTCTATGGCTGACCCACTCGAGCTTGCTCTATACAACACTCATTATTCTGAGTTCTGATAACAGTTTCTTCCTTTCACCTTCTTGGGGCTATTTATATGTTGGTAGTACCACATAAGTTACAAGCTATAGATGTCTTCACATGTGGTGACCTTATACACAACTAACATGTTTGAAAATAGACAATTGAAAAACTAGTAAGTCCTAACATTTTTTAAAGCACAAAACCTAGACATATCTTATTCAAACTGCTTAAAATTACAGTTAACAAAAATCTGAAAGGCAGCCAGAGATAAAATACGCATTACTAAAAGAGGAGCATAAGACAAATTTTAGTAGACTGCTCATGGAAAATTAGTAAAGCCAGAAGACAAGTGAGTGTCATCTGTAAAATACTAAAAGAACATAATAAGTAATGTTAGAATTGCATACCCCCGAAAAAGTGTTTTTCAAAGTCGAAGTCGATATAAAGACTTCGTAACACAAAACAAATCTAAGATAATTTATTATAGCACAAGTTATCTATAAAAAATGTTACAGAAAGTTTGATACACAACAGCAGACAGACACTTGGATCTACAATCTACACAAAAATATGGAGAGTTCCAGAAATGATAAATGAGGTAAAAATTAAATACATACAATTTAAATTTTAATTTCTGTGTAAATAATAGCCATCCAGTTAAAAAAATAATAGCAGTGGCTGGTGGTTTTAGAGAATATGTAAAAGTAAAACGTATGCTGATGGTAACAAAGATATTAAAACAGAATTTAGAAGTATATAGATGAAATATTTTTACAAAGTATGCAAAGTAGTATAATATTATTTAAAATTTGATTGTAACAAATTAAAGTGGTACAATTTACACCCTAAGGCAATTATTAAAAAATGGCTGGGCATGGTGTCTCGTGCCTATAATCCCAGCAGTTTGGGAGGCCAAGGCAGGTGAATCTTGAGGTCAGGAATTCGAGACCAGCCTGGCGAAGATGGTGAAGCCCCCTATCTACTAAAAATACAAAAAAATTAGTTGAGCGTAGTGGTGGGCACCTGTAATCCCAGCAACTAGGGAGACTGAGGCAGAAGAATTGCTTGAATCCGGGCGGCGAAGGTTTCAGTGAGCCAAGATCGAGCCACTGCACTCCAGTCTGGGTGACAGAATGAGACTCCGTCTCCAAATAAATACATAGGAATATGAATAGCGTTATTAAAAAAAATTTAGACACTGGCATAAAAAGAGGAACAAAAAAGGGGGAGATTTACCAAGTAGGAAACACCTAGCAAAACAATAGGTTTAAATTCAATGATACTGATATGGAAGAGAAGTGCTGAGAAGGGAAGGGCATGGTCCCTTTAAATGACAAGGAAGGGGGAATGGGCATGGTCCCTGGCTAGGGCTCCACCCCCAGAACAGTGCCCATGGACCTAGGTGAGAACAGGCATTTTTGTTTTCCTGCCCAAATGTTGCATTTCCCAAGACCACCCTAGCCTGCCACGTCCCCATCCTGTGCCTATAAAAACCCCGAGACCCTGGCAGGCAGACACAGGCAGTTGGATGTCCCAGAGGAGCACATCCGTGGAAGAACACACAAGTGGCTGGACATCTAGAGGAATGCACTGACAAGCACGGCATGCAGGCCACCCAGTGGCAAAACTGCATGGGGTTTGGCTGGGGCAGTCAGAGCAGAGCCTGACCTGCTCAGCTGCCGGACTCCAGGGAAAACCCTTCCCACTCCATCCCTTTCTGGCTTCCTCCATCTGCTGAGAGCTACCCCCACTCAATAAAACCTTGCACTCATTCTCCAAGCCCATGTGTGATCCAATTCTTCTGGTACACCAAAGCAAGAACCCAGGATACAGAGAGTCCTATGTCTTTGAGACAAAGCAGAGGGTCTAATTGAGCTGGTTTACACAAGCCGCCTATAGACAGCACAATTAAAAGAGCACAGGGTAAACATTCACCCTTAGACACTGCCGTGGGGTCGGAGCCCCGCAACCTATCCGTCTGTCTGCTCCCTTAGAGATTTGAGCAGGGGGCCACTGAAGAAGTGAGCCACTCTCCTCTGTTGCATGCTCTGCAAGGGAGACGAGAGAACTTTTCTCATATCAGTATCAATAATTACATTAACTGTAAGTGATATAGACACCCCTGATTTGAAAAGTTTGTCAGATTAGGTAACAAAGCAACACTTAACCAGTTTTCTTCTGTGAATATTAAATTCACTTGCATATAAAGATGCAGATAAATTAATATCAAACAGAAATATATACCAAACAAATAATAAACAAACATACAGAAAATTGGGTGACTATTATTATCTAAAGTAATTTTTAGATTATAATATATTAATAAGAATACAAGAGTCATTACATAATAATAAAAGGATCAATTCAAGAAGAAAACACAATATTTCTATTATCAGCTCTGAATCTCACAGAGCTTCAAAATGCATGAAGTTTGACAAACTAACACTATTATGGTTGAAGGCTTCAGTATACCTCTCTCAGTAGTCAATCAAATAAGTAAACAGAATATCAGTGAGGGTACATAAGATCTAAACTCTACAAAGAGAACTAAGTTACACTTACAGAGTGTTCTGCCCAACAAAAAGCAGAACGCACATTTTTTTTAAATACACATGAGAGCACTCATCATGATACATCATTATTATTGTTATATATTTATGATAAGTTTAATTTCACATAAAATCACTGAAATGATATAAAAATGTTATCTACCTATAATGAAAAATAAACTAAAAGTAAAGAACAAAATGCTACCTAGGAAATATCCAAATATTTTAATTTAATGAAAAAACCCACACATCACAACGTAAGAAGTCAAAGAAGAAGTCATAATGGAAATTACATTATATTTTATTTATAGCTGAATAAAAACAAAAGCACAACATATTTTTAAAAATATAGTTAGCATTATACTTAATGATTTTAGACTTAATGGTTTCCCCATGGTATGAAAAACATTAGTGATGTCGATTCAATATCACACTGAATTAATATTATAGTGTAGATCCTACTCAAAAAAATGAATGTTAAATCAAAGGCATACTCATTGGACACATTAGGAGGAAAGGACAAAATTCAACTTGAAAATTGTGTGATTGTTTATGTAGACCCTAAAACAATCTACAAAAATCACTGCTAGAACTAAGTAAATTTCACAAGGTTGTCAGACACATGATGAATATACAAAAGATACGTTGGCCTATTACCTCTTTTTGGATGGCCTGAAAGCTGAGTGGTTTTCATTTCAAAAAATAGTTAAAATCAAAACCAAAAGAAGATTTATATTTCGACACCTGAAAATTGCATGAAAGGCATTTTTTTCTTCATAAATAAAGTTTCATTGGACACATCTATTCTCATGTATTCATATGTGGTTTATGGGTGCTTTCTACAATGGCACAATTGACTAATTGCAAGAGGGACCACATGGCCTGCAATGTCCAAAATATTTATTCTATGTTATTCTGCAGGAAAATTTTTCCAACGCCCTATTGTATACTATATATGAAAAATTGGAAATTGAACGATTTGAAAAACTGTATATTTTGCAATAGATACAAAGATATAAGACCCAATCTTGTTGAGATGTCAAATATCTCCAAATCGCCCTATAGATTCCATAACATTTCAACGAAATCTTTGGCAGAATAGTTTTTAGAAACAGGCAGGCAGATCCAAAAATGTATAAAGGAAAACAAATAATTTAAACAATAAAATAAGTTGAAAAAGAGCATAATTGGAGAGTTCACATTGCATGCATTAATGCCTCAACTTAAAGCTATACTAAGATTATGTAGATTCGTCCAAATGATAGAATCACAGATCAAAAGAACAGAATAGAATCCTGTTCTACTTATAAATAAATGAATAATTAAACAGAGACAAGGGTAAACAGAAAGTTTAATAGGACAAGTACAGTATTTTTAACACATTGTTCTAGAACAATGTAAATGACAGATATAAAGAAATTCTAACCCAATACCTGATACCCTAAAGATCATATTACTCAAAATGAACAACAGACCTATATCAGCTATAAAAGTTTTAGAAGAAAACATAAGAGAAAATCACTGTGAACTTGCATTAGATACAAAATTTTTTAGAATTGACACAAAAATCACTGTCCATTAAAGAAACAATCATTATATAAATTTCATCAATATGACAATATTCTACTCTTTTAAAGACATCTATTTGTATCATCTCTGTTTTCTTAGAGCAATGTTTTTAAATTCTCATTGTAGAGATCTTTCACCTCCCTGGTTAGCTGTATTCCTAGGTATTTTATTCATTTGGTGGTAACTGCGAATGGGATTGCTTTCCTGATTTGGCTCTCCCATTGCCTGTTGTTGGTGTATAAAATGCTAGTGATTTTTGTATGTTGGTTTTATATACTGAAACTGCTGCAAATGTTTATCAGCTGAAGGAGCTTTTGGGCCAATATTATGGGGTTTTCTAGATATTGAATTATGTCATTTGCAAATGCGGATAGTTCTGCTTCCTTTTTTCCTATTTGGATACTTTTTATTTCTTTGTCTTGATTGATTGTTCTGTTTGGGACAACCAATATCATGTTGAATAGGAGTGGTGAGAGAGGACATCCTTGTTTTGTGCCCGTTTTCAAGGGGGATACTTCCAGCTTTTGCCCATTCAGTGAACAGAAACATAAGCCACAGACTGGGAGAAAATATTTGAGAAACACATATCAGATGAAGTATATTTTTAGATATAGTTCAAAAATTTAAATATTTAAAACTCAATAAAGATTATATAAACATCCCATAAAAAATGAGCAAAACTTTTAACCAACACTTCACAAAAGAATATATATGGATGAAAATAAACACATAGAAATATGCTTAACATTATTTGTCATTTGGAAAATATAAATTCAATTTACAATGAGATACTACTATATTTTTATTAGAACAACAATAAATTAATACAAAAATAAACAACTAATGATATCAAGTGTTGGCAAGAAAACAGAGTGACAGAACTCTCACACCTTGCTGGGCGAAATGTAAAATGATAAAGTCCATTTGGAGAACATTTTGACTAGTTCTTAAAAAGGTACATACTTACCATATGATGCTCCTACAATTCCATTCCGAAGTGTTTATCCAGGAGAATCGAATATTCACCTTCATAAAAAATCTATAAGTAAATGGTTTTGGTGGCTTTACTTATAATCACAAAAAACTTGAAATAATAGAAATACCTCAGAAAAATATTACATTGTAAATTAGAAGTATGATAAATCAATTTCATTAAGGGTGACTTTATATTTTTGTCTGTGATCTAATATTGATTTGTAATTTCTGTTATTGTGTCTCAACACATCCCTCACTGGTTACATTAAAAGCTACTTTTCTAACTAAAATTTTTGCTTACTGAAGATCAGTAATGCCACCAATCTCCTCTAATTATTTTTAATTTCATTTTTAAATGTTTTGCAGTTCAAATATTTATAAAATTTCAAATGTATGTAATAGCAGATGGCACATATAATAACTCAGTCTACCTATCACCCAGTCACAACAATTATCAGGGGATGTCCAGTCTGTGTCACCTGTACTCCACCTAACTATCCCAAGACTATTTTGGAACAAATCTCAGCTATCACATTAATTCATTGTAAATATTTCAATGAGTCTCTCTAAAAGATCACAACTTTTATAAAAAAAAATCACTATAATAACATGATCACACCTAAAATATTAACAATAATACCTTAATATCATCGTATATCAGTGTTGACATTTCCTCAACTGGCTTATAATTTATTTTCCAATTTGCTTGAATTGGGATTTCAAATAAGATTCTTAAATTGTGATTGGCTCTCACTTATCTATAGATTTCTATAGCCTTTCCCCCATCTCTCTTTTTGTTTTCTCTGTCATCTTTTGCTGAAGAAAATAAGTCATTCTTTCTCCAGTTTCCCAAAGACTGTATTTTATTTATGATATTCTTGAAGTGTCATTTAGTATATTTCTCCATGCCTTGTATTTCCTGTATATTGGTTGTTTGATGTGGAGTCTTCTTTTTAATTGTAGTAAAATATAAATAACATAATATGTACTATTCTATTTATTTTTAAATTTAAAATGCAGTAGCATTAAAAGTATTTCCAACTTTGTGTAACTATCATGCTATCTCTTTCCAGAACTATTTCCATCATTCCAAACAGAAACTTATTAATCAATAGCCCCTCTTTTTCTAACTCTCTCCTTCCCCACAGGCATTGGTAGCCTCTGTTTTGATTTTTGTCTCTATTATGTTGTCTATTTTAGGTGCTTATAAAGAAAATCATACCATGTTCATTCTCCTGTGTCTTTTTATTTCACTTGGCGTAAGGTTCTGATTACCTTTGATTGTCAAACTGGAGTCATCATCTGTTCCAGCTACTGTAGGAAGCCGTGGATCATCTCTCATGTGTCTGAGGTTTCCTGTGGGCTGGGTCATCTCTTGCTTTGAATTTCCACTTTCTCTGTTTGATGTGTGCCCCTTATTTTGTATCCTGAGATTCCTGTGCTTTCCCCATTTAGTTCAGACAAAAATATGACCCTTGCTGCTTTCCCTTAAGTCCACAAATCATCCCTAAGCTAAGGCTTACACAATTGACATACTTCAGTAAAGATTGAAAGATAATTGGAATGGTTCAAAGAACAGGAAACAAAAATCTTTCAATACTAAGCCATGCTGTACTAAGTTTCCTTGGTTATTTCTGATTTTTCTTTCTTATATCTAGCTGTCTGCATTTTCTCTTATGCTAACTTTCAGGAGCTCCAAGGAAAGCGATGTCTCTCTCATCATTGATGAAAAGGCAAATTTTTCTGGGTTAAAATCAGTATAAAACTGACATAATTATCATTATTTATTTACAAAATCGTTCCTAACATAGCAAAAATTGATGATAGTTATGAAGAGTTCATTTAATTATAAGTTGCGTGTTCTTTTCTAGGTATTTACAAATTTAAAAAGTACCACTTTGTGCGAAGTCACTCTTCAATGAAAAATACATAAAAATAAGTCAACTTCTCTCAAGGCACAGCAAATATTTGACCACTTTCTTAAGTTAGAGATTAAAGGATCCTATTATATTTGATGTCAGCCTTCAGTTGAATCCTAAAGCAATTTCATTTTCTGAGATGCTGCAATTGTAGCTCATTCTGAGTCTTGTGAAAGGATAACTTTCAAGTCCCACTACTATTTGAATAAGTAGACTACTGGAAGACCATTCTTTATTTAAATGCATTTTAAATGATATAAAACTCCAACATATGACAAGCTATGTGACTCATAATGTTTATATTCTCTTCGTTTCTCTTCCTCTTCTCTAACTTTCTAAATCATTTCTTGTTACCCCTAATAAAATTCTGATATCTTAGTCTTTTAAAATCATTTAAAAAACTTAAATATCAGAATGCTGTTATATCATATACCATATATCAATACTGTATCATTATCAGAATACTATACAATAGTATAAACAATTGTATGTTGATATACTGTTGTGTTAATTTTCAGCCTAACAAATCGGTATGTATCTTCTTTACATTGACTCAAATGTGATATAACTATGCATTTACACAAATGTGGGCAATATGTTTTCCTTAAAACACTTTATTGCAGTATGTATTCGACTATATTAGTATAAGTAATTTTTTGAAATAAGAGTAAGCTATTTTTATAATTGATGACAATTTGAATAACTGTATGTTTTAACACTTTCTTTCAAAAATTTGAATAATACACATATGTATTATTCACTGAATTTAGAAAAATAAATGAAAATTTATTTTTTACTATTAATAATTGAATTATTGAATAATTAATTGAATTTAGAAAAGAGTTATTAATTGAATTTAGAAAAATAAATGAAAAATTGATAAGGATGTGCTAAATTTTCAACAATTATTATTTGAATTTTCTGTTGTTTGCGAGGTTTATTTGTTATGCCTCAATACCAAAAATAACTTGTGAGGGAAATGTTATCTTCCGGGTGTTTTGCATAAAATCTGATCCCAGATGAGTTCCTCTTTATACTTTGAAAATCTAAGCAAACTTTCTTTCCTTATCTCTTTTACCAATTTTCTGCATTTAAAAATAAAAAAAACGAATAAAACCTTATAAGAGCAAACATCATTAACTTTAATAAACTACTACAAATTTGTGGAGCCATATAACATACTATATATTGTCTGCCATGCCCTTGGGTTCTTTCTCTTCTCTTCTGTATTCCAACCCACATTCACTTAAGAACTCAATTTCTTGTTTGACTTTTGTTCCTTTTACTTATAACTGGAAAAGTCTCCTGCCCAGATAAATCTAGGGTCTCAGCAGAATGAAATTCTTTAAATTTATGTGGTAGATACACTCATTTTAAGCTAGTTCTGGTTAGGTAATTTTTTTCCCATCATGCCTTTGCCACAGATTAAATATTGGACACTGCTGGAAAGTTCCTCCATTAGGTAAGGACAATACAAGGTATTTAATTATTCAACTAGAGACTCTTGGTCATCTTTTTATTTATTGCCTAACTCTCTTCTCTAATTGTTTTCAGTTCCGTTACCTTCAGGCCTAAATTGAGTCATTGACCCTTAATTCTATCCTCTTGACTAGATATTGTATGAGTTTTTTTATACCCAATCTTGACTTCTTTTACATAGGGTGTCTATTTCATGCAAGGCTAGTCATATCAGGACTAGTCTAGTTTTTCTGAAGTGGCTGGATGAGGTGAGCTATAATTCTTTAAAAAGGGGAAGCATTAGGGTTCCTTCGTGGCTTGGAAAGAAGAATAAATACCTACTCTGTGTCTCCCTATGCATTTCCCGAATTCAGAATGAGGGTCTCTCCTTATTGCTCTGATTCCTACATTCAGGGAATAAATAACTAAAGGCTCCGTTCAATTAATCCATATTTCCAGACTCTGCCTTCTCCTAGTGGAATTTTTTTTAAAAATCAAGTTTATTTATTTATAAAGTCAGATGTTTTACACCTCTGTCACTATTACCATTTTTCAACCTCTTGACTAGAGTTGAGTTTTTGTACTAGTTCGTTCTCACGGTTAATAAACACATACCCGAGACTGTTTAATTTATAAAGGAAAGAAGTTTTATTGACTCACAGTTCAGCATGGCTGGGGAAACCTCAGGAAACTTACAATCACGACAGAAGGGGGCAGCAAGGAGAAGTGCCAAGCAAGCGGGAGAAAAGTCCCTTATAAAGCCATCAGATCTGGTGAGAACTCATTCACTGTCACGAGAACAGCACAGAAGTAACCGCCCCATGATTCAATTACCTCCCACTGGGTCCCTCCCACAGCACGTGGAGATTATGGGAACCACAATTTAAGGTGAGACTGGGTGGGGACACAGCCAAACCATATCAGTTTTCTTCTATAGTTTGTCAAATATTGGCATGTCTTCCATTATAGAAATACAAATGTGAATATAGTTCAATAGTCCTGATTATTTTCTAATCTCATGAGTACTGCTCTCAGCTGGATGATAATCATCGAGTTATTAGTTGGTCACATAAGACCTATTTGTCAAAATTGTCTCCAAACTAGTAGCAAATTAGTAGTTTTTTCTAATAAGGACTATTAATCTCTTTTGAGAGAACTATACTATGAAATGGTGATCAAACCATGCCTTAACTATTCTGATCCTTTTTGGAAAAAGTTTATATAGAAAAGAAAATATTTGTTTTCCTTAATATTTGGTAGATTATGCAAATGAATCCACCTGTTCCTGAAGTTTTACTTGTGGTAATTTTCGTAAGTACAAAATCATTTTTTACAAAAGCATGTATAGGGCTATTCAGATTATGTATTTCTTATGGAAGGAGTTTTCCAGTTTGTGCCTTATAAGAATTTTGTTCCTTTTATCTAAGTTATTGAATTTAGTGACATAAATCATTCACAATACTTTATTATTCTTTTAACATTTGTAGAATTAGTCATATTGTAACTTCTCTGTTCAGTTATCGCTTTCTTTTTTCTAATTAATGTTCACAGAGGTTTATCCATTTTATTAATTTAAAGGTGACCTTTTTGTTTTATTATTTTATTTTAATTTTTTATTACTTTCTACTTCATTATTTCTTTTTTTTTTCTTTTTCTAATTTTGAGGTATCTTCCCCGCTTCCTTATTTCTAAAGGTTGAAACTGAATTTATGACTTTAATTTTTTCTCTGTGTTATTATGGATATGTAGTGCTATACATTTTCTTCTAAGTATTGTTTAGTTGCATCTAATGTAGTTGATAAATTGTGTTTTCATTTTAATTAAGTAGAAAATACATTCTATTTGCTTCAACTTTAGGTCATTTTGAAATCTAAGTCATATCTGCTAACTTGATCTTTTTCAAGACTGTCTGTAATAGTCTTAATTTAAATTTCCATATATATTTTAGGTAGAAGTTTTCAAGTTCCACTTGAAAAATTCTCGTAGTAACTTGATTGAGGCTGCATTATATGTTAACATCAAATTGGGAGATAAGTGAAACCAAATATTATGACTTCAATATATATCCTTCGTTGACTTGTTTCCTACATTTACAACCAAGATTGTTATTTTCTGCATACCACACTGAAATATCTTGACCTTTATAAGTGATATTTTTAGTACATTGCTTCACTCTTTGTTCTGTAAAGTTCAGTGGATTTTTAAAAACACGGCATTATTTTCAGAAAATTACAAAATCCTGTAAGTCATTTCATTGCCTTAAAAACTCCCTGTGCTTTACCTACTGAATTATACCTACCATTCTCCAAAGTCTTGGCAACCACTGAACATTTTGCCTCTTTCAGAATATGATGTAATTGGAATCATACAGTATGTAACCCTTTTATTAACCTAGTAATGTGCATTTAAGGTCCATCCATATCTCTTTGTCTTAATATTGCATTGTTTGTTTTGTGTACTATAGTACGAGTATCCATTCACATATTGAACATCTTGGTTACTTCAAGTTTGGGGCGATTATGAATAAAACTATTAAATATATTTATGTGCAATGTTTTGTGTGGACATACATTTTCAAATCAGTTGGATAAATAAAAGAAATTGATGGATTGTATGCTAAGACTATATTTAATTTGTAAGAATGGTCTTTCAAAGACCATTTCAAAAAGCAGATGGTCTTTCAAACTGGTGGTACTGTTTTACATCTCCATAAGCTATGAATGAAGAGTTGCTATTTCTTGGCATCTTCAGTATTTGGTATTGTCCTTTTCTTGTTTTATATTTGTTTGTTTTGTTTGTTTTTTATTTTAAATATTCTAATATGTGTATTGTGTTTTGCTTTGTTTTAACTTTCGATTATATGATGATTAATGATAGCATCTTTCAAATAGTTATTTGCCATCTGTGTATCTACTTTGGTAAGGAGTTGGTTTAGATATATTTCCATTTTCAGTTGTTTGCTATTTTCTTCTTACTTCATTTTAAGAATTCTTTTTATATTTTGTATACAAGTCCTTTAACAGGTACATGTTTTGTAAATATTTTCTCCCTGACTGTGGTGTATCTTTTAATTTTTTTTTTTTTTTTTTGGAGACAGAGTCTCGCTCTGTCACCCAGGCTGGAGTGCAGTGGCGCAATCTCGGCTCACTGCAAGCTCCGCCTCCCGGGTTCACGCCATTCTCCTGCCTCAGCCTCCTGAGTAGTTAGGACTACAGGCGCCCACCACCACACCTAGCTAATTTTTTTTGTATTTTTAGTAGAGACAGGGTTTCACCGTGGTAGCCAGGATGGTCTCGATCTCCTGACCTCGTGATCCGCCCGCCTCAGCCTCCCAAAGCGCTGGGTTTACAAGCGTGAGCCACTGCGCCCGGCCTTAAATTTTTACCAGTGTGTTTTCGAGAGTTAAAATTTTTAATTTTATTAAAGCCATACTTAACATTTTTTTTTTCTTTTATGAATACGTTTTTGGTGTTGTAGCTAAAAACTCGTTGCCAAACCTGAGGTCATCTTGATTTTTGTCTTATACATTATTCTAGCTGTTTTACATTTTTTTTAAGTCTATGATTTTTGTTTTCTTTTCTTCCTTTTTTGTGTGTGTGTGTGTGTGTGTGTGTGTGTGATAGGGTCTCACTATATTTCCCAGGCCTGAGTGCAGCGGTACAATGATAGCTCGCTACAAAGTCAAAGTGCTATACTCGAGTCATCCTCCATTCTCAGCATCCTGAGTGGCTAGGACCACAGACATAGATTATCATGCCCCATTATTACTTTTTTTAAATTTTTCGTAGATTCAGAGTCTCACTATATTTCCCAGGCTGATCTCAAACTCCTAGCCTCAAGTGATCCTCTTATATCACTCTCCAAAGTACTGGAGATTACAGGCATGCAGCACTTGTGCTCAGTCATTTTTTTTTTTTTTTAGTTAATTTTTGTGAAAGGTGTTAAGATCTCTTATTAGATTCGTAGTCAAGCATATGGATTTAAATTGATCCAGTAACATGTCTTGAAAAGAGCGTTCTTTCTCAATTTATTTGCCTTTACTAATTTGTTAAAGATTAGTATGTGTATATCTAGGACTCTTTAATCTGCCTATTCATCTATGTGTCTGTTCTTTCTCCAATACCATGCTGACTTGAATGCTGTAGCGTTAGTGTAAGCCTTCAAAATGAGTATTGGAAAGCCTAAAACTTTGTTCTTCTTTAGTATCGTGTCGGCTTTTTAAACATATATTTTGCTTTTTCATATAAACTCTACACTCAGTTTTTTGATGTCTACAAAATAGCTTGTTTGAGTTGATTTTGCTAGGTCAAGTTGGAAAGAACTGACATCTCGACAGAATTGGATCTTTCATTCCATGAATGCACAATATCTCTATTTATTTCAATCTTTGATTTCTCTCATCATAGCTTTTCTGCTTTCTAAATAGAAGCCATATATATATTTATAAATCCTTTATTCAGTTTTATCCCTAAATATTTCAACTTTAGTCATACAGATAGTTTTCTGGCAAATATAGAAATTGACACTTCTAGTTTTAAAGCTGGAAACTTAATATTTGTTTTATCTGACTCCCTTCCTCAGGAGAAGACCTCCTGACCTCACACAAAAATGGATCAATGAATTGAAACTCACCAAATCACCACCACCAGACAATGAGATGCTAAGTCTCTTTCCTCATGGTTGCTTCCTGAAGTCTTTTGAGTTCCTGCTTCCCTATACATTGTTACATTTCTTCCCAGCTA
Source organism: Mandrillus leucophaeus (assembly GCF_000951045.1). Lineage (NCBI taxonomy): Eukaryota > Metazoa > Chordata > Mammalia > Primates > Cercopithecidae > Mandrillus > Mandrillus leucophaeus. The sequence continues at coordinate 76,083 of NW_012101595.1, forward strand.
TATAACTCCCCAATTTTAGTCCATCAAGGAGACAGATTTGAGACTGATCTCCCATTTCCTTGGCTGCAGCACCCAATTATAGCCTTCTTGCCAATAATTGTTATCTCAGTGATTGGCTTTCTTTGTGGCCAGCAGCAGGACCTAGACGGAACACCTGATTTTTTGGTAACAGTATGATTTTTCTTCTTTTGCCTATTGTGGTAGGTAACATTGTTTGATTTTAAAATTAAACTGGCATTGCATAGCTAGAGTAAATGTGACTTTGTGGTGTTAATTTTTATATGTTGTTGAATTTGATTTGCTTGTGTTATGTTGATAATTTTACATATATCTTTATAAGAGATATTTGCTTGTAATTATCTTTCTGTGAAGTATCTCTGTTTTTGCTATGAAGGTTATAAAAGTAATTTTGAGAGTGCTCCCTATTTTCTATTAGAGAATGAGGAAACTGGTACCAATACTAACTTAAATGTTCAATAGAATTTACATTCGAAATCACCTAAGAATGGTTATCTTTTGAGAAAAGTTGTTAAACATTATTCAGTGTCTTTAATGGATATAGGCCTGTTCAGTTTATCTATTTCTCCCCATGTGATTGATGGAAATTTGTGTCTTTCAGGGATTTCTAGTTCTTCTAAGTCATCAACCTGTTGATTCTTATCCCTTCAATGTTCATAAGATTGTTATTAATATTCATGAAACTGGTAGTAATGATCTTGCTTTCTTTTTTGATATCATATTGCACATCTTTTCTTTTTCATGTTCATTAATTAGGGTGGAAGTTTATCAACTGTATTCATTTTATTAAAGGACAACTTTCTGGTTTTATTAATTTTCTCTGTTGTTTTTCTATTTTCAATTTCATTGATTCTGCTCTAATCATGTTGCTTTTTGATTCTGCTTTAATTGAGTTGCTTTTCTCTTTCTTACTTTTGGCTTTAATTGATCTTCTTTATCTCATTTCCTTATGTGGGAGCCTAGATTATTAATTTTAGATATTTTTCTAACAGACACATGGGATACTATATATTTCCCTCTAGGTATTGTTTTCATCCCATTCCACACTTTTACATAAATAATGTTTTCAATTCTATTTAGTTCAATTTTTTTTTAGTTTCTTTTCAGATTTTTTTCTTTGACACAGATGTTATTTGGAAGTATATTTATTGTTTAATCTCCAAATATTTGAGTATTTTCAACTATCTTCCTGTTACAGATTTCCTTGAATTCCATTACAGTATGAGAATATATTTTGAATAATTTTACTTCTTATATTTCTCCTCCCCATGCTGGAATAAAGAACACATCTTTATCAGCTCTTTACTTTCAGAATCTGGAGCTCCTGAGATAAGACTCGTAAAAATATGAGGCGCTCCCTAAGGTTCAGACCCCTGGAAGTTACTCTCAGCTAGTCTACCCTCAACTTCCAGCAACTGCTCAAAGCTACCATTTACGTGTTCTATCAGTTTATAGCTCTAGTTCTTTTGCTCCAAGTAAGCTTTTCTTGGCAGAGATGCCCAGATTTACCTGTTTTTAGATATCATGGTGAATACTTTCCTGATGACCTCAATTTTCTGATGGATCCTAGAAAAGTTGCTGATTTTCATTGTTCAGCTTTCTTTTAAGTTTGTTCAGCCTGATTTTCATCAGAGTGATGGCTTCAAAGCTCTTAAAATATCAGAGCTGGAGGCTAGAAGTCTGTTAGATTTTAAAATTCTGTCTGATATTCATTTTTAAAAACCTGTATATTTCAATACATTTCTATGAACACTATTAATGATACTTTGTAATTTTCAAACTACTGACATTTTTTGCTTTGCCTTGCCTGATATTTTTATTGTTTCTGCTTTCTTTTAAATTAACTATTTTTTTTTTAATTTTTGCAATTTCCTCTTCTGCAGTTTTGTACTTACCACACATATTATTTCTATTTTCCTAGTGCATGCATCATTAAGTCATCAAATTGAAAACTAATTGGTATCTTTACTTTCCTGCATTAGCTAGGGTTTTACAACTACAGACTCTGCTGTATGGTCCAACTTTTTTATTTATTTATATAAATAAGATGCCATAGATTTAAGTTCTATCTTTTTACAACCTAACAGATACTTTATTACTGTTTTTCATAGTCACTGTAATTTAGAATTTCCAAATATTTAGTCCTTTGTATGTTCTTCATTTTTGTTTGTGTCAAAGAAAATACCCCTCAATTCATTTTTCTATTGCCTATATACATCCTTTTCATTCTTCTTTTGGGTAATGTGCTATTATACTTCCAAGATTTCTGGTTGTTAGTTTCTTTGGGAAGAGGTTTTCAATTAAAAACATCCAACTTACTTAGACACCTTGTTTCCATGTTTGTCTCTTTTTATCCCATAGGACTCTCAAAACAGCATTTTAATTTTTCCAAACTGGCAAATAGTGCTTGGTTAAATGTGGCTTTCATGTATGTGTTTACTCCTTTATGTTTCAACTTTCCTTCAATATTGGCCTGGTAAGTCTTTACCCTATTTCAAATACCATATATTTCAAAAAGTAGTATTTATTCTATTAAGTATGGTGAGTGTATGAATAACTTAACCTGCTCTTAGTGTGTTTGGGCCACTATAATACAACATCATAAACTGGGCAGCTTACAGGCAACAGAGATTGATTCCTCACAGTTATGGAGGCTGGAAGGTTGAGATCAAGGTGCTGACAGATTCAATGTCTGCTGAGGGCCCGTGTTTCGGTTAAGCTATTGTGTTTTTAGTTGTGTCCTCACATAGCAGAAGGGACAAGGTAGCTTTCTGGGGCCTCTTTTATAAGAACACTAATCCCATCTTTAAAGGCTCCACTCTTATGATCTAATTTCCCAAAGGAACCCACCCCCATGCTATCACATTGGTGATTAAGTTTCAAGATACGAATTCTGAGAGGATACATTCAGATGATAGCACCCACCATTACTGAAATACAAATTAACTTTTCTTATTTGTGTATAAGAAATGAAGAAACTATTAATACAGATGTGTTTATGTGTGTGTATGTATGCCAGTATGTATATGTATTTATAGATTCAGCATTACATAGGACACTTCCCTTAGATCATTAAAAATAAAGGAAATGGTAGTGATGCTATCAGTAGTAGTATGAGTAGCAGTGGTGAAAAATCAAAGCAGAGAAATAGTTTGGTGCATCACTCTTAGCACTTAGTAACTCCAAAACCTTTAAACACATATAGAAGGAGTAAAGTTTATAAAGAAAATTTGATAGAAATAAAATAGCAAGTACTTTTACATTTTGATAAATACTTCATTGATGATAAACACAATTCATTTTATCCTCAGAAAAATACTGTTAGGTAGGTAGTAAAGTTATCTCCATTACATGTATGAGAGAAATAAATTTCAAACATTAATGTGATTTGTTCAATATTACACAGCTAATTAATGGTGGAACTGTTTTAAGAATCTGGAAAATAAATTACTATTGTATGTGGCTAATGCATCTTATAAAGGCAAAGCAAATAATTTTAATAAATCTATGAAATATTTAAAATAAATATTTTGCAACTCAATACTTATACAATTTTCCAAAAACAAAACAAGATTTTCCATGTTGTATCTTCTGACCAAAGTTCAATAAAACTTAAATTCATTACGACCATATTCCTAAAAACAAAATATATTTTGTAAAATGTGAAACAATTTGGGCCAATGAGGATATTAAAATTAGAATGAGAAAAACACTTAAAATATTAGAATATTTAAAACACCTATGAAAAACAGTCAAAGCTAGTAGTAATAGAATGCATTTGCATAAATGTTTTTTAAATCAATAAATACAAAAAAAAATCGGGCTATTTCATTGGAGATAATGTTATATATTCTTTAATAATATTAGATAAGTTTCAAAAAACATTTTACAATGTTTAAAGCATTGCCCATTTTCTTTTGTGGCTTCCAAATCAAAATGTAAACCTATCCTAAGTTAGTTCTATATTTTGAATAAAATTATCTATGTAGGCTTCAAATTTGAGGCATAATGACAGTTTCTTCCAGGACTAATAATGGCGACACCACTTCTCTCATTCAGTATTGGTGACAAAGCTTGACGTTATATCACTGCATGGTACCATTGTATGCCAAAAGACTTCAGGTGCACACAGCCCATTCGTTTGTGATAAGCTTTTGGTCATCCAAGGGTTAGTCTGAATTTTATAATCCTAGTAATTATAATTTAATAGTATTGCCAAACAACTATTTGTAATTGTATAATTGTAGTGCCACAAAAGAATGAGTATATATTTTAACACAGTTGTAAGCATTTTAAACTACAAAATATCATTAAATAATTTTTTACTCTGAGCATCATTATTTTTAAGTTTTAAATGTTAACTAGAAAATAATCAGTCAGAATAATGTCAATCATTAAAATGTTAGGACTTTTATGTCATATGCATGAAAATATTTTGGCCATGAATTTTTCTGTAGATGGGAGCATTAGCTCTGTCCTGGAAAATAGTGAATGAAGCTGATCAGTGTAGGGGTAGGAGTGTATTTTAAAATACAATGAAACTACTTTATGGAGTAATACTGAGCTTAAAATGGAAGTGATCATTGTTTCTGAGAACTAAAATTCACAAGATTTACAGTATCCCATAAATGTGTGATACTGCCAGTTCTATTTATAAAATATAATATTTGCCTCACTTTATTATATTTATATCTCCTATGGTCACACTGTTATAAAGCAATTTTCATGAAAGCTATGAAAAATATCTTTTTTTCTAACATAAACTTTTTAAAGCATACACAGCATTGAGACTTATAAAAGATTCCACAAAGAAAATTTCATTTTCCCCATTTGATATGTTATCATCAATTCCAAGGAAAGTAAGTACCCATTTATATTTTTGAAAACTTATTCCTTCTTACACTTAACACTTAATGTTGCATATACGCATTGAGTTTAGAAATAAAATAGTGACCAAAATGGTTTTCCATAGCAAGTGAATGTTATGTTTTATATATATATATGTGTGTGTGTGTGTGTTTGTGTTTATATAAATTGCGTATTTTTCTTGATGGCTCTTGAAATTCTGCACTGAATCTAAATGAGATTAAAGTCAAAAAATTATAATCAGTATTGTACGATTTTTCTACTCTCATATGTTTATAGGCAGTGTAATTCTTTGTTTTCTTTGGCTATAGAGGAGAAAAATCCTTCCCTCAAGTCTTTTTACCAACATTTCAGTTATAATTAAAACTTCAGAAATAGAAATGATCTTTCTAACAACTCCTTTGACTTGTATAAAACAACAATAACAACAGGTGACAAGTTTGGCTAAGTGCCTAAGAGAATTTAGCCCCTGCTTGTGTAGGACGCTTTATTATAACGAAATGCCCACAACTGAAAGTCAATTTCCCTGAAGAAAGACAAGCCTGACTCCCCAAAAAGAAATTAACAGTAAAACCAAACAAAAACTGAAACAATCTGAAAAAAAACAAAAACAAAAACATATGTTGAAAGTTTTCTTCTAATGCATTCTCAGTGGATGGCATGTAGCACAACTCTTAGGGAAAAAGTAAGGTCCAAGTTGAATTATGCAATTTTCTGATTATTCGCACTCTACGAGGAAAAACAAAGGATGGATCATCCTATGAACATATTAGGATTTTACAAAGACATTCAGAATAATAGAAACTATTTATCTTTAAATAGTAAAGAGCTTCATTGAAAATATTTTGTCAGTTTCAAGCTATTAGCTGCAATTATTTTCACTCAAATAAGTGTGGGCTCTATGTCCTTAGACATCTTAAAGCTATAATGTTTATTTAAAGGATTTTTAAGTTATGAAGAGATGATAATTAAAATTATTGGAGAATATGGTAATAGCTTTTGGAAGAATGCAACTATCAAATCTTTGTCTTAAGTTAAAATATCTGATACAGCAGTTATGAAGATATCTTATTAATCTAAGAGGTTTTTTAACTTTTTAAGTTAAAAAGTTATTAGCTATTCAAAATTGCTTTCTATTTATGAATAAATAACAACTATAGGACTTATATATAAAAGACCAAGAAAAACAGCCGTGTTATTTGCTGAGAACAACAACATAATCCAAAGATCTAGTCTATGGTCCACTTTACAATAACTATGTATGATGCATATCTTCTGCTGAGAATGGATATTTTCTTTCTAATTTTTACAGATAGTAAGTGCTAAAGAATTTGAAGTTTCTGTTTTGGGTTCAAATGAAGTAATCAGGATTTCAAAAAATATATACTCACAAGAAAACTGGCATATGAAAATAGTTTTTTTTTTTTTTTTTTTGAGACGGAATCTCGCTCTGTCGCTCAGGCTAGAGTGCAGTGGTGCAATCTTGGCTTACTGCAAGCTCCTGTGTTCAGGCCATTCTCCTGCCTCAGCCTCCCAAGTAGCTGGAACTACAGGCGCCCACCACCACACCTGGATAATTTTTTGTACTTTTAGTAGAGACGGGATTTCACCATGTTAGCCAGGATGGTCTTTATCTCCTGACCTCTTGATCTGCCCATCTCAGCCACCCAAAGTGCTGGGATTATAGTCATGAGCCACCACACCAGGCCTAAAATTGATAATATTTTTAAAACAATGAATCTACAATGTCAGACAAGACATGGTACCATATTGCCCAAATTAGTTTTAATGTCTCCTTTTTATAAGTTAAATGTATGTGTCCTTATATGATATTCTTAAATACATGTTTCAGAAGATTTTTCAAATTGACTAGAGAAATCACTGAATAATCTCAGTGGAAAATGTAATTATTTGTATATAAATTTTCAAATATTTCTTTCTTGTTTGCCACATGTTACATTTCTAATTACAACTACTTGGAGCTTTAGTGAATGCTAGTCTTGTTTCAAACAAAACAAAATAAATAAAAGTTTTGGATAATTACAAAAAAGAGCAAGTTTCCTTCAAACATGTTGCCAGAAAGAGGATTCTGTGGGTCAATTATAAGAGTCCTTCTTCATAAGTCCTTCTTCTTATACAAAAGAGAAACTTTAGATAACTATTAGGTTAGAAACATGGGAAAAAGTGTTTGAATAAAATAATAAGATATATGATTGACAATATATGGGTTTGTGGATCACCACTTCTCCAGAAGTGTTCTTTATCCTATTAAATTTATCAGAAAGTTTCTTACGCATTTAGTCAGAAATGCAAAATTTTCCCACAAAGGAAGCTGTGAATATTATTATGCAACATGTTTTGGATCACAATCAGAACAATTTTTGTTTGTTTATTTGTTTGCAACTCTGTGAAATGAGATCTACAAAACAACGGAAATCATTTAAAAACCGTAGACATCTAAACTCTGATTAAAATTCACTGTGAATAATCCACCATCCCCTACTTTCTAATTAATGGCCCTGATATACTATCAATCTTGGTATTCTGGCTAGTAGCTGCAAATAAAAAATGTTCTACAGTAGAAAAACTGTATGTTTCCATTGCACAACAATCTTCAAATATTTCCGATAAACCATAAGCAAGACATTTTCTTTGCAGTTTCTTAGGAACTAGGCCCCTGGGAATATTGAAATCAAATAATACAAACAAGTTTATTGCAATTTGGGAATATGATTTATTGTGCCCTTTAAAAATACTCTAATTGGGAGTTATAAGGAATAACGGTTATTCTTGAAATGTGTAGAAAAATAGCCTCTATTTAATTATTTGCTCGTATGTTAAAATATTTATTTAATTTAATAATTTAGATGTATTTGGTTGGTCTTCCAATCCAGAGGATTAATCAGAGTTACAGCATTCTACCTGATCACATTTCGAAATCAATTTCCTCTTTTAGAATTGTGCAAGAAAATTCCAGAAAGGAGAACTATATTTTTTCTTCCACTGTGATAATTACTGAGATTTCCAAGCTGACATTTGAGGGATATGCTGGAAGATGAGTGGCTAAGTCTATTCAATGCTATGTATTTTTTTCCTTGGCCATAGCAAATAGTTTTGTCTAGCAGTATAACCAATCTCTTCTTTCTTTTTGTGCTCTGTGTATTTACCATAGTTTATTTGCAGTTACAATGAGGCTTGCATTGAACCCCTTAGAGTTATAACAATTTATTTTAAGCAGTTGACAACTTAACTTCAATTGCACATGAAAGCTCTATGTTTTCTACTCTTCATCTTGCTACTCTTTGTGTTATTGATGTCAGAGTTTATTGCTTTTTATATTGTGTATCCATTAGTTAATTTTTGTCATTATAGTAATTTATAATACTTTCATGTTTCAAAGTTTATGCTAGCATTAAAAGTAATTTTTGTGCCGTCATAACAGTATTGGAATACTCTGTTGGTCAACATAGTTAAGGATGAGATTTGTATTTTTTTTTTTTTTTTGAGACATGGTCTCGCTCTGTTGCCCAAGCTAGAGTGCAGTGGTGTGATCTTGGCTCACTGCAAGCTCCGCCTCCCGGGTTCATGCCATTCTCCTGCCTCAATCTCCCACATAGCTGGGACTACAGGCGCCCACCACCACACCTGGCTAATTTTTTGCATTTTTAGTAGAGACAGGGTTTCACTGTGTTAGCCAGGATGGTCTCAATCTCCTGACCTCATGATCCACCTGCTTCGGACTCCCAAAGTGCTGGGATTACAGGCGTGAGCCACTGTGCCAGGCCAAGATTTGTATTTTTATATGCTTTTATTTTGCTGTTTAACATCAATTCATTTCAAGAATTCCTTGTAGCACTTCTTGTAGGGCAAGTCTAGTGGTAAGAAACTTCCTGTTTTTGTTTATCTGGTAGTCTTTGTCTCTCCTTCAATGGTAAAGGATTGTTCTGGTATATATAGTATTCTTGGGACCATTTTTTAATTTTAATATTTGAATATGCCATCTAACTTTTTCTTAGATTACAAACATTCTGCAAAGAAATTCACTGATAGTTTTATACAGATACTCTTGTGTGTTAATGAGTCACTTTTCTTTTGCAGCTTTCAAAACTATTCACAACTGAAATATGGTGTGTCTTTGTGCAGATGTAATCTCTGGACTTCTTGAATCTGGATGCCCACTTTCCTCCTCAGATTTGGAAAGTTTTCAATTATTGTTCGGTTAAGTATGCTTTCTTCCCATTTCTCATTCTCTTATCCTTCTGAGAATTCATAATACATATATCATTTCACTTAATGGTGTCCCATAAATATTTACTTTTTTCATTAGTTTTTACATTTTTGTTTCTCTAACTGGAAAATTTCAAATGACTTCTCTTCAAGTTCACCAATTATTTATTTTGTCTGATTTATTCTGTTCTTTAAGCTCTCTATTAAATTTTTTTACTTCAGTCATTGTATTCTTTAGCTGTAATTTTTTATGGTTTTCAATATCTTTGTTGAAATTCTAATTATCTTCATGTATTGCTTTCCTGATTTTTGTTTAGTTATCTATCTGTGTTCTCTTCTAGCTCACTGAACTTCTTTAAGATGGTTTAAAAACTGCTTTTCAGACATTGTGTAGATTTCCATTTCCTTAGGTCTGCTATTGGAGTTTTATTACTTTCCTTAGGTAGTGTCATATATTCCTGACATATTCCTTGTGTTTTTTCATATATGTCTGCATATTTGAGAAACTGGCCACTTTTTCTAGTTTTTACAGGTTGGCTTCAGCAGGGAAAAACTGTCATCACTTAGCCCTGTCTGGGATTCTGAGAGGGCCTGTTGGCAGAGTCCCTGAATAGGTGAGGCTTGCTGCTGAAGTCAGCAGGATTGGTCAGGCAAGGTCCAATGCCAGTGCTTTGTAGGTTCCTGAGGCTTCTGGCTAAGGCTAAAGTTGGGAGAGACCTCTGTTGTGAGAGATTTATGATCTGGCATGGTCTCTTGGCTTGGTTCTGTATAGGACATGACTGGCTGGTAGGCACATACTCAGACAAGGCCGCTGGTGAGAGCTGTGGCTGGGCAAGGTTCCTGGTGGAGTCTGGAGTTACTATCAAGGTCCATGCATATTGACTGCTAAAAACCCCCACCCCTTTTTATGGTCCTAGCTGTCCCACCCCCCACCCCCCAACTCTGCCCCAGCATAAGGCTTGAGGCAAGACCAAAGCAGTCCTTTAGGAAAAGACTCAAATCACTGGGAAAGGTGGAGGTTTATGTCAGTCTTTCCCCCTGTATTAGTCTGTTTTCACAACACTGATAAAGACATACTCAAGACTGGGAAGAAAAAGAGGTTTAATAGACTTGCAGTTCCACACGGCTTGGGAGGCCTCACAATCGTGGTGGAAGGCAAGGGGGAGCAAGTTATGTCTTGTATGGATGGTAGCAGGCAAAAAGAGAGAGTGTGTGCAGGGAAACTCCCATTTTTTAAATCATCAGATCACATGAGACTCATTCACTATCAGAAGAACAGTGCCGGAAAGACTTGCCCCTGTAATTCAATCACTTCTTACTGGGTTCCTCCCACAACACATGGGAATTGTGGGAGTTGCAATTCAAGATGAGATTTGGATGGGGACACAGCCAAACCATATTCTCCCACTGGAGAAACTTCAGACTGAGGGTATTCTTCTCAACATTGCACTGTGCTGGCTTAGGAGAGGGGTGATGTGGACAAAATGGAATTTTACTTTTACTCTTTTTAACATTTTTTTTGTGTGTATGCTCTGTAGGATGTTGTAACTCCCCCTTAGAGCTTAGAATTATCACAAAGCCATTATTGTCTGTGAATAATTATTAAATTTGTATTTCTGTGGCACATGTAGGCCTGGGGACCCCTTATTCCACAATCTTTCTAATGACTTTCTCCTTAAACTCTCAAAACAGGTTGCAATCTCCTACTATTGTCCTTCCACCAAAACTTTCCTATTTTTAATTTACTCAACTTCAATGTTTCTTTCTTGGATTGTGCAACTGTATCTCCTCCAAACCCTTGAAAAATCTTTCCCTTTATTTAACATTAGGCATCAGTGCTGCTTCTTCAGGTTGTCACTAAAACCCAAGTACCTCTTAATCCTCATTTCAAGATCTTCCTTTTACAACAATCCTTATCTCAGAACTCAAAAGCTTGACTGCATTTTTGAGATGGGAAATTAATACATCTTACGCTCTTTGTTCATAGTAAATAAACAGAGAACAAAAAGGTTAATATTTTACAAAATTATCTCAACAAATTTTTTTGGCATTAGGGTATTAACTCTCTAGGAATTGGAGAAAATCATTGCATATATATGCCACACAAAATCTAATTTTCTAGTAAATCATTGTGCATGGATTTATTTTTGTACATATGCAAATATGTTTATCATACATAAAGATTATCAACACAAATAAATCATCACATTACTTTAAATATTCTATTCCTCTCCATCTCTCTGTGGGCATATATATGTATATATGTATGTGCCACAAATAAAAGCAGAATAGCTATAGTCATATTTCATATTTTTATTATTTTCACTTCAATTTTGACTTAACGTACAGTTTGAAATACATTCCTCTTAAGTATACAGACTTCTAATATAAATATGACCTTTAAAATGGTGGAATTTGAATCATGGTGTAAAACAATCATATTATTACAGTTAACAGTGCCTTATGACTTTTATTAACTGATATTTTCCTAGCTTCCTTAATAAAATAAAAATCAGCCGTGGTATTGATGCCACTGATTAACTAATGTAAATCATTTCACATGTTATTTAATGCTAACATTTCTTAAAAAGGAAAAAAAAACCCACTTAACTAAATGCCAATTTGTATCACTTAAAGTTATGCTTTAAGCTATTAGACTAAATCATAGTTAAAACACACATAAATCTTTTATCATAGTTCATCTGTCTTCCAAATAATCTTTTCAATATTGTTTCTTTTCATTTAAACTAACTAAAAAGTAAAAGATAAATCAGTACTTCAACATTTATAAAATGTTAAATGTTAAAATATTAATATACCTGTTTTTTCTGATTCTTTAGAAATAAAATGAGCAGGAATACAAAATAAATTTGGCAAAATTAATTGTAGTGTTATAGAGGTTTCCTATTCTAGTTGAATGAAGTATAAAAATCTCTCTCAGGCTAGGTCTATTTTCTTTAGACTAAAAATGAGACAAAACAAATGTATTTTTCCAAGTTTATTTGAATCTTATCTTTTGTTCACAATTTTAAGCAAACATCATTACATAAATATGCCATACAAAATTTAAGTTTCAAATTTAAAAAATTTAAACAAATTCTAAATTAAAATGGTAATATCTATAAACTATTTCATAAAAATCAATTTCTGGTACATCTCGAATAAAAAGTATTCACCAATAAAAGTGGAGAATGGAGAAAACAAATGAATATGACAAGTAAAAAATAGCCAATCAAAAAAAGCCGAATACTGCATTCCAACTATGGGACATTCTGGAAAAGGCAGAACTATGGAAAGAGTAAAAAGATCAGTATTTGCCAGGGCTTGGAGCAAGGGAGGTATGAATTGGCAGAGCACAGAGGATTTTATACAGTAAAACCTCTCTATATGATACTATAACTGTACATACATGTAGTTACATATTTCTCAAAACTCACAGAATATATAGAGTGAACTCTAATGTAAATAACGATCTAAAAGTTGCTTTTGTCCAGCTTAGTCTCTAAGTTGGCCTAAGAAATATGGAATATAAATAAAATCAGCCTTTAAAAAGAAATAACATATTAGTTCAGTTATTGACACACCTTATTATTGTTAAAATAAAATTTATTATATGCACATCAATAATCATTAGACTGGATTAAGTATTGTATTTAAAGTCAATTGTTGAATTTCCCATAATAAATTTTTAGAAACTTATTAAACCATACAGAAGCGATACATTTATTTTACTAAAAACAGTTAAGCTCCTTCAGTGAACACTGCATTCTAGAAGTTCTGTGTAAGAGAAATATGCCAGATGAGTTCTCAATGACTGCTTTAATAATAGGGGAATTAGACAAATGTGCACATGTTTAATAAGGCAAAGTCATACAAATAAGGGGATAAAATGATGAGTGGAAGGAGAAGAAGAAGGAAAATTAAATAGAGTTGAAGTGATTGGGCAGAAACTCTTCTAAGTGAGATTGGCATTAATCTATGCCTTGAAGTGTTGCAGTATGTTTAGTCCCTTGTTCAGCTAAGTCCAAGTTCTTGTCCCATGACCAAGAAGAATAAGGCATGCAGACACCAGAAAGTGAGTAGAGGAGGATTTATTAAGCAAAAGGAAAGCTCTCAGCAAAGAAAGGTGACCTGGAAGCTAGTTGCCAGAAATGGCACTGAGTTTTGGGTCTTTTATGTGGCAAGAGCAAGGAAGTCTTCTGTGGGTTCTGCACAATGTGGGAGGGGTAAACTTCCCAACTAAGAGTGTTGCATCTGCACATGTCTGGGGTTGGCTAGTGACTCCATCTTGGTTATCACCCATCAGTGCCTAACTGAAAACTACAGGGGGCTAAAACCACAATGCCAATGTCATGTCAATGACATTGTAATGAATTGCATCAAGTTAAGAACATTTAGGTTGATTTATTGTGTCAGCACCTAAGTTCAGACAGTCTTTTCTGAGCAACATCCTGGCGTAAGGGGAAGTTCTGGACCACATTTCTTCCCATTAGTTACAGGGGTGGTGCAGATATAGTCTGACAAGTATTTGTCACCTCTATCTTCTAACAATCTATCTTCTAACAATCCCCTAACTGCTTCCTCTCTCAAGAGGAGCGTTTATTGAATTGTTACGGCTATTCAATGCTTCTTAGATGTTCTCAGTAACTTTCCTTAATAGATATCTGTCTTTATTTTGGTCATTTGCTACTCTTCTGATCTACAAATGCAAACAGTCATATATATAAAACATATTTTTACATTATCTTTCAAATATAGTTGAATATTAATTCAATAATTACAAGAATGTGGAATTAAAAGTAATGATTTGGAAATATAAAATTTAGAGGAATCAGTGGATAATGTTCAATCAAGGGCTATCCGATAAACAGACAATTTCAGAAGAATACCCTAAAAAGCATGTGTACTGATTTGTCTAATATAACCTTAGGACAAATAAGTAAAAATATTTGTAAATAAAATTCTTTAATTACATGGGTTAAAAGATATTCTTTAATCCTTTGATTGCCAATCTGCATTTTATTTTTGTTACAAAGTCAATGAGAAAGCACTGCAGGATTTGGGAAAGAAAGTAGTATGTTAATCCTTGTCTTCAAGATTGTGGATCTTGGATGGGCATTGTGGTTAATTCTCGTAATCCCAGCACTTTGGGAGGCTGAGGCAGTGGAGTCTAGGAGTTGAGTACTTGAGTCTAGGAGTTCAAGACTAGCCTGGACAACATGCCAAAACCTTGTCTCTCCAAAATAAAAACAAAATACAAAAATAAAATCAGCTGGGAATGGTGATAGGTACCTGTAGTCCTTGCTACTTGGGAGGCTGAAGTGGGAAGATCACGTGAACCCAGGATGTGAAGGTTGCAGTGATACATGATTATGTCTCTGCACTTTAGCCTGGGTGACAGAATGAGACTTTGTCTCAAAACAAACAAACAAACAAACAAACAAAAAAAAAGTGATCTTACCACCATATTTTATCTGAAGTACGCCAAATATTAGAATTTCATGACAGTACCTTAGCAAGGAGAAGCTGCAGATTCATTTGAATGAGAGAATAGCCTTAAGCAATCTAGTGGTGTTAATGAACACTCAATTTTCTCTTTGTGCCTCTTCTTTGTCATTTATTTTCTAGATTTGCATGTCAGCATGAAGCTGAATAGTATATTTTTATTTGGTCAGGGCATTTTTCTTCCTTTTGTTTCTCAACTCACAATAATTTGACATTCAACTTTATTTAGCCATTGAAATCACCCTCTTAAGTCATCAATAATCTCTATTGTGCTAACTTCAGAAAACCCTTAGATGGTACACTGACTATTAGGCAGCATTTGAAATTACAGGCTACGTTATCCTTCCTGAAGCATTTATTTTATTTTACTTTATTCTGATTTTCCTTTTACTTAGTGGATGCTCATACTCAGTTTTTTTTTTTGTTTTTTGTTTTTTGTTTTTTTGGTTTTTTTTGGTCATCTCTTTTTCATTTGTGTGAACCACAAGTATTGATATTCTTTCTTTTCTGAATTTGGCTGTCTATTCACTTTTCATGTTATCATTGTGCTGTGTGGCCTTATTTGCTTTCAGGATTTCAATTATAATTAACATTTCATAATATGCCAATGTTCAACATAGACACTGTAGACACTACATTTGTATTTCCATGGCATTTCTGGATTATTCAGATTTCCCACAGACCTTACAATCTTAATGTTTCTTCCTTTCAAGCTAGCTTATCTTCCACCATTCCTTTTTTAAGTAAATTATAGATGCACCACTTATTTACATAAGCTTTAAAGCTGTGTTGCCTGCATTAGCAAACTAACTTCCTTAGAGGGTATCCTACTTAATTGGTCCCCACTCTACATCCAGAAAGACCTTGTAAGTCATGAGTCTAATATTGTTACCACTCTCAAAATCATTTTTATAATTTTGCCAAATCTAGCCCAAGGCTTATAAGAACTACTTTCATATTTTTTTTAATATTCTATAATGCTGCATTAAATAGATTCAAAAACAAGCAACAAAGACCAATTGGCAAACAAGGAAATGCTGGTTCAAGTAAGACAGGAATATAGTTCATTTGGCTCTGTTTCAGTCCCTTTCAAAGGGAACTTGCTTCCTTTCATCACTTTACCAGAATGTTTTTCAAAGGATTTTCTGTATCTGCAGCATTTAAGCAAGCTTCAGAGATATGTTCCTATTCTAGACCGTAAAATGTGAAGAAAAGGAATGCTAGGGTCAACAAGTTTGTGTTTAGGGAAATAATCTGGGAATTTCTCATCACATCCTCTCACATCCTGTTGTCTGACACTTGGTCTTGAATCTGTAGTTAAATACTATAAAAGCAAGGAAATAAAGTGTGTAAATGAACAGGCTAGCTAAAAATTGGGAAACTATATCTTTAGGAAAAACAGGCAATGGATATTAGTGTATAGTCAGACATCACCCCGAGGTAGAAGCCTGACCCAACTCAGAAGGGGAGACTCAACTCCAGAGGTGGCAGCATGAACACTTGACCAAATTCAGGACTAGCTAAAACAGGTCTGGGACAGAAGCAGCTTTCCCTCAGACATGCCCAACAGTGTGACATGACAGTTTACTGTTGCCATAGCAACACCCAGAAGTTATAGCCCCTTACCATGGCAGCAACCCTATGACCTGGAGGTTACCATCCTCATACTAGAAATTTCTATGTGAATTGCCCCTTAATTCGTGTATAGTTAAAAGTGAGTTTAGGCCAGGCGCGGTGGCTCACACTTGTAATCCCAGCAGTTTGGGAGGCTGAGGCTGGTGCATCATCTGAAGTCAGGAGTTCAAGATCAGCCTGACGACATGGTGAAACCCTGTTTCTACTAAAAATAAAAAAATTAGCCAAGCGTAGTGGCAGGTGCCTGTAATCCTAGCTACTCAGGAGGCCGAGGCAGGAGAATCACTTGAACCCGGCAGGCGAAGGTTGCAATGAGCTGAGATGTGCCACTGCATTCCAGCCTGGTCAACAGAACTGGACTCCATCTCAAAAAAAAAAAAAAAAAAAGTGAGTGTAAATATGAGTGCAGAACTGCCTCTGGGCTATTCTGGGCACACTGCCTATGGAGTAGCCTTGCTCTACAAGGGGCATTGCCTCTGTGGCTGCTGTAACCCTGCTGCTTCAATAAAAATTGCTGTTTAACATCTGCTATGTATAGCCACCCTTTCTACCAATCTTATCCCTTACAATCTAGTTACGTCACAGAAAGAAGAAATGAACTGCCTAAAACATCAAAACCTATGATCTTCACTTCTAGACAATTTCCTTCTATCTCTCTGCATTTTAATTCAATTCTTTTTTTGTGAGGGTTAAACTTTCTTATGTGCAATGTGCCACTGCTGATATCTACTCTCCCCTGTTCTCTTATCTACTCCTCCTAACACATGTGCACACAGACACCCCTAACACACACAGAAACACACACAGACATAATCCACATGCACACAATCTCATATACATGCACATGCACTTACACATACATCAACTTTCACTGCGTGTCAGATACTCTCCTTGAATGTTTGCGAAAACATTCATAAATTGCGGTAAGTATTACTGCCTACTATGTGCTAGGCACTCTTCAATATAATTTAAATATAGCAGTGAAGACAACAGTCAAAAAGCTTGTACCTACACCCAGTAGATGTCTCATACAAACAAACAAAGAAAATTATATAGTACAGTAAGTCCTCAGTAAATATTATGAATAGATTCTTGGAGACCGCAACTTTAAGAGAAACAATGTATGTTGAAAGCAATTGTACCTTAGTCTAATTTATGTAAACAAGATATTTAAGTTCCTGGGGCATAATTTTGGTTATAAGTGTCAGGTCTCTGAGCCCAAGCCAAGCCATCGCATCCACTGGGACTTGCAGGTATACGCCCAGATGGCCTGAAGTAACTGAAGAATCACAAAAGAAGTGCAGATGCCCTGCCCCGCCTTAACTGATGACATTCCACCACAAAATACCGGTCCTTGCCTTAAGGGATGACATTATCTTGTGAAACTCCTTTTCCTGGCTCATCCTGGCTCAAAAAGCTCCCCCACTGAGCACCTTGTGACCCCCTCCTCCTGCCCGCCAGAGAACAACCCCCCTTTGACTGTAATTTTTCTTTACCTACCCAAAATCCTATCAAACGGCCCCACCCTTATCCCCCTTCGCTGACTCTCTTTTCAGACTCAGCCCGCCTGCACCCAGGTGATTAAAAAGGTTTATTGCTCACGCAAAGCCTGTTTGATGGTCTCTTCACACGGACGCGCATGACAATAAGTACTTCGCATAGCCCTGTAAATAAACACCAAAAAACTTCTAAAATTAAACATTGAAATAAATGTGAGCTATACGTACATTTAAGAAAGATTAATAAAACAAAGTAGAATAATTATTTATCCACTTATTCCAGTTCAGAGTCGTGCGTGGCTAGAGTCTGTCTCAGCAGCTCGGGTTGCAAGGTGGGAACCAGCATTGGACAGGACACCATCCCATCGCAGTGAGCAGTCCCCACATCCACACTCACAATGGGATCACCCAGACAGCCAATCAACCTAAGATGGACAGCATAGGTGGGAGGAAACTGGAGTATCCAGAGAAAACCCACGCAAATGTGAAGAGAACAACAAACTCCTCACAGTGGCCCTGGCTGGGAATCAATGTTTGTCATCAATGTTATAACAAAAGGATGTTTAACAAAACAACCTTCCTTATTTGAGGACCTGAGTGGGTAACACACACTACAGAAACTGTAGAGCAGGGAAAAGTGTATAAGAATTCTGAGTTTTAGTAATTATAGAGAGGCTGGTCTAGTATATCTTGAGAAAGCTGGATACAAACTGGAAGAAATTGACAAATACACATTCAGATATGGGGTGGGAAACTTTCCAGATAGAGGGGAAAGCTCGTGTAATGATATGGTGTTCATGAAATCAGAAAGTAGGTCAGTGAAGCTTTAGAAAACAGAAGCAAAGAATACAAGAGGTGAGGTCGAAAAGGGAAAGAAAGGTCTAGAGCCCTGCAGGTTACTTGGATTTTAAGTTTAAGCTTTGTGCAGGGAAGAGACATGATCTAACCTACGGGTACCCAAGACTCCTCTGGCTACCTTACTGAGCATAGACAAGAAGGAGCAAGATCGGAGCAGTGGAATTATTTAGAAGTCTTCTGCAGTCACCTATGCCAGAGATGATAGATGTTCAAAGTTCAAGCAAGGATGGAGAGAAATAAATGAGAAGTAGTTTGATTATTAATGTATTCTGAAGGTAGAGAGAACACCATCTCTTCAAATATTGGATGAGATGTCATGAGAGAAGGAGGAGAGTTAAGCATGCTCTAAGATTTTCAAGTCAAATGACAGCAAGATTGAAAGGTCTGCTCTCAACTGAAATGGAAAATGTGTGGGCAGATACTGATTTGGTCAAAATATCAGGAACCCAGATTTGAATATCTTGAGCTTAACATATTTAGAAGACGACCATTGTAAGTACATAGCTTGAGAAGGGAGTAAAGAGTTTGTGAGTAAGGAAGGGGGATCAGATTTTAAAGTTATGGTGGCTAATCCTCCAACATGTCCCCATCCAGTGAACCACAACTTCCTATATTCATGGGCTTGGGTGATCTTTTCCTGTTGAATCTATGTTGGTTTGTAACAAATAAAATGTGACCAATCTGATGTTGCATGACTTTAAAGCTTAAATGACAAGAAGTCTTGATTGATTGTTCCACTTACCTTGGAGGAAGCCAGTTGTTATGTAAGAACATAACATAAGAAGCATACATACTTTCAGTTTGCACATGTGAGTTTGGCTAACTTTAGCTTGTTATGTTGTGAAGAAACCCAAGGTAGCCACATGGAAAGGACACTTGGAGAGAAAAACATGTCTGCAAAGCCTCTGGTTGTATTAAAACTAGTCATATCAGTCCAGATTCCAGATGGCTAAGTGTAAAACACATTTTGGATGACCAGTCTAATTAAGTCTTCAGATGACAGCAGCCAGTTCTGTGGACAGCTAACTGTAACTGTATGATAGGCTCCAAGTGACAACTGTTTAGCTAAGTTTATTCAGCCAGTCTGAACCCTACAAAATAATACTAAATTATTTTGTACTGCAATGTTTTGAAGTGATTTGTGGTATTCCAGAGTCATCAGCATATAGATGATACGTAAATCCATGTGTTGAGATGCTATCTTCAAGACAGTGAATACAGGAAGAGGCAAAAACTAAATCAGGTACAGAGCCCCAAGCAATCCATCGTTAAGTTATCAGGAGAAGACAGCAAATGGCAATAAATTAGGAAGCCAGGTTAAAAAAAATTGTTGAATCAAAAGAGAGAATCATCAATTGCATTTTTATTCTGTTAAAATAGACTTCAAATGAACTGTTGGAGTATTATTTGGGGATTGAAGAATTCAGGTATTTAAAGAGAATGACAAAAACCTAATTGGATAAGTTTAAGAGAACGGGTTTTGGAGGCAAAAAGTAAAGAAAAATTTTAAGAGTTTTATGGTAAGGGAACAAAAAGTCAAGAGACATTAATGAGAGTTCTACTAATAATGTTTTGATCATAGAGTAAGCAAACAAGGAAAGCTGAAATATTCAGATATTAGTGATCACAAGAAGTTATTAGTACCTTTATGGCTGATGGATTTTGGGGAGACCAGAATTAGGTGGGATCATTGAGGAGGGATCAGAAAAACAGCTCCGACGTGGAGAAGGGCAGAAGAGAAAGGCACTGTCTCTATCTCCTTTACCCTCTAATGTCTCCTTTTGCCATTGGATCCCACTAGCCTTACCAAATGAAAAATCAGAAAGACGAGTAGCCTGGGAGATGCAGGTGCCAGGGGCCAGTCTCAGGATACAGAGCACACCAGGAAGGCTGGAGCATGGAGCAATAAAAGATGCAGACAGGAAAAGCCAAGCACAATAATACACAAGGAAAAAACAATTTATTTAAAGAGAATAAGGCATGAGAACGACAAACAAGATCAAGATTTGTATACTTTTCAAAAATAGTAATTGATATTTACTGTAAGTTACATCTGACATATTGCCAAAACTCTTGACTGTTTAATGTCTATTTAACAGGTGTAGTGAGATACTATTATAAGTACTACTTTTTGAAAGTCTTTTCTCTAATTTCTTACAATGAGCTTACATCAAATAGCAAAATTTCTAAGAGGAGCAGAAAATTGTTCATTTGCTATCACATGTTAGATTCAAAATAGAAGGTAAAGCAAAACAAAAAATCTATCCAGGAAATCGAGAATTTGGGTCGAGGGTCAAGCAGAGGGCAAGGTGGAGAAGAAATATAAACTGCTAAGTACTATCCGATTGCTTATGCATGTGATGAGGACGTTCCGAACTGTTGCCTTTCTTATGGACAGAGCATTTAACTATATAGGAGATGCATGGTTAGAAAGGATCTTTTCATTAAGAAATTCAAAACATATTTTACACTACCAACAGAATAATGTAAGATGCTCAGTAATTTAATGAGTTGAATTGATTAGCCCTACTAAACACCAACTTTTTCATAGAGCCTGTCCATTTGTAAACACTCTTAGTGAAACACAGAATGTGGTTCTTAATAATTATAATGAAATCCATCACTAGTTATCAAACACTAGTTATCCTTGTGTTTAATTCATGTTTAAAGTGTTTATCATTGGTCTGTTTGTTAAAAAAAAGAAGCAGATTAACAATTTAAAATGATGTATATGTATTTACTTCACAGGAATATTTCCTTAATTCATATGTGCATATTGATAGCCCCACCTCCACCAAAGAAAATAAAATGTTATGGAACTTTAACAAAGAAGGAAGTTCTGTGTGTGTGTGTATATGAATGTGTACATATATATGTGTGTGTGTGTATATATACACATATATATGCACACACACACACATACTTTTGTATGGTTTTAAGGAATTTTAAGGAATTGGGTAAGTCTGAATAAATAAAGAAGAGATTAATAAGAAATGGAATTTTTGCATGGTATATTTATACATTATTTTAATTTTGGATTGATTTCATCTCTTTCACAGTTCACATGAGGCAAAGATTTAAAGAAAATAGGAAAATGGGCTTATTTTTAAAAGACTATTATCATAAAAAGCTTTTCTGAAACTTTTGAATTCTACAGTGTAAGATGTCATGGTACACAACAACTCTTTCCCGTGTGTCCCCCTATAATGCTTTCCTAAACTCCAAAGAGATAAGATATTCTAAACCTTAAGTCACCTTGCTTGAGCTCAGGCCGTTGAGAGTGATGTATTTAAAAATATTGGTATTAAGTATGAGAATAGCTGTTTCTATTTATACTTGAGAGTGAATATCTTATATTTTGTGAAAGCAAAATGTTTCATATAAAAATGAAAGCTACTGCAAACAGCAGAAAAAAAAAATGCAGCTCCTTAATGTCGCATTTGCTAACAAATCAAAATGCTTTTATTTCTCTTATATTAAAATGAAAAATAGGTTTTTATAGGCCATTTACTTTAGGCAAACTTTTAAAATTGGAAATATTCCTAGATATAGTTATATTTATAATTGTTATATATTAATAACTAACTTAAAAAATTGTTCCCAAAAAGCTTAGTAGTGAAGGCAAGTATCTATCATATACAACCGTGAGAAAAATAGTAATAAAGTTAAAAAAATATATTTTTTCTTGTCTGAAAATAACATTTTTAATAATAAAGAGTATATTACATTTAAAGAAAGCAGTTCTTGAACAAGCTCCCAGTAAAGATGAGAAAGATATTAAAATTATAATTTTGCCTTTTTGTAAGTGAAAAAGGAAAATACCAGGGTATCGAGAAATGTTATTGTGCCAGACAGAATGATAAAGATCAAGCTCATGCCTAGGGGTTTGGGTGTACCAATAATGACACAGAAATGAATTATTGCAGCTGAAAAATATGTTAGCCAAATTCGAATATTATTTAATGGAAATAAAATTTTCAACTGCACATTTTAGTTTGAAATTGATTTAATACCTAAACTAAACTTGTCAGTATTAACAAACAGAAGGGAAGAGAGAGAAAAAAAATTGAGGCATAAGAAAATCACAGATAATCATTGTTTTCAAATAATGAAAGTTTTGTTAACATGCTCAGACACTATTTATTTTTGTCTTTTCCAAAAGCTAGTTATTTCAGGTGTGCTAGTCATTTTCCAAAAGCAACTTATCAAGTAAAATTGGTCAGAATCAATGCAATACATTTTATTTAGCAGACCCAAATATATTTGTAGACTTTAAAAGAATCTCAACTATTTAACTTTATATTCCACACACAAGTGAGTTTGAACACAATATGGCCTAGAAGTGTAGTATTCAAAAAGCTTAAATGATTATATTGTTTGAGTGTCTAGAGATTTGGTACAAACTGTGATAAAAATATGTAAATATCTTAATCTAATTAAAATTTCTTAAGGAGTACACCTTATTTATGCATGTTTGCTCTTACTATATTCTTTGAGGAAGTATCTGTTTTATTTCATATTGCACCTACTTTGAACACAGATTGTAGGTCTTTAACATAAGTGCATAAATTATAGTGGGTGAAATTATTTAGATCATTAGCTTCTCCAACATAAGGTTGATCATTTCTTGAAAATTGCTACCTATCATATTTGACTAGATTTCATGTAATTGCTTAATCAGTGATACATTATTTTAATTGTTCTCTCAATGTTGTTAATTCATGGTTTTTGCATTTCCCATTTCCTCATTTGTAAAATTTTCGATCATAAATATCAACATAATAATTCTCAGTTACAAATATAACAAAAAGAATATCTTGATATACCTAGACTAAAAATATATATTCACTAGCTGAATTATTAATCTATTGAAAGTGATTTTAAACAAGTATTTAGAGTAGAAGGGGGAAAATTTTCATTTCTGATTTTATTTATTTGAGTCTTATGTTTGTCTAAGAGTTTCTCAATTTTGTTTATCTTTTCCAAAACCAACTCAGTTTTGTAATTTTTTGTATTGTTTTTATATGTTCTGTTTCTTTTATTTATGCTCTAATCTTTGTTATTTCCTTCATTCTACTAACTTGGACTTAGTTTTTATTTTTTCTTCTTCATTTAGTTCTATAAAGTGTAAAGTTAGGTTGCTTATTTCACATCTTCCTTCTTTTTTAACATAGGTATTTACTGCTATAAACTTTCCTTTTACTGTTTTGCTGAGTCCCATAAGTTTTGGCATATTGTGTTTTCATTGGCATTTGTCTCAAGATATTTGAGACGATATTTTTGACATCTCAAGATACATTTTCTATTTGATTTCTTCTTTGACTCAAGTATTGTTCACAGAGGAACATATTAAAGAAGTTGGTGCAGTACACTAATGTATTTTAAAGCTTATATGCTAATGCATAATATGCAAAATAAATACAGCTAATATGAATTTCATCATTAAAAGTTTATGTTTGTTATTATTTGGAAAATAAGCAAACAAACAAAAAATAAAAAATCTTAACTTGTAATGGTACAACGGCAATGAAAGCGTGTGAGTATAATAATAGAACAGAAAGATTATATGTGGAGCAGCACAGACTTATTTAGACACCTTTGGGCTGATCCTTATTAAAGGATAACAGATGACAAACGTGAGGATAAGTGACAAAAAAATACACCTATAAAATTGAACGAATTATTCTCTCCCTTAATGAAAATGGAATTAACAGCTAACCTGTTGAGTTGCTGTGCCTTTTAAAATGAAGTAACTATTTTGGAAATAAAGTGGGATGGTTAAGTTATATATATATATATATATAAATAAAAATAAAAAAACCTGCTTGTCAAATACCATACGATGATTAGAAAAACTGACAGGCAAAGTAAAGTTTGTTGTGATAAATGCTTGACTTCCCTTGTTTACAATTTCTAGGGAAAATGGTAAGCTAATAATAATAATAATAATAATAAAACAGCATATGTGACTAGAAATGAAACAAGATGCAGAGCATTTTGTTATAGGCGAGAGGTTCCTAAGCAAAAACTTTTTCAAAAATATTATCTTCTACAATACGTTTTTAACAGTTTGAGTACTTTATTTTAAAATAACAAGTTTCTTTTTAACAGTTTGAGTACTTTATTTTAAAATAACAAGTTTCTTTCTATTGACTTTTTTGTATTCATAATGTTGTTCTCATCTGTATATTTTGACACTGATGATCAGGATTTCTTTACACAATGATATTGCTATAAAATATAGTCTTACATTACTTTTATTGCTATTAATTTTGAAATAAAGTATATTTTCTATAAATTTGGGGACATATTTTATAAGAAAATCCATTATGACATTTTTTATATATTACTGATAAAACAGAAATTATTAAAATATTTCAGTCTCCCCAGAATATTTGGGGGAAAGGACCTTGAGTTTACTCATCACAATTTTCAGTGCTGGGAAGAAAAGGGATATATGTTACCGGTGTGATAGAAAGAATCAACTTCCATTGGGCCATTGAGCCAGAGGGTAGAGCCACTGAATTATTATGGGAAATTAGGCAAATCTATCATTTTTCTTGGATACTTTTCTTTCTACTGACACTCAGGTTTATGAATCAATCCCCAATTGCTTTGTGATAGTTGTTTCAATGACTTTTTCCTCAGGTGTCTCCCAAGATCTAGCCTTAAGGTTGGAAAACAAAGAAAATTATTAATAGTTTTTGTTTGACATTAAGTAAATGAAAATGTTTCTCCCCCAAATATTGAAAAATTGTTAAGTTAAAGACACTAAAAATGCAGGGAAACACTCCTCCTCAGCGTCTGTTTGCCTGATGGTAAGCGATAAATCCTTTCTTTGTGGAGACAACACTTTCTCATTGGCCCGGGAAAGGCACCCTCAGACACACTAGAGACATTTGGGAAGAGGTTTTACTATTCTCTCATATTTTCAAATCTTTTAAAAGATGAAAACTGCTCTTTCCTTTGTCTTGTCACTATATAGGATTTATGGCTCTTTATTAAAATACGATTTAAGTAAAGTCTCTAAGCCTCTGCTTTGTGAGAAATAATTTTGAACTAAAGCCTCTCCCACGTGATAAGAATGGGTTAATTAACTTTTGCTTGCGATGGGAATGGGTTAATGAACTTCTGCTTGTTTTAATTTTGTTAACTTGGCTGTTATTTTCAGGAGAGGGTCTCGACTAAGAAGCTAAAAAGGGAAAGAAAGAAAAGCAATTACGTTTTTTCCCCTGCAGCCTGTACAAACACATACACACCAAGGTGAGAAATACCTTTCTTCATTAGTACCATCTGGGTCAATATGTAATGTTTTGTGTGGCTAAGACCTAGGGCAAACATGAATAAGTTAGGAAAAATGCTATAGAAAGAGGAAGAAAATAAGGAGAATGAAGTAAAAGAGAACAGGAGAGAAATAGCAAATTGAGTAAAAAGGGAACAGTAGAGCATTGTCAATTCCAGGAGGATTTGTAATCCAGTAAACCAAATACCTGGTTTGCTTATCTCATGAAAAATATAATTCAGATTAAGCAGAATGTAGTTCACTTGATATATGATTATTTAAATAAATGTAATTTCAAGAAGGTATGACAAATACTCACCCTTTTGAGAGATTCAGTTCTTTCTAACATTGGTCTCATGAGACTATTTAAACATAAAGATATTTATGCCTGTTAACAAGAGATTCACTGGACCTATCTTATAAAGTCAGGAGGCTAAAGTATAGAGCTGTATGTTGGGTTTCCTTCATCTAGGAGTAGCCAGAGTCAAAAAGTCTTCTTAAACTTTGTTAAAAAGTGTGAACCATACAACAATGAGTTTATTTTGGTATAATCCCTTTACTTCTTTTTCACTGAATCTAAAGTGTGTTTAGTTTGCAATGCTATTCAACACCTGAGGGAAAAGTCGAGCAAAGGCCACTAGCATTATGTGTGAAATGCTCACCGTTAGTCACCAGAGGAAAGAAGAGGTTAACATGGTCACAGAGGAACACATGGTATGGATGAATTTCTAAAAACTCAGTTTCTGGAAAAGAGCTGTTATGGGGAGGTGGAGCAGGAGATTTTCTTCATTTAGAGGAAAAGCTGACACTTGCCCCAGTAATTCAGTGTTGTGTCAATTTCCCTAGTATGATACAATCGTGTCATGAATCTCTTCTGCCTTAGCATTGTGGGGCTAAATGAAAACAGAAGAAAGGGAATTCTTTGTTGTTCCTTTGTTTTGTTTTGTTTTTAGAATGGTCTTAGGCCAATTTGTACCTTAGGGATCTTTCCATTTTCAGGAAAATAGCCAAATTATAATAAATCTCCTGATTATTTTGACAAAGTTGGACTTGATTCAGTATTTTTAACGATAATTGAAGGTATTCATCGGTGTCCTATCTGCAGCCACCTTTTTGTCAATAATTGCACAAATCATGACCATTAGCCAATTCACTAAATAAATCATCATTTACAACTCTATGAATAAACGGAATGTGCACATAAAAATGACCATTCGAGAAGTAAGGATTATTATCTGTTAATTAGGATTATTGACGTGGTACACAAACAAATAAAATAAGTAATCTCAGCTATAAAAGGAACATAATAAATAAAAGGGAATAAAATAAACATGTCATAAATATAAAAGGTAATAAATATATAATAAAATATTTACATAAAAGGAATACATAGAAAAGGGAATCATGTGAGTATATAATATGAATAATAAATATAAAAACAAATGAAATAAATAGGTATTAAAATATTAATTATAAAAGGGAATAAAATAGTCTCGGATAGCTACAAAAGGGAACATCTCTTTCCAAAGAATTTTATATCCAATTAGAAAATTAGAGAGGAACAATCATATGTAGGATTTTAAAAATCATATCAATGTAATTATATGATTCTGATTTAATCACAAAATAAATAATTATCTTTTCTAGGAAAACACTTACAAAAAATGTTTATTTTATTTCTGAAATGCAACAGACAACTTTTCAATATGCAGGTATCCATTATCACACACCCTTCATAATACACAGAAAATAGAATAATTAGCTGCCTTTCATATCAACGTAGGAGTTGACTGACCAGATTTTCAGTATCATCCCATCTCTGATGATACCATTCATCAGACATTGTCATCATCAGCTCCAAGTGGTGTTGCTTAAGGCTCACATGCCAAGTGCCTATAACACTAACTTGTGATAATTCAACTTTTGTAAATTGCTAGCATAGCAATTTACAATTAGTTCAGAATAGCTTTTAAAAATCTGAATTAAATGAATCAAGTTTTACATTTCTGTGTAAGTTCACCCCGTATAGGTGCCTTTCATTAACACACTATTTTAGATTGTATTATTACCAGAAAATATTCAGTGTTCCTCTCTGGGGAAGATTTATGCTTCCCCACTACAGTGTTTTTAGGATTACATATAACTTACTCTGGCCAATCACAAATGAGCAGAAATGTGACACTCCAGAGCAGAAACTTTTAGGAGCCAGGGAACAGTTTTCATGAACGCTTCTTCTTTCTGTTTGACCTTGGAAAATGATCTAGATAGATGCTGTCCCATCAGCATGGGTTTATAAGTGAAGACGACATGCAATTGAGTTGTAATAAACATGTAGTATACATGAAAAATACATCTTGCTTCTTGTAAACCCCTAAGATTTGGAAGTTATTATGCAGTTATAACCTAGACAAATCTGATTAGTACACCACATAAATTAATGGATTAGGATATGTGTATCTTTACCTGGGCACAGGCAGTACCACCAGCAGAAAATGAACATTTATTTACAGGGGAGCTCTGAGAGTGTTACAAGAAAATGAAATTCTTACTAGCTGTATTAGTTAAATCAATAAAACAAAGGATGCATACATTAAATATTTCTCCCTATTTCTCAATTTATCTTATTGTATTGCATTTTTGTTCTTGTTTAAATTTATTCAACATACGCTTAAATACCTTCTATGTAATCCTATTTACAACAAATTCTACCATGTTCATTATACTACCATATCGTATTCCAAAGTAGCTACACTTCAATTTCTTTTGTTGTTCACATATTGATGCCTATCTATTTATTTCTAATTATTCTCTATTATAATCAAAATTATAATAAGCTTTCTTGTACTTTCTCCCTATTCTCTATGCATGTGTAGATAATATGAGCAGGTAATGAAATTGTCTATTAAAAGGAAATTTAAATTAAATATTACAAAATGCTTGCACTATTTCCCTCTAAAATGAATATAGATATTTACACTTCCAAGAACAGAGAGGACCCTTTATTTACCACACATTTTTCCAAACATGTAGTACTTTCCAATCTTTATTTTACAAATATATGGGTAAGAATTAATACCTTATTGTTTTTATTTGCAGTGCTGCAATCAGTAGTGATTTTGAGAAATTCTTAAAGTATTTATTGCTACTGTGTTTTCCTTTAAGTATCAGTTGAGTATTTTGTAGTGGGTATTTGTCATTTCCTTTTGCTGTTTACAATTTATTTTGTGGGAAATATGTAGTGATGATCATTGATCATTCATCTGATTCATGGCATATAATTACTACAGATCATTACAAAATTTCTTTCCTTTATTTTTCATTTTGCTTGTGCCCTTAGGCTTTCACACTACTACGTTTGACATATGCTTGCATATGTATGTGTCCTCATAAAATAATGTTGTCCATTTCATGTTGAGTGTTTATGTGTTCTAATAAACATAAAATATATGGTTCTATAGATTTTATAGCTTTCATAGTTCATCACTGTCTTTTTGTTACTGTACATATTTCTAATTTATTGTTTCTAGCTACTGTGTCATTCCAGGATATACATCCACATCTTATATTTGCAAGTCAGTTTTATTTGCTATTCCTGTGCACGACACATATGGCCAGGGGTGTGTGTTTCTCTACAGCAAATACTCAACATCTAACTGCTGCATTGTAAGGTAGACACAGACTTAATATTATTAAGTACTGTCATACTGTTTTCTAGATAAGCTATTACCATTTATGTGTCAACCAGCGGTAACTACTTGGATCTGTTTTCCCATATTCTTAATGATAATTTATATTATTTGACTGTTTTTTGGGCCACAATTTCATATTTTATGAAATATACTTGTGTTATTAGTTCATGGTATTCTGCTACTATCTTGTCTCTTTATCATTTGGTTTGCATTTACGTGGTAGTTTCTTGCCTGTCTTTTATTTATATTCTTGATTTCCCTGAAAAAGAGATTTCTTCCTCATATACCTTCAAGGTCTCCATCCGCCTTATTTGTTAACCTAAGGAAGTAGAGTAACAAATTCAGTTACTAAGTTTGGAAAAAAGAGCAGGGAAAAAGGGCTACTCTACTCTACTCTTTTAAGACACTTGAACCCATGAGGGCCAAGCAGAAGGGGAGAAGAATGGTGAAGAAGTCTTGCCCCAGTCCCACATTGGACTCTCAGTCTTCAATCTATACTTGTAATTTTACCTACCTCTCCACTGTTTGATATCACAGATTGGGAAGGGACGATAAGTATTAGTTGCTGGAAGTCTTTAGAGTCCTTAATAATGGGGCTAAAAATATTGAGAAACAAAATTAAAAATAGTGGAATTCAGGAGTACACAGCATTTACACAGAGAAAATTTCATGAAGACTGGAGCACGATGCTGGGGCTTGTACTTTATTTTTTGATAGATGATTTAATTTCTTACATGGTTTGAGAAGGTTACATTGGCCTAAAGGGAGGAGGTTCTTATGTTTGTAAGATTTTTTCAATACTAGAGTGAGAGATTTTAACCTAGCCATAGGGTATTTTGATCTTGGCAGCTTAATACAGATCAAAGAAGCTTCATCCATAAATGATTCTCTTTATAGTGAGGAAGAAATACAAGTTAAGGCATAATGACCACAGAAACCTAAACAAAATGAATGTTCATAAAGGCAGGATTTCAGGAAGCCAGATACCATAGCTTATTTTTCAGGCATAGATTTTCCTAAACATGCTTGGCTAAGGCAAAGCATTAGTGTACAAAGAAGAAAAGTGTTTACATGCCCTGTAAGCATCAAGGGGCAAAATGATATCTGATTCCGTTACATTTTGAAGCACCTGAATTTCTTCTGTTACAGAGCAAAACTGAGTTTTATTTTTAATGTGTACAAGACAGGTCAAGAAAA
The DNA here is from genome assembly GCF_000951045.1 of Mandrillus leucophaeus. NCBI lineage: Eukaryota > Metazoa > Chordata > Mammalia > Primates > Cercopithecidae > Mandrillus > Mandrillus leucophaeus. Next base: position 106,859 of record NW_012101595.1, read on the forward strand.
TGAAAGGAGGAAAATGGGCCATGCAAACTGCTGTTAAAGAGAATATCAGATAAAGGGCAGATGATTTCATTATTATATGGGAAACACCCTTAAAGACAGCAAAAAGCTGTACCATGTGATTATAGAATATATGTATACCTATGCAATTTTAAGATGGAAGATAATATACAATAATTAAAGTAACATTAAGTGTGGTCAACGTGATAGAGTTACTGAAGATGTAGATACATATACCTTGTTTGTGCTCAGTGAGATGCTGGAAAAATTATAGAATTAAGCCTATTATAAGGCACAAATAGATGAAAATTATGAATGTGATCTCAGGAAAGATAATTATATATCTTAAGTGTATGCCTGGTTGGACCAATGGAAAAAAATATTTCATTGGTGGAATGACCAACTGAGTGAGAAAAAGGTAGACAGAATTGATTTGAATAATAGATAATTCTAGGAGAAACATAAGGAACTGATTTCATATTACTTATAATGAGAGGCACCAACATATCAAACCTGGAAGAGTATGTCAGAAAAACAAATGTCTGAATCAGATAGTAAAGAAAAGTAAAAGAAAAAAGTTACTCAATTCCAGCAACCAATTGGAATTCCTGGGACCCAAGCTTCAGAAACATTTGACTAAACTTCAGCTCAATAATCTATTAAGGACAATCCTGCAGCAGAAATAAATGTGAGGATAAGGAAGAAACCTTCCTCGGTTTAACAGATATAGCAATTCTGTAACAAAAGGCAGAGAAAACATCATTGTGGACACAGAACTCAAATGTGTTATCTCAAGAGATGATGGAGAAACGGCCAGGGTGAGGCAGATCTGAGTCCCAGAAACACAGAACATAAGAGGAAATGAGGCTGGATGTGGTGGCTCATGCCTGTAATCCCAGCACTTTGGGAGGCCAAGACGAGCAGATCACGAGGTCAGGAGATCGAGACCATCCTGGCTAACACCGTGAAACCTCATCTCTACTAGAAATATAAAAACTTAGCCGGGTGTGGTGGCCTGTAGTCCCAGCTACTCAGGAGGCTGAGGCAGGAGAATGGTGTGAACCTGGGAGGCGAGCTTGCAGTGAGCCGAGATCCCACCACTGCCCTCCAGCCTGGGAGACAGTGTGAGACTCTGTCTCAAAAAAAAAAAAAGGAAATGGATATTATGAGGTTCTGATACAGAAAGACAGAAAATAAATTCCCCTCAATTCCCCTCAACAAGGAACTGATGATAATAATTTTTAAATGTTCCTTGATATCAGCATGTCTCTAAACACAACTCTTTGAGAAAGAACGTAATTTGTTTAGACAGACTTTTTTCCCATATAGGAGGTAAATGCATAGTGAAAAAATTGTCAGAGATACTTTATCAGAGGTTTTTTTTTTCCTTTTCTATTTGGGCTTAATTTCACAGGTCATGAATAATGGACCATTAATCTACTATGATGGTCTCTTAACTCTATATCCACTGAGTTCTTCCTGCTGTTTTTGGCAACAATACATTTGCCTTGGAGATCTATTCTGGATTTGGGGATTGGTTCTTTCTTTCTCATGACGGCCTTCATGTGTTTAATCTTAACGGTGTCCTTCCTGGTATTCAGAACTTTTGATTTTTTTTATTTGGCAATAGTTGGCAAATGATGCGGAATGAAAAGCAGAGACAGAACTTTCAGTCTTGTATGCAGTATGATTTTTGTATGATTTCACTAATATGCTGTCAATTTCAGGCACTTCTGGTAGTAAAATAGAAATTGTCTTCCATGGTCACTAGGGTATTGCGTAAGACATAGTTTTTGGTATTTGAAGAGCAGTCTCAGGAAGGTGGAGTCCAAGTCAGGTTCTAACAACCTGCCCTGGGGAAAATAGCCTAGTCTTTTAAAATTTAATGGTTAAGAGTAAGACTGAAAAAAAAAATAATAATAAGTGTAGATAAATAGCTTTTCCTCACTATTACTTCTAATTCTAATGGCTTTTTCCAGGAACCCATTCAACTCCCAGATCTGTTGTTTTTCACAACATATTGTTTGTTATTTCTACAGTCCCCAAAAAAATAAATAACAATTACTCTTTTGTGCCAGGTTTTTCCAAGTCAGAATCCAGGGTTTTCAATCCATTTATATTTTTTTTCTGGTATTACTAGTTTTTCTTTTGAATTATGAGATAGCACCCCATAGTATGGATATACATCTATTTATTTGTTCCTGCGGATCTGTGTTTCCTGTTTCAGGCAGTAAAACACTAGATAAACAAATAAAATGAAATAAACTGCTTATAGACACTTCTATATAAGATATTTTATGGACATTTGTTTTTACACCCTTTGGGTAAATTTCTAGGAGTAAAATTCCTGAGTTACAGCAGAGATGGATGTTTAACTTCTTAAAAGCTATAAATAATTGCAGTTGCTCCATAAATAATTGATACAGTGGTTGTAGGCTCTTGTAATATTTCTGGAAACGTATGAGAGTTTCAATTGCTCCACATCCTTTGCAACATGGTATTATAATTTCTTTTAGTTTTAGCTATTCTAGTGCATATGAAGTAGTATCCCATTGTGATTTTAATTTGTATATTTCTGCTGACTAATACTGTAGACCATCTTTTATGTACTTAATAGTCACACACATATACACATACCCGCACACCCATACACACATATTTATGAAAGATCTAATAAAATATTTTATCAATTTCTATATGGGTTGCATAAGATTTTACATGTATAGAAATACTTTGTAAATAATATATTAGAATATATTCACTTAGCCTTTGGCTAGAATACACACACATACACACACACACACACACACATAGACAAGTGGTAGTTTTTAATTTTGGAAAAGACCGACTTAGCCATAATTTTCTCTGTTTTATTTTTACCTACCCAAATTTGCAAAGGTTTTTCTTTGTTTTTTGTTTGTTTATTTCTATAAGTTTATAGCTCTAGATTTTGTGGTACTTTCTATAATCTATTTTTAGGTAATTTTTGTATATGATACTATGTATAAAGACTTATTGTTTTAAGGTGGATATTCAATTTTTAAAGCCCTATTTTTAGAAATACTGGCTTTTCTTCAATTCATTTACTCTGGTGTTGTTTTCCATAAAGTTATTTTGATACTTTTATCATAAAATATATTGTGTGATCTATTTCTGAATTCTCTATTATTTCATCATTATATAATATTGTATATAGAGTGTATATTATATATGTAGTGTATATATATTTTGTACAAAATATTTACACTATGTATATAGTATATATTCTATATACAATACAATTATGTAATGAAATTACATAATTACATATCATTATATAGTGTAAAAATACAGTATGTACATAATATATACTCTTTATACAATACAATTATGTAATGAAATTACATAATTACATATCATTATATAGTGTAAAAATACAGTATGTACATAATATATACTCTTTATATAATATAACTATATAATACAATTCTATATATGATATATAATTATATAATTATATATATGTTATACAAAATAATTATGTAATATATAACATAATATATAATATGTAAATATGTTTACAATAAAACCATGCAATCTCATTTATATTAAGAATTAAAATCAGGCTGAGTAATTTTAATTTGTTAATATCTTTAAAAAGTTTTTAGCTATTTTAGTTCTTTGAATTTCCAAATACATTTTAGATTTCTTTTGTCAATTTCTACCAAATTTATTGCTAATGTATAGATTAGGATGACATTTAATCTACATGTCAATGTGGAGAGAATTTGCCTTTGAAAAAATTATGAGCCTTCTTACACATGAGCATAAGTTTTTTTCTACTTATTTAGTTATTAAGTTGCTCTTCTTTGTTTCTTTATGGTAAGATGTTCTTGTGCACCAGTTTAAAATGCATATAAATCAGTGATAATATGATTTTTTTTATGCTTTAGAGAGTGAGCAATACCTTTTAATGAGAGAGGATGACTACTTTTTTCAGTCTGTTACCTGGGTATGTTGTATGATGCCGAAGTTTGGGGTATGAATGATCCCATCACCCAGGTACTGAGCACAAATCTTTATATGTTGAAAAGCATTTAGTAACTTTAAACACATATTAATCATAAAATATGCCCATGGAGGCAGCCTCAGCTGTGGCATCTAGGTCATTTTATAGTGACAACAAAGCAAGTAGCCATATCTATGACAGCAGGTGCAGTGGCTGTGGCCCTGAGAGGACTCCATGGCTATCCTGGGTATCTCTCCTGGCCCTGACCTTCCCGTCTCAGGTCCTGAGACCAGCAGCATCACTGAGACACAGCAGAAGTGGCCTGGAGCCATGCAGCTGCTCATCACAAGTATCCTGAAGAGCAAGGAGGAACCATAGGACATTGCAGTGGCATCAGTCCACCCTGCATGCATGTCAGTGAAGATCTGAGAATAAAACCCAGAAATGGAATGAAATGAGTACTGTGGCAACATAGAGCTCGCAATGGCTATTGTTTAGTGAAGAAGGGTGCGTACAGTGTGATAGGTAATGAGGAAACTGCCTTGAGTGACTCAGAAGCCACCGAAGCCATGACGTGAAATATATTAGCTTACAAATTAGGTGCTGGTGAAGGCTGGAGCCCAAGTATAGAAGAGTTCAGCAACAAGAAAGAATCACAGAGGAGGGCAGTCATGTTGTACTTGAGGAACTGAAGTAGAAAAATTTTAAAAAACTGATTATCCTTATAAAATAAAAAATAGTAATAATAAAAGATTTAACTGTAAAAGGCATTAGTAACCCCCTTAAAGTAAAAGTTAAGAAATATTAACTACCTTTCTGTGAAAACTGTAAAACATTAACCTTATCACTTTCCCACACATTTTATAAAATCTGTAAGTTTCTGTTTTTCTTCTTGCTATACAACTGCAAAGTCAAATAAGTATGTTACAAGACATGTTTTTACCAAAATGTAAACTAAATCTCAAAAATGTCTCATAATAATTAACTGCTTTTGTTCTCACTTCTATAAACCTGCTTCCTGCATCACATAATATCCGCCATCAACTGCTTAAAAGGCAACTGCTTTCTTTGTCTAGTGCTCAGACTTCTAGGACGCATGTCCACTGAGCCTGTGTACACCTTAAATAAACTCTCCTGCATTCCATTCGGTCTCTCCAGCTTCTTGATTTCCCCCAAGAGAACAAGAACAAAAGCAACAGTTTGAAATGAAAACGAAGCATCACAACAATAAAGAAAATAATATTAAATTAGCTAGATAATAAATTTCAAAAGACTTACCTGAACATGAGAAAGGTGAAGATGAAGAAATGTTAGAGTCTTCAGAGGAAGAAAGTATGAGTAAGGAAGCACTAAATCAAGGAAGTACTCTAAGGGCCCAAGTGCAATACAGATGATGCGGTCCACGGAAGAGATGTGTTCAACACTCCAGTTATTATCATAAACATTCTTACTACAATATCATTTTGCTTACTCTTCACAATCAACGACTTAAATGCTAAATACAAACAAATTATAATGCACTGCCGAGAATTAAATGGTAACCGTCGAGATTGATTAGACTGAAAACGTCTAAATGATACAAAAGGTTTTGTGCCTTGTATTTCATAAAAAGTACAACACAATGTCATCAGTCCAAAATTTCATTACTTTTATAAGGACACTAGCAAATTTGTAGAATATATTATGTAACTTCTTAGGCTTTAGAGAGTGAATGATAACTTTTTTTTTTTTTTTTTTGAGACAGAGTCTTGCTCTGTCGCCCAGGCTGCAGTACAGTGGCTGGATCTCAGCTCACTGCAAGCTCTGCCTCCTGGGTTCACGCCATTCTCCTGCCTCAGCCTCCCGAGTAGCTGGGACTACAGGTGCCCGCCACCTCGCCCGGCTAGTTTTTTGTATTTTTTAGTAGAGACGGGGTTTCACCCTGTTAGCCAGGATAGTCTCGATCTCCTGACCTCGTGATCCGCCCGTCTCGGCCTCCCAAAGTGCTGGGATTACAGACTTGAGCCACCGTGCCCGGCCGAATGATAGCTTTTCAAGAGAGAGAAGAACTATTTTTTTTTTCAGTTTTTTTCTTTTCAACTTTTATTTTAGATCCAGGGGGTCCCTGTGCAGGTTTGTTACATGAGTATATTATGTGATGCTGAAGTTTGGGCTATGAAAGATCCCATCACCGAGGTATTGAGCACAGTACCCACTAGTTTTTCAGCCCTGGCCCCATTCCCCCCAGGTAGTCCCAGGGTCTGTTGTTACCTTACCATTTTAATGCCCATGAGTACTCAATGTTTAGCTCCCAATTATAAGTGATAACACGTGGTATTTGGGTTTCTGTTCCTGTATTAATCTGCTTAGGTTAATGGCATGCAGCTGTATTCATACTGCTGTAAAGGATAAGATTTCGTCTTTTTGATGCCTTTGTAGCATTCCATAATATGTATGTATCACATTTTCTTTATCCAAACCACTGTTGGTGGGCACATAGGTTGATTCTATGGCTTTGTTATTGTAAATAGTGCTGCAGTGAACATCAGAACACATGTGTCTTTTTGATAGAAAAATATTTTTTCTCTTGAATGTATACCCAGTAATGGAATTCCTGGGTCAAAAGGTGGTTGTGTTTTAAGTTTTTTGACATTTTCCACGTTGTCGTCTACAGTGGATGAACTAATTTACATTCCCACCAACAGTGTACACGTGTTCCCTTTTCTCCACAGCCTACCCCACATCAGTGTTTTTAAATTTTTTAATAATAGCCATTCCAATTAGTATGAGATGATATCTTATTTGGTTTTGATTTGCATTTCTTGCATGATTAGTGATGCCGAGCATTTTTTCACCTTTGTTGGACATTTCTATGCCTTAAGAAATTTCTGTTCATGTCTTTTGTTCATTTCTTAGTGATGTTGTTTTTGCTTGTTTAATTAATTATGTTCCTTACAGATTCTGAATATTAGACCATTGTCCAATGCATAATTTTTGATATGTTTACTAGGTAATCTGTTTACTCTGTTGATAGTTTCTTCTGGTGTGCAGAAGATCTTTAGTTTAATTAGGTACCACTTGTCAATTTTTGTTTTTGTTGCAATTGCTTTTGAGGACTTAATCATTACTTATTTCCCAAGGCCCTTGTCCAGAATGGTGTTTCCAAGGTTTTCTTCTAGGTTTCCTATAGTTTGAAGTCTTACATTTAAATCTTTAATTCACCTTGAGTTAATTTTTGTATATGGTGAAACGTAGGGGTCCAGTGTCATTCTTCTGCATATAGCTAGCCAGCTCTTTCAGCACCATTTATTAATAGGCATTCCTTTCCTTGTTGCTTATTTTTGTCAACTGTGTTGAAGATTAGATGACTGTAGTAGATATGTAACTCTATTTCTGGGTTTTATATTCTGTTGTATTGGTCTAGGTGTCTGTTTTGTACCAACCAATACCATGCTGTTTTTGTTATTGTAGCCTTAAAATATAGTCTGAAGTTGAGTAGTTTGATGCCTCCAATTTTGTTTTCTTTGCTAAGGATTGCTTTGGCTATTCAGGCTCTTTATGGTTCCATATGAATTTTAGAAGCTTTTATTCTAATTCTGTGAATAATGACATTAGTAGTTTGATAGGAATAGTATTGAATCTGTAAATTGCTTTGGGCAATATGGTCATTTTAACAATATTGATTCTTCTAATCCATGAGCATGAAATCTTTTATTTCATTTTTTTGTGTCATTTCTGCTTCCTTTAGCAATACTTTTTAGTAGATATCCTTCACCTCCTTGGTTAAATATATTCTCAGGTATTTGTGTGATATTGTGTGTGTGTGTGGCAATTGTAAATGGGATTGAATTATTGATTTGTCTCTCAACTTGAATATTGTTGGTGTATAGAAGCACTACTGAATTTTTTACATATATTTTATGTCCAGAAACTTAGCTAAAGTCATTTATCAGTTCCAGGAACCTTTTGAAAGTCTTTAGGGTTTCTAGGTGCAGAATCTTATCATTAGTTAAGATAGTTTGACTTTCTCTTTTTATATTTGCCTCCCTTTTCTCTTTATTTCTTTCTCTTGCCTGATTGCTTTGGCTAGGACTTTCAGGTTTATGATGAATAGGAGTGTGAGAATAGGTATCCTTGTCTTGTTCCAGTTCTCAAGGGGAATGCTTCCAGTTTTTTGGCCTGTTCAGTATGATCTTGGCTATGGGTTTTTCATAGATGGCTCTTATTTCTTTGAGTTATGTTTCTGTGATGCTGTATTAGTCCATTTTCATGATGCTGGTAAAGACACAGCCAAGACTGGGCAATTTAGCAAAGAAAAGAGGTTTAATGAACTTACAGTTCCACATGGCTGAAGAGGCCTGACAATCATGGTGGAAGGTGAAACTCACATCTCACATAGCAGCAGACAAGAGAAGAGGGCTTGTGCAGGGAAACTCCCATTTTTAAAACCGTCAGCTCTTGTGAGATCCACTCACTATCATAAGAACAACATGGGAAAGACCCACCCCCATGATTAAATCACCTCACACAAGGGACCTCCCACAACACATGGGAATTGTGGAAGTTACAATGCAAGATAAGATTTAGGTTGGGACATAGCCAAACCACATCAGATGCCTAATTTTGGGGGGATTTCCATGTTGAAGGGATGTTGGATTTTATCTAAAGATTTTTTCCACTTCTATCGGTATGATCACATGGCTTTTGTTTTAAATTTTGTTTTAGTGGTGAATTATGGTTATTGATTTACATATATTGAAACAGACTTACATCCTAGAAATGAAGTCTGCTTGATTATGGTAAATTAACTTTTGGGTGTTCTGTAAAATTCAGTTTGCTAGTATTTTGTTGAGGATTTTCGTGTCTATATTCATCAGGGATATTGGCCTGTAGTTTTCTTTTCTTTTTTTATTGTGTCTTTACCTGGTTTTGGTATCAGGGTGATTCTGGCTTTGTAGAATGAATTAGGGTAGATTTCCTTCTTGATTTTTTGAAATAGTTTTGGTAGGGTTGATGCCAGGTCTTCTTTGTACATCTTGTAGTACTAGGCTGTGAATACATCTGGTCCAGGGCTTTTTGTCACTGGTAAGGATTTTTTAGTGATTTGATTTTGGAACTTGATATTTGTCTATTCAGTATTTTAATTTTTTCTTATTTAATCTTGAGAGATCATTTCCAAGAATTTACCTATTTCCTCTAGTTTTTTTGTTTGTTTGTTTCTTTTTTATGTGCATGGAGGTGTTTACAACAGTCTTTGATTATCTTTGTATTTCTGGGGGATCCACTGTAAAGTCACCTTTGTCATTTCTGATTGTGCTTCTTTGCATTATCTCTTTTTTACTCTTTGTTAATCTAGTTAGTAGTTTATCTTTTCTTATTATTCTTTCAAATAACCAACTTTTGGTTTTATTGATTCTTTTATGCTTTTTGGGGACTTGATTTCATTCAGTTCCACTCTCATTTTAGTTTATTTCTTCTCTTTTGCTAGCTTTGGGGTTATCTGTAATTGGTTTTCTAGCTCTTCCAGGTGTGATTTAGATCACTAATTTGAGATCTTTACTTTTTGAGGTAGGTATTTAGTGAAATAAACTTTCTCTTAACACTGCTTTTGGTACATCTCAGAGATTTTGGGTTGTGGTGTCTCTGTTTTTATTTATTTCAAATAATTTATTTTATTTCTGCCTTGATTTTATTGTTTGCCCAAAACTCCTTGAGGAGTAAGTTGTAAAATTTCCATGTAATTGCAAAATTTTGAGAGATCTTCCTGGTATTTTTTTCTATTTTTATTTCACAGTGGTGATATCTCCTTTATCATTTTTATTGTGTCTATTTGATTCTTCTCTCTTTTCTTATTTGTTATTCTGGCTAGCAGTCTATCTATTTTGTTAATATTTTCAAAAAACCAGCTCCTGGATTCATTGATTTTATGAAGGGTTTTTATGTTTTGTCTCTATCTCCTTCAGTTCTGCTCTGAACTTAGTTATTTCTTGTCTTCTGCTAGTTTTTGAATTTCTTTGCTCTTGCTTTTCTAGTTCTTTTAATTTTGATGTTAGGGTGTCAATTTTAGAGCTTTCCTGCTTTCTGATGTGGACATTTAGTGCAATAAATTTCGTTCTAAACACTGCTTTACTGTGTCCCAGAGATTCCAGTACATTGTGTCTTTGTTCTAATTGGTGTCAAATAAGTTATTTATTTCTGTCTTAATTTCATTATTTACCCAGTAGTCATTCAGGAGCACTTTGTTCAGTTTTCATGTAGGTGTGCGGTTTTGAGTGAGTTTCTTAATCCTGAGTTCTAATTTGATTGCACTGTGGTCTGACAGACGGTTTGTTGTGATTTTCATTCTTTTGCATTTGCTGAGGAGTGTTTTACTTCTAATTATGTGATCAATTTTAAATGGATACAAAATCAATGTGCAAAAATCACAAGTGTTCCTATACACCAATAATAGACAAACCAATAAGAGAGCCAAATCATGAGTGAACTCCCATTCACAATTGCTGCAAAGAAAATAAAATGCCTATGAATACAACTTACAAGGGATGTGAAGGACCTCTTCAAGGGATGTGAAGGACCACAAACCATTGCTCAAGGAAATAAGAGAGGACACAAACAAATGGAAAAACACTCCAGGATCATGGATAGAATCAATATCATGAAAACGGTCATACTGCCCAAAGTACTTTAAATTTCATATGGAACCAAAAAAGAGCCCATATAGCCAAGACAATCCGAAGCAAAAATAACAAAGCTGGAAGCATCATGCTACCTGACTTCAAACTATACTACAAGGATACAGTAACCAAAACAGCATGGTACTGGTACCAAAACAGATACATAGACCAATGAAACAGAACAGAGTTCTCAGAAATAATACTACAAATGTACAACTATCCAATCTTTGACAAACCTGACAAAAACAAGCAAAGGAGAAAGGATTCCCTATTTAATATATGGTGATGGGAAAACTGGCTAGCCATATGCAGAAAACTGAAACTGGACTCCTTCATTATACCTTATAAAACAATTAATTCAAGATGGATTAAAAGACCATAAAAACCCTAGAAGAAAACCTAGGCGATACCATTCAGGACACATGCATGGGCAAAGACTTCACGACTAAAACACCAAAAGCAATAGCAAAAAAAGCCAAAATTGACAAATGGTACGTTGTAAAACTAAAGAACTTCTGCACAGCAAAATACACTATCATCAGAGCGATCAGGCAACCTACAGAATGGGAGAAAGTTTTTGCAATCTATTTATCTGACAAAGGGCTAATATCCAGAATCTACAAAGAATTTAAACAAATTTACAAGAAAAAATCAACCCCATCAAAAAGTAGGCAAAGGATATGAATAGACATTTCTCAAAAGAAGACATTTATGTGGCCAATAGTGATGATGAAAAAAAGCTCATCATCACTGGTTATTAGAGAAATGCAAGTCAAAACCACAATGAGATACCATCTCACACCAGTTAGAATGGTAACCATTAAAAAGTCAGGAAAGAATATATGCTGGAAAGAATGTGGAGAAATAGGAACACTTTTACACTGTTGGTGGGAGTGTAAATTAGTTCAACCATTGTGGAAGACAGTGTGATGATTCCTCAGGGATCTAGAACCAGAAATACCATTTGACCCAGCAATCACATTACTGGGTTACTCGAAGAATTATAAATCATTCTACTATAAAGACACATGCACACGTATGTTTACTGCAGCACTATTCAAAATATCAAAGACTTTGAACCAACCCAAATCCCCATCAAAGATAGAATGGATAAAGAAAATCTGACACATATACACAATGGAATGCTCTGCAGCCATAAAAACAATCAGCTCATGTCCTTTGAAGGGACATGGATGAAGCTGGAAACCATCATTCTCAGCAAACTAATTCAGGAACAGAAAACCAAATACTACATGTTCTCACTCATAAGTGGGAGTTGAACAATGGAACACATGGGCACAGGGAGGGGAACATCACACACTGGAGCCTGTCGGGAGGTGGGGGGCTAAGGGAGGGATAGCATTAGGAGAAACATCTAATGCATGCAGGACTTTAAACCTAGATGATGGTTTGATGGGTGCAGCAAACCTCCATGGCACATGTTTACCTATGTAACAAACCTGCACATTCTGCACATGTATCCCAGAACTTAAAGTATAATAATAATAATAATAATAATAATAAAATAATAATAATCGGATAGTAAATATTTTAGGTTTTGCAAGCCATGTGACCTCTGTTGCAACTACTCAACTCTGCCTTTGTAACATGAAGCTACAAGACCATCTATAAAAAGTTTATTGTCCTCCAATAGAAGTTTATTGACAAAAACAGACAAAGGGCCAAATTTGGTCCTCAGGATGTGGCTTGCCAACCCCAGCTCTAGGACAAGCCCAAGAGGATGCAGCCTTTTCCAAGTGCCATTTTTTCTTACAGGACAGGCACCTCCTCCAACCCAGATTTCTATTGCCAATGAGGATGAGAAAGGGAAATGTACTTAGCCTGTGGCAGAAGACAGTTGAGGCATTATGTTTAAAACTGATTATGAAATATGTGAAATATTCATATGTGCTCCTGCTATGAACAGTGGAGTTGTGCTTTCTGTTGATATTTAAGAGTTAGGCTACCATCTTTCAGGTGGTTTTGAGAATGAAAAGTTGATGAGTTCCTTGACCAATCTCTTAGTGTCCTTTCTAACATTCACCTTTACTGAGATTTATCAAGGAAGAAAGGGCTACTCAGGCTCAAAAACTCATTCACCCAACAAGCATTTATTGAGCTCTTACTGTATGCATGCACTAGGCTAAATCTTTCATATTTAAAATGATACATTCCAAGAGGTTATCTTGGGTAAGTTGGCTTGGATACCTCTAGTATTGAGGAGCTCGCTACCTACACAGGGCATCCTACCTTATAGCTGGACAGTGCTTTGCTCCTCAGAAGTACCTAAACTTCACCAGTATGATTACTCCCTCCAGCCAGTCAAATAACAGACTCCTCCGCCACACACTGGTACAGAGATAACAGGTGAGAAAATGAGGAAATAGCAAAGAGAGAAACACTGACTGCAGCTCTTTTCACTCCTGATATTTCTAAAAAGCAAACCAAAATCAACTTCACACCCAAGACATCTTGAAACGTTCCCAAACTTGGGCAAAGTTGACAGCCGAATTGTAAGGAGCTGCTTCCCATTAAGAAGAGGATATTGGGAAAGAAAATGATTGGAACTCTTTGGTTAAACCTTGGTCTCAGCCAGGCATCATGACTCAGGCCCATAATCGCAGCACTTTGGGGTGATGAAGCAGGCGGATCACTTGAGCCCAGGAGTTAAAGACCAGCTTGGGTAATGTAGCAATATCCCATCTCTACAAAAACTTAAAGACTTAGCTGGAGGCCGTGCACAGTGGCTCATGCCTGTAATCCCAG
>NW_012101595.1:124622-261952 GCF_000951045.1 Mandrillus leucophaeus
AAAAAAAAAAAAAAAAAAAAAAAGAAAAAGGTTAAACAAGGAGTAAGCAATATTCAGATAAACCTTTCTATTATTATATATGTATACACAATGCATATATCCATACATTCACACATACCCACATATGTACATATGTATGTCTATACATATTTTGTTAAATTGGTTTTGGTTTTGCAATATGCATATGCACACACACAGTAGAACATGGGCTTCTTGCTGTTACAGTCAGGAATATTGAAGCTGCTGTCTAACGCCCCCTTCAGGAGGGGCTCTCAGAGCTCCTAGAGTCCCTGACAGGGGAAAGCTGGCAGTTCCACTGTGGCCCCACCGTGCTGCCAGGGAGAGTGGACGGGGCAGGAGAAGCCAGTCAACAAGGGCTTTCCCTGTGGAGAGCAATGGGATATTCATTTATTTCCTAAGAGGCAAGGGCATAAAATTGATTCTAAATGTAACAATTAAATCCTAATTAAAAAATCAATTTTAAAATGTGAAAAAAAGTTTCAGATTTTTAATCAAAATTCAACTGCAACAACAGTTTACACGGACTGATAAATATTCAGTCTAAAATATATTTTACCACTTGTCCTTAACTGAATTTGTCTATCTAATTGAAGATGATTATATTATAGACATATTTCACTTCAATTCATTATGCTTCACAGATATTGTGCTTTTTACAAACCGAAGGGTTGTGGGAACCCTGAGTTGAGCAAGTCTATCAGTGCCATTTTTCCAACAGTGTACACTATCTTCATGTCTCTGGGTCATATTTTGGTAATTCTTGAAATATTTCAATTTTTTCACTATTATTATATCTGTTATGGAGATCTGTGATCAGTAATATTTGATTAATACTGTAATTGTTTTGGGGCACAATAAACCACACCCATCCATGTAAGCTGTCTCTTATACACATCTAGATGTGTATAAGAGACAGCCTCCAGCCTGGGTGACAGAAGAGAGTGAGATCCTGTCTCAAAAAAAAAACAAAAACAAAACAAAACAAAAAATCAAATAACCTCGTTTCTAGAAAAGACAAAAGAGTCTGGACAGCACAGAGATGAAAAACGCAGGCCTTGGGGTCTAGCAGGTCTGGGTTTGAAGGCTGCTCTTTCCCCCATTAACCGGGGAACCTGGGGCGTGTAATTTCTTAGAGGACGCAGTTTCCTCAACTGTAAAACCACATTATAATAGCACAGATTTCGTAGGATTACTGTGGGATGGAATGAGACACACCATCTCTAGTGGCCGCATGGAGCCACGAGCTAGTAGTAAGTCAGTGGGTCTTCCAACCTGTCTACTCTCTTACAGCTAAATGAAAGAAGGTACAGAAATCCCACAGAAATGGTTCAGAAGTGCCTTGTGGGGCTACGGGTTTGAATAAAAGAAAAAAATAAAGTCTGAAGGAAATGGAGGCAGGCAGAGGTCAGGGCCAGGAGGTAAGGGTAAGAAGCACAACTGAGGTACCCAAATGCAGAAGCCACTAGAAGCAGCACCTCCACCCCACCTCTGCAGGAGCCTCCAATAAATACTTGGCTGCATCACAGGCTTCACCTCTTCCTGGCCACACGACTGCAGGATCCTGTTCTCAAGCTGCAGTCTGCAGGGAGGTGCAACCCACAAATAAGTTACAAAATCCATTCCAATGGCCACAGCCAACAATGGATAAAAATGAAACTAGAATAGAATAGGTCAGAGTGCATAGCACATCTGGGGGAAGTACTGTATTTTGTTAAATGTTTTCAGTAATATGCACATGTGTATACCTGCTTATGCCATCTACGTCTGGATACAGGCACACTCACATAGACCAGAATCCACAATGTCAGCGTGCAGTGTGCAGAGTGTAAGGTAAGTGTAAGTACTGGTCGGGTGCAGCAGCTCATGCCTGTAATCTCAGCACTTTGGGAGACCGAAGTGGGAGGATTTCATGAGAACAGGAGTTCAAGACCAGCCTGGGCAATATAAGGAGACTCTGTCTCAAAAAAAAAAAAAAAAAAAAAGAAAAAGGTTAAACAAGGAGTAAGCAATATTCAGATAAACCTTTCTATTATTATATATGTATACACAATGCATATATCCATACATTCACACATACCCACATATGTACATATGTATGTCTATACATATTTTGTTAAATTGGTTTTGGTTTTGCAATATGCATATGCACACACACAGTAGAACATGGGCTTCTTGCTGTTACAGTCAGGAATATTGAAGCTGCTGTCTAACGCCCCCTTCAGGAGGGGCTCTCAGAGCTCCTAGAGTCCCTGACAGGGGAAAGCTGGCAGTTCCACTGTGGCCCCACCGTGCTGCCAGGGAGAGTGGACGGGGCAGGAGAAGCCAGTCAACAAGGGCTTTCCCTGTGGAGAGCAATGGGATATTCATTTATTTCCTAAGAGGCAAGGGCATAAAATTGATTCTAAATGTAACAATTAAATCCTAATTAAAAAATCAATTTTAAAATGTGAAAAAAAGTTTCAGATTTTTAATCAAAATTCAACTGCAACAACAGTTTACACGGACTGATAAATATTCAGTCTAAAATATATTTTACCACTTGTCCTTAACTGAATTTGTCTATCTAATTGAAGATGATTATATTATAGACATATTTCACTTCAATTCATTATGCTTCACAGATATTGTGCTTTTTACAAACCGAAGGGTTGTGGGAACCCTGAGTTGAGCAAGTCTATCAGTGCCATTTTTCCAACAGTGTACACTATCTTCATGTCTCTGGGTCATATTTTGGTAATTCTTGAAATATTTCAATTTTTTCACTATTATTATATCTGTTATGGAGATCTGTGATCAGTAATATTTGATTAATACTGTAATTGTTTTGGGGCATCACAACCTGTACCCATATAAGAAGGCAATTTTAATTGATAAATATGGTGTGTTTTCTGACCGGTCATTCTCCAACCTCTCTCCCTCTCCTTGGGCCTCCATACTCCCTGAGAAACAACAATAATAAAATCAGGCCAATTAATAACCATACAATGGCCCTGAAGTGTTGAAATGAAGAGCTGCATATCTCTCACTTTACATCAAAAACTAGAAATGATTAAGCTTAGTGAGGAAGGCATGTTGAGAATCGAGGTAGGCTAAAAGTTAGGCCTCTTCACCATTTCTAAACAGCTAGCCAAATCATGAATGCAAAGAAAAACTTTTTGAAGAAGATTTGAAGTGCCACTCTAGTGAACACATGAATGATAAGAAAACAAAATGCTTTATTGCAGATATGGAGACAGCTTTAGTGTTCTGAATAAAAAATCAAACCAGTCACAACATTCTTTTAAACTAAGCAAGACTCTAACTCTCTTCAATTCTATGATGGCTCCAAGAGGCGAAGAGGCTGTAGAAAAAAAAGTGTGAAGGTAGCAAAGTTTGATTCATGAGTTCTATGGAAAGACGCCATCTCCATAACATAAAAGTTCAAAGTATAGCAGCAAATACTAATATAGAAAGTTATCCAGAAGATATAGCTAAGATAATTAATGAAGGTGGCTACGCTAAGTAAGATATATTTAGTGTAGATTAAACAGCTTTCGATTGGAAGAAGGTGCCATCTAGGTCTTTCATAGTTAGAGAGGAGAAGCCAGTGGCTGGCTCAAAGCTCCAAAGGTTAAGCTGACTTGCTTCTTAGGGGATAATGTAGCTGGTGAACTGAAATTGATGCCAAGGCTCCTATAGTATTCTGAAAATCCTGAGGTCCTGAACAATTTACTAAATTTTTAGTAAATTTAGTAGAGGTTAAATCTACTTTGCTTATGGTCTATAAATAAAACAACAAAGCCTAGTGATAGCAAATCTGTTTATAGCATGGTTCACTGAATATTTTAAGCTCACCATTGACCCTTCCTGCTCAAAAATAAAGATTTCTTTTAAAAATATTACTGCTCATTGACAATGCACCTGGTCACCCAAGAGCGTTGAAGATGTACAAGAACATAAATGTTACATGCTTACTAACAAAACATCTGTCCTGGAGCTCACAGATCAAAGAGTATTTTTGACGTCAAAGTCTTATTGTTTAATAAATACATTTGGTAAGGCTACATCTGCCATAGATAATTATTCCTCTGATAAATCTGGGGTAAAGTTACTTGAAAACCTTCTGTGATATGGTTTGGCTGTGTCCGCACCCAAATTTCTTTTGAACTGTAGTTTCCATAATCCTCACATGTCATGTGAGGGACCTGGCAGGAGGTAATTTAATCAAGGGGGGCAGTTATCTTCATGTTATTAATGTGATAGTTAGTGAGTTCTCATGAGATCTGGTGGTTTTACAAGGACCTTTTCCCCCTTTTGCTTGGCACTTCTTCATCCTGCCACCCAGTGAAGAAGGAAGTGTTTGCATCCCCTTCCACCATGATTGTAAGTTTCCTGAAGCCTCCTCAGCCCTGCAGAACTGTCAATCAAACCTCTTTCCTTTATAACTTATCCAGTCTTGGGTATGTCTTTATTAGCAGTGTGATAATAGACTAAAACATTCTGTAAATAACTCACCATTGTGTGTGTCATTAGGAATATTCATAATTCATGGAAGGAGATCAAAATATAACATTAATAAAAGTATAGAAAAGCTAATTTAAATCCTCATGGATGAGTTTGAGGGCTTCAAGACTTTGGTATAGGAAGTCACTGCAGAAGGGGTGTGCGATGGTTAATACTGAGTGTCAACGTGATTGGATTGAAGGATACAAATTATTAACCCTGGGTGTTTCTGTGTGTGTGTTGTCAAAAGAGATTAACATTTGTGTCAGTGGACTGGGGAAGGCAGATCCACCCTTAATCTGGTGGGCACAATCTAGTAAGCTTCCAGCGAAAATAAAGCAGGCAGAAAAACATGAAAAAAAGAGACAGGCCTATTCTTCCAGCCTACATCTTCCTTCCGAGCTGGATGCTTCCTGCCCTCGAACATTGGACTCCAAGTTCTTCAACTTTTGGGAATCAGAGTGGCTCTCTTTGATCCTCAGCTTGCAGACAGTCTACCATGGGACCTTGTGATTGTGTAATTTAATATTAATAAACTCCCATTTATGTATATAAAGGGGACAGAATAGGATATTAGTTAATATATAGAGAGAGATATATATCTATATATAGATAAGATGTATCTAACTAATATACATATTAGTTTATATATAGATAATATATAGACAGATAATTAGGTTGTGTGTGTGTATATATATAATTATTTTTATATATATGTATGAGAACCCTGATGAATACAGGGTGGAAACAGAAAGAGAACTAGAATTAGAAGTGGATTCCCGAGATGTGACTGAATTACTGTAATCTCATAATAAAATTTTGATGGCTGAAGAGATACCTTTATGGATGAGCAAAGAAAGTGGTTTCTTGTGATAGAATATACTCATGGCAAAGACGCTGTGAACATTATTGATATGAGAAGAAAGTATTTAGAATATTATATAAAACTTAGACGATAAAGCAGCAGTATGTTTTGAGAGAATTTATACCAATTTTGAAAGAATTTCTACTGTGAATAAAGTATTAACTGATGCAGCAAACTTTTTTTTGTCTTATTTTAAGCAATTGCCACAGCCACTTCAGCCTTCAGCAACAAGCAAGTCAATAGTCAGCAACATGGTGACCAGACCATCCACCAACAAAAAGATCACAATTTGCTGAAGGCTCAGGTATGAGAATTGCTTGGCAATAAAGTGTTTTTAAATTCAGTTGTGATCATTGCTTTTTAAGACACAATGCTACTGCACACAATAGATTACATTACTGTGTAAACACAACTTTTATATGCACTTGGAAACCAAAACATTCACTTTATTGCAGTGGTGTGAAATCAAGCTCACAATGTTTACCAGGTATGCTTATACAAGATTTACTACTGCACTTTCTGGCACATCACCCATGAAATTCCTGTTGAGTTTCTTTGCGTTTATAAAGTATTGGGCTTGTTCACATAAAAACTAGTTTTCTTTTTTACAAGCACATTATCTGTTCAAACTTGCAACAAAAATACTTATAGGGATACCAACCTTAAATTGAAAACAAATACCATTTTCTTATATTAATAAAACAACATAGCAACATTCATTAGAGAGAAACCAAGGAAATGATTTTAATACTCGTCACTAATTTTTAACAGTCATAACCATCTCAACACAAAATGAAACATATGTATGAGTTATAAAACTATAAAGGAGGCACATAATTTTTCTTTCTATACAATAAAATCATCTTTGATAATCCAGTTTAGTTAATCAGAAAAATATATAGAAGAAATCAATTAGTAAAATGGTCAAATCCAATCTTTGTTATTGAGCGTAATATTTTGCTAGATTTGCCATATCAAAGTAGCACAAGTTGGGTGTTCTAAACAGAAACTTATCACCTTTTGATCAACATCTTCCCAACCCTCCCTCCAAACCTAACCACCACTGGACTCTCCTCTGGTAACAACTATTGGACTCTCTATTTCTAAGTGATCAACGTTTTTAGAGTCAACAAATGAGTGAGATCGTGTAATTGACTTTCTGTACCTGATTTATTTCACCAGAAGTTATTAATGTTGATGAATTTGTGTTTTCACTTTTATCTTTAATGATTTTTATGTCCACAATTTGTCTTCTCTCTGTTGAACCCCAAAGACTGTGAATATGTTGATCACTACATGATTTTAGAAGCTTTATTTCTTTAATTTTCACTTTTAGTCTACGATTAATCTTTATTTTTTGTGACATGAAATAGGAGAGGTTCATATTTTTCCATATCTACTTGATTCAAAACTATTTGATTAGGAGGGTTTCCTTTCACCATTGAATGGCCTGGTTGCCTTTGCAAGAAATTCATTGAACATACAGGCATGTGGTTATTTCTGAAATGGCTGTTTTGTCAGTTATCTATTCTACACCAATAGATAACTGTACAGTATAAGCAGTTTTGCTTCTTTCCTACTCTTTTAAAATTTATCCCTTTCTTATTTTATTATGCTCTGTGCTTTATACTTTTATTTCTTCTAATTACCTTAATGGCTAATATATCCTGGACAATATTGGAAAGAAGTAATGAGAATTGGGGAGTAGATATTAGTATTTTGGGGGGGGGCAAATATTTCAATATTTCACCATTGAACACAAGGTTATTTTTAGGATTTTTATATAGTCAAACATTATTTATTCAAGGATATTCCCTAAATTAGTGTATATTTATAATAGGCTTATAAATTAAGTAATACTGAATTTCTAATCATGTTTTTCAAAATTATTTTGGCTTCCCTACATATTTTGTTTTCCAATACAATTTCTAGAATAAACTTACAAATTCCTACAAAAGAGACTTTTGTAATGTTGACCAATATTGTAGTGACCATTTTATTTCAAAATTTTCAGAATTTTATTATTAACATTATTGAGTATTACAATCTATACACATAGCATATTCCTCTAATAATTTAGGTCTTTCTTCATTTCTATTAGCAATCTTTGTGGTTTTCAGTATTGAGAACTTAAATATTTCTCTTATACTCATTCCTATTTTATAGCAATTAAAATATTTTAACAGAACCATTTTATTGTATATTTTTTTCTAGTGGTTTGCCACTTGCATATCAAAATGCAATTGGCTTTTTTCTATGTTAACTGGTACCCTACAAGCTTGGTCCATGTGTATATATATATATTTTTATACTAGTAGCTATTTTATATATTCTTTGATATTATTTATGTAAACAGACACATTCTGAGTATAAGCAGTTGCTTCTTTTCTAATCTTTTTAAATTTATCTTTCTTATTTTACTATGCTCTATGCTTTATACTTGTATTTCTTCTAACTAACTTACTGGCTAATATATCCTGGATAATATTGGAAAGAAGTAAAGAGAATTGGGGAGTAGATATTGTTGTTTTATTAGTGTTTTTGGGGGGGAAATATTTCAATATTTCACCATTGAACACAAGGTTATTTTTTGGATTTTTATATAGTCAAACATTATTTATTTGAGGATATTCCCTTTAATTCCCAGTTTCCTGATAATTCCTGTAATTTTGCACTTTATTAAACTTTTAAATATCTATTTTTAGAATCACATCTTTATTATGTTAATATGCAAATTCATTTGATTGATTTTCCAAAGATCAACTTAAACTTCTATTCCTGCAGTGAACTTGTCTTGATCATGATGAATTGAAATATTCATATATTCCATATATTCAGTTGTGAAACCTGTTTATATTTACAAGGAATATGGATCATTAATGTATACTGTAGAAACATGCACATGTATGATTGATATAGCATATCTGTATGTATGTGATATATGTCATGTATAGACATATACATATAATTTGCATGAGCAAATGTTTTGAATTAAATATTAAATTTGGTAAATACTGAGTTACTAAAATTTTATATTTTTTCTTCAGTCAGTTTTGATACATTGTGTTTTGAAAAGAATTCATGTATTTTATCTAAGTCGTTTAAATAATTAGGAAAGTATTATACATGACATTCCTTTAGAATGTGTTTAATCTCTCAAGGATCCATAGTAATATTTTCCTCCCGATAACAGTGATTTATGTATTTTTTATTTTTCCTTAATTATTTCTGCTATGATTTACAAATTTTATTATCTATTTCTGTTTAATATCAGGGTAATCTATAGTCTTAGAATGTAGTTATTATTCCTAAGCTATATTTCTTCTGGGGTTTTAATAGAAATCCTGGGTATTCACCAAGACTTTATAACTTGGCATTATTCAACTTCCAAATTTTTGTTTCCATAGTGACAAACAGTAGCTGTGATGTCTGTTCACCTTTTGGCAGCCATTGTTTTCTACCTGGAGTGGTGAAGTCGTCCCCGTGAATGTTGATTTCTACCTGATTTCTTTCAATGCTACAACACACCAACTGGTTGTTCCTGAGAGACAAAAAAAGTTGTATAGATTTCACCCAATGATGTTTCCTTAGTTTAAGGATCAAATTTTTTCCAGTTTTTGCCTACTTTTGGGGCATTTAGTGCTTTTGATTTACTTTTTGGTAATATTGTTTCTAACATAGTGATATTTTTTAAACTACATGCAAATTTTCTATTACCAGAACCAGAATTCATTGGATATAAACTTTCACACTGCCAGTTATCTGACCTGGGTGGAAACAAGAATATTACATTTTTGAAGTTTCAGTAGCTTCTAATTTAGTTTCTAGGGAGGAAGTATTTTACTGGCAAAAATCAGCAGCAATAACCCTGGAAAACTGAAAGATGACATTTTAATATTTAAGAGGTAGGATTTAAGATTTCTTAACTATAAGATTATAAGGGACATTCCTTCTAAAATATTTAGAATTTGTTCAAATATTGAGATAACAAAAAACAATAACAACCACCAAAGCCCAGATATCTGGTCAGATATTAAATTGAATTAAAGCTGTAACATGACAACTCACATATTTAAACTTTCCATTTAGTTTTTCATCTGTTCCGGTCCAGTTGTAACAAAGAATAAATGGTTCTTTTCTACAGTCATAAAATGCCCCTCAGCTTCAGTCATTGCCTTGAGAAGATACTTAGAAACTGTGCCTTTTATTTTTTTGCAAGCAATTCAACACTACTAGAATTACCTTACTCCATAGTCTTTAAATACTTTAATGTACTGTACAGTGATCAGTAAGTGTGGTAATTCAATCACTTCGCTTTCATTGTACTTTTGTTTATTAAGGTGATCACAAATTGCAATTTAATTATTATGTTTTTGTTTCAGCTAAGATGCCTAAGTACCACCCACTAAGAGTAGAAGAATTTAAAACAACTTCAGGTTTAACACGGACAGACAATCAATAATGAATCGTTTCCATTTCCCTGAAAAATTACCTACAACCTCTTCTGTGGACAGTTACTGAAACAGTTGGCATTGGTTTGAAAGAAACAGAAATGACTTGGTGATTTGAACACACATGTTGTTTGGTAATACAGGAATTATTCAGAAATGATCTTTTGGCAGATAGAGAGGGTAAAAGGAGTTCTTGGTTAGGCTTTTTTCTTTTAATAAAAACAACCCCCAAACCATCTCTTTTCTAACAGAAAAGGCAGCTTGAAGGGCTGGGCTGGCAAGCTTTGATATGCAAATGCAGGCCAGTAGAAGCTAGGTTCACTCAATATGGCGATTCCAGTCCTGTTCTCCCTGTCACCACTTGTGTCAAGTGTAAGGGCCACCTCCAGATTACAGCAAGTGTTCAAAACATCATGGCGACCCGCATTTGCTTATTAAATGGCTAAGGTGGGAGGGCCAGGTTTCTTGCGAGCTACCTAAATAACACACGTGGTTATTCCCTGGCCCCTATGCAAACCAGAAACGTCCTCCTCCAGGATCCCAACAGAAGCAACCACTTTTCTGCCGCACACGGGGTTCCTCTCTGTTTCAAGCCCACCCCACCCCTCTCTGTACGGGGGGAAGCTGTTTTCTTCTTTCTTTCTTCTTTCTTGCCTATTAAACTTTTTGCTCCTTAAAACCACTCCAACTGTATCTGTGTCGTTAATCCTATCAGTGCGAGACCAACGACCCCGGTGCTCTTCCAGTCATCGGAGCCACCTCTTTATTTCACAGAAATGTCTGGGATGCTAGAGCTAAAAGATACGGAGCTGCAGCCAAAACCCTACCACAGAAACTGCAG
This sequence comes from Mandrillus leucophaeus, assembly GCF_000951045.1. NCBI lineage: Eukaryota > Metazoa > Chordata > Mammalia > Primates > Cercopithecidae > Mandrillus > Mandrillus leucophaeus. The sequence continues at coordinate 135,283 of NW_012101595.1, forward strand.
AAACCCTGAATCTGGTTATTTATTTACAGGACAGCTTGCGCTATTGCTTCGTTGCCAGCATCAAACAACAGATACTTTTTCTCTTGGAGAATGCACACGAGTAACCCAGCTGCCCCCGATAACAGAATGTATTCTCTGCTGTGTATCTTTATCACTAGCTTCTAGCTCATAATATGAAATCAGTGCATCTGATGGGCTGAAGTCGTGAAACATGCCCGTGCCTTAGGTGGGACATTAAGTGTGTTAGATAGCTTCTTTCAGATCATGCTGCGGCAGCTACAGCTCCTTCACTTTGAAAAATAATATATTCTTACATACCTTATATGTCAATTTTGTGTTAACTGAGGTTTCCTTTCTTATCTGTTCACAATTCAAGGCCTGGGGTGAAAGAACAGAATGATGTGATATCTGTGAAATCTTTGGCTCTGGCCTTGCATACAGTCACTTCTGCTCACATTTCACTGATATCAAGTTACAAAGCCAAGCATGATGTTAATGGGGCAGGAAATTAAACTCATTCAATAGAGAGGCACTTAAAACAGCTTGACAATAGAAAGAGATGTAAATCTTTTCATAGTGAAAGCAGTAGATAATTGAAAACATTAATAAAATCTACTAAATTATCGTATTTTCTTCTGTGGTCTGAGATGAGCCACATCAATCCTTTCATGGTAGAAATTCAGCAAATGTAAGGAGTATTTCAGATGCTGGGCAACTATGTGATGATAATTGTTCACAATAAATTTTGAGACTCATTTCTTGAAAGATGTACAGTGTTTTAACTTGTTTGGCCTCTTCTGAGTACAAGAATTGTTAGTTGCAAAGTTTGCATTCACAGAGGACAGCAGACTCAGTTTCTAACTGCTCAAATAATGCATTAGTCCCCATAAAAATGGTTACCTACTAAGGGATGTATTCTATTCCCCTTTGAAATATTTCATTTTTACAAAACTACCTTCATGGGTTTAGGAAGCAGATCTATAATACTAACAAATATGTTCAACTGGAAGTAAATGAGAAATGATCTGATTAGAAATATAATCTAAATAAAGCCTTACATTAAGCTAATACACCATTTGAAAAAATGCCATAATTTCTTAAAAAGACTTTCAAAATAACTGTGATCAGACTACTAATGTTCATTATTTTGAGAATAGCTAAATATTTTGTTGAAAGTTACCAATACACTCCAAGAGGAAATGCCCAATAAACTCAAGAAATGCCCTTGAGAGGAAACTTAATAGAATTCCTTCGTATTGAGCTCTGCTGAGGAGAGGGTGTTATGCCTGTATGGATGATGCAGACTAACTTTCACAATCCCACCTTGATGTGATAGAGAAAGAAGAATTACAGACAAATCAGTAGAATAGGATTTTCTAGAATATCCTTTTCTAGAATAGGAAACTGGGAAATGAATAATATAGACAATTTTTAAGAATAAAATAAAGATCTTCTAAAAAGTTTTGTTGGTGCAGTACTGTTTTCCCAGTCTGTCTTTGCAAGTCAATAATGAACCTGAAAACATAAAATACTTAGTATACTGGAAAAATAGAGATTGAAAACATTTGTTTAACAAGAGAGTTAAAAAGAGGGAATGGAATTCCTTTACAAAAATTAAAAGACAGTGAAATTGTTTCCCTGGAAAACCTCAAGGTCAACTTTTTTCGAATGGAGGAAGAGGTGTTAGGCATTAATTTGCTTCAAAATGCATTGACATGTAAAGTTAAAAGAAGGTAATTTAAGCAGCATTGAAGTGAAACCAATTTAGCAGAATAAGAATCAAGTACTGAGATATTTAACTGAAAACAATGTCCTTTCAAATCAATGAGAAAAGATTTGGCCACTCAATAATTGCTGCTGGATAAATGTTTTTCACTACTTTGAGGAAAAACATCTTCAAACCAGGGAAAAATATGTAGAAAGAAGGAAAACAACACAATAGAAAACAAAACTTAAACTAAATCAAAAACCAAATTTATCACCCAAGGTAATGCCAGGAAACCAAAACCATGAGTAAACAGAAAATCTTTATTTTCAAGAAATTGTATGTAGAGAAATGTTAACAAAGAGCTTAAAGGAGAAGAGAGATCTCTTTCAGAAGATAGCTACTACTTTTAAGGCCGAGGGAGTGTGTAAAAGGATAGAATCAGAAATTCAAAGGAAGGGCACAAACTCTAAACTCAATTTCAAACCTCGGAGAAGAATGGTGGCCAAAGACACAAGCAGCCTGCTTGGGATGATGAAACATGCTGGCAAGTGCAAGCCACAGCTGGTCTGTAGGAAATGTCCCCACTGAGACAAGCCACAGCTGGTCTGTAGGAAATGTCCCTACTGAGACAAGCCACAGCTGGTCTGTAGGAAACGTCCCCACTGAGACAAGCCACAGCTGGTCTGTAGGAAATGTCCCTACTGAGACAAGCCACAGCTGGTCTGTAGGAAATGTCCCTACTGAGACAAGCCACAGCTGGTCTGTAGGAAATGTCCCTACTGAGACAAGCCACAGCTGGTCTGTAGGAAACGTCCCCACTGAGACAAGCCACGCAGGTTTGCAGGAGCTGCCCACTGTTGACTGATGGAGAACCGTGTTAGTGCCAGCCACAGTGCATCCACCAGGGCAACTGCAGAGAATGCTACCAGTGCTCTCGCCCCTCCCAGCTGAGCCCCTGGCCACTGGGCAAACAACTTACCTGAAGAAGGAAGGAAAAAAAGAAAATGCTTTTCTCTTGCTCTGGTTTGCAATGTCTTTCCAACACCCTCTATTGGCAAAGGCTAATCTCAATTCATATGGCTAAGAAAAAAGTGTCTACAGAGTTTGTTTTTAATGTTTCTGAATTATCCTTACAGGTTGGCGTATGTTTGAAATTATTTCGCATGTAAAAATTTGGAATTATTTTTCAAAAGTTGGCGATGAGTAACAGTTAATAAAGCAATATGCAAATATAGAAGCAATCAAAGAAAAATCATAGATTTTTATTCTTATACAAATAAAGTCCGGGTGTAGTGACTCATGCCTGTAATCCAAGCACTCTGAGAAGCTGAGGCGGATGGATCACCTAAAGTCAGGAGTTCAAGACCAGCCTGGCCAACATGGCGAAATGCTGTCTCTACTGAAAATACAAAAATTAGCCGAGTGTGGTGGTGCACACCCGTAATCTCACCTATTCAGGAGAGACTTGAACCTGGGAGGCGGAGGTTGCAGTGAGCCAAGATTGTGCCACTGCATCCCAGCCTGGGTGACAGAGTGAGACGCCATCTCAAAATAAATAAATAAATAAATAAATAAATAAATAAATAAATAAACAAACAAAAGAAAAGAAAAAAGAATTCTGTTTTCTAAAAGTCTTCATAAAAATAAATAAAAGGAAAGACTGGGTCATAACAGTGTGGTGTGTGTGTGCGCGCGCATGTGCATACATATTTCTGTGATAGATGAATAGTTATAATTTTAGGCAAAGAATCCTGACTCCTTGGCCATAAGAAAAGAGAAAGCCCAACTGATTAATGAAGATATACAGATGCTCAATCGCTTTGATAATAAGAGAAAAAAATCATTAACAATCTAAGATATCATTTTTGAAGCTCAGTTTTCTGTATATAATACAGAGTTTGCTGACAACTTACGGAGAAATGAGATTGAACATACATCTACTTAGAATGGTGCAGAAATTTGAGAACAAAATTTGAAGTGTGACTATTATTTGATTCAGCCATCCTACTTTTTAAAATATTTTCCAAATAATCACAAACATGAACAAGAATATAGGCACAATTCATACTTTGAAATATCTAAAAATAAAAGAGAATCAAAAGATGTATCAAGCAGGTATTTGTTAAATCAAATTACATAACATGCTCTGAAATACTATGAATATAGTCATTTAGGTCAGTGTATTAACAAACAAGGAAAGAAGTCAATGAAGAAGAGAATGAAAATGGCACATTGAGTAAGATAAAGCGTGTTGGTGTAATAAAAAGTATGCATATGTAAGTTTATTGAATAAGGTTCGAAATAATTCATATTGACCTATTACAATGATTGGCTATTTAAAGAGCAATGGAAATCATAACTTTTTACTTTATAACTGCTTAATTACAATTTATTATTTTTGAAACAGTATGAAACTATAACTAAAGCAAAAAAAAAAAAAAAGAAATGAATACTAACATATGTACACAGATCCCCAAGATTCACATAGATTCAGTGTATATATCAAAAATCAAAGCCACTGGTTTAATGCTATAAAAGTTTAAATTTGTAGGCCGGGTGCAGTGGCTCACGCCTGTAATCCTAGCACTTTGGGAGGCCAAGGGGGCAGATCACGAGGTCAGGAGATGGAGACCATCCTGGCTAACACGGTGAACCCCATGTCTACTAAAAATACAAAAAAATTAGCCTGGCGTGGTGGTGGGTGCCTGTAGTCTCAGCTACTCGGGAGGCTGAGGCAGGAGAATGGCGTGAACCCGGGAGGTAGAACTTGCAGTGTACCGAGATAGTGCCACTGCACTCCAGCCTGGACACAGAGCAAGACTCGGTCAAAAAAAAAAAAAGTTTAAATTTGTAAACGTCCATGTCATTCATAGTACATTAAATACATTAAATATGTGAATACAATTACTCTTTTAAAGAAAATAAAGTTGCATTTGAGCAATTTACTCTGTTTTACCCACTTGGGAATTGTTTTGCAGTAATGGACAATAAAACATGCCCAAATCCATGTCTATTAATCAATCAGAAATGACTCCAGAGTTGATTAGTAAAGTTTAATGTATTGTTTATTATATGTGGAAAATAAACTTCTATTAATATATTTGTAAATTTAGCCATAATAATCAGTAAAAGATTGCTATACACACTAATATAGTTAATACTGATTAAATCATTTGTCAGAAAAAAGGTTACTGATTTAAGATTAATGTTCATATAAATCACTTTGCATAAAGTTGATACAGAACTTTTTTTATTGTGCCACAAAACGCACAAAAAGTACAAAACACTAGTGGAACAGAAGTGAACTATATTTTTAAAGATGCATAAATGATTTACAGTTGACTTTGGATTATGAAGTTGAACAGAATTTCAATTTGCATAACATTTTTATGCACCAAAAAGAATTAGAAAATTAGAATTAACCTCGTTACACATTTTTACTAGAAAAAAGAAAACATACCAACTTAATGAGTGGCAAATGAAAATAAATAGTAAAAGGTCTGTTCTTTTGTAATGAATTGAGTTTCAATTTCTATTTTATGCAGCCTACACAATTGAACTCCTGATTCCACAATTCCCCTTGCATATTTTTCCAGTTCTAATCATTAATGCCTACTGGTTTTATCTTCAGTATTATCCTTCCACTTTTACCCTTAATTGTGTTTGGGTAGTTTTTATTTCTTTGTTTGCTTGTTTTTGTTTGATTTTTTTGAGATGGAGTCTCGCTCTGTAGCCAGTCTCTAGTGCAGTGGCGCCATCTCAGATCACTGCAACTTCTGCCTCCTCAGTTCAAGCGATCCTCCTGCTGAGCAGCTGGGACTACAGGTGTGCGCCACCAGGCCCAGCTAAGTTTTTGTATTTTTAGTAGAGACGGGGTTTCACCGTGTTGACCACGATGGTCTCTGTCTCTTGACCTTGTGACCTGCCCGCCTCTGCCTCCTAAAGTTATTTTTTTTTTAAATTTACTTATTTATCATTAGCTTTTCCTCTCTCCATATCCAGTCTTCATAATTTGTTCATTTTCTGTTGCTACATAATCTTCCCCAGGTTCTTTTCACGAAGTTTAGTGCACCCCACAATTTAGACTTGCCCTTTCTAACAGGATAGCCATGGGCCATAGGTGACTAAATTTCAATTTAAATTTAAAGGGAATAATTACATTTCAAATCTTAACTGTTACATGTTGCTATTGAGTACCACATTGAATAGTATGGAATTATACATTTCCATTATTTCGAAAAATTATTTTGGACAGTACTAGTCTAGCTCTTTATTGCCATTCTTTTTGCTGAATTTATTTTTTATTCATTTTCTCAAGAATCTGTAATGGTTGCTGACTGTCTTATGTTATATATTTTTTATTTTTAGATAGGGTCTTGCTCTGCCAGCCAGGCTGGAGTGCAGTGTCGTTATCTCGGCTCACTGCAGCCTTGCTATCCTGGCTCAAGCAATCCTCACATCTCAGCTTCCCAAGTAGCTGGGACTACAGGCATGTGCCACCATACCCAGTTAATTTTGTTTATTTTTTTGTAGAGATGGGATCTCACTATGTTGCTTAGGCTGGTCTCGAACTACTGGGCTCAAGTGATTCACCCACTTCAGCCCTCTAAAGTGTTAGGATAACAGGTATGAGCCACCATGCCTGGCCTTATCTTATATCTTAATCATCGGAGGTAAAGTACTTTAAAGAAAAGAACAAAGACTCAAAAAGAAAAATATTAACTTCGAATTTATTCTGAATATGTAAATTGAAGGTAATGAGAATTTATATGAAAATGCAGTTGTAATGATTACTTGACATATGCTATGTCATATGCTAGTATATCTTCTGTTCCTTTTTACACCCCACATTCCTGTTTATGTAAAACCTTCAAAAGGGCTAATTCAGCAATACCCCAAAAAATTATCTTATCATGAAATTTATGTTTTTTTCAGATTTGGTTCTCAGGCTTTAAAAACAGGCAATATTTGAGCATTTGCCCATTTATTTAAGATATAGTATTATAGGCCAGGCACGGTGGCTCACGTCTGTAATCCCAGCACTTTGGGAGGCCGAGGCAGACGAATCATAAGGTCAGGAGATGGAGACCATCCTGTGAATGGTGAAACCCTGTCTCTACGAAAAATACAAAAAAAAAAAAAAAAAAATTAGCAGGGGTGGTGGCGGGCGCCTGTTAGTCCCAGCTACTCCGGAGGCTGAGGCGGGAGAATGGCGTGAACCCAGGAGGCGGAGCTTGCAGTGAGCTGAGATGGCGCCACTGCACTCCAGCCCCGGGCGACAGAGGGAGACTCCCTCTCAAAAAACAAAACAAAACAAAAAAGATATAGTATTATAAATTAAATAGTAGGCTAAAGGGCATAAACACATTTAATCCTATAGAGATATACTAAGAAGTTACCATTTAGAAGCGGAATTAATTTACACAGTCAATAGGTGTATACAGTGCCTTCTCATCATATACTTAAAATGTATTTTTTGAATAATTAAATTGGTAGAAATTATATGTTTTATTTACTTTGGTTCTTAGTATAGTCTATTTTATATGTACTATATGTTTGCATATTCTTTTTTGATTATTTGTCTATATTCAGTCACTCTTTTTGAAAGTACATTGTTTGAAAGTATATTGTTGGATTATAAAGTGATACACACACATGATACTTACGTTTCTTACTTTGGTAAATGAGGAAAAATAACGGTCAAGCCACTGGATTATGAAGACACCTGCATCAGTTATGAAAATTGTGAAATTTCATGAAAATCAAAAAATAGTGTGGCATTTTTCTTCTTTACCCCTAAATGAATTAAAAGAAAGGAATCCCCTTGTCCAAAAATACCTTAACTGAGTAAAAATTCTCAGTTACTTCTCAGGAAGTAAAAATATCATTACTTCCTGGAATTTCACTATGAAAGTTACACAATTAAAAGCAAATAAAATGGAAGGATTGTCATTTTAATCATCGTCAGCTAGAAACATCTGAATGAATTAATTTATTGGCTTTCCCAGTAATATTTAGGTGGCAACACGGTTGATTAAAAACAGATAAATAGGCACAAAACATAAACAATGGTTTTAGCAATCTAAACTTTAATTGTTCCATAGGTCAGCCAGAGACCAGAGAAATGCAATAATCTTTTGAACATTGCATTTATTTACTTTTTGACTTTTGCCATGTTGGGTTTGGGACATTTCTACTATAAAATTTACAAAACAACCACATTTTAAAGAATTATACCTACATTTGTAAGTAGAGGATAAGTATAAGGATAATTTATTAATAGGAACAGATAAAAAACCTGTACTTAATCTCTTCATTATCTTATCCTAGTCTCTGTAGAAATTTGTGTAACAACTTATACATGACAGATTATTTCATGCAGATAACCTTTTTTAATATTCATAAAGTACCATGAAATTGGTACAATTATGTCTGTATTTTTATATTCTGAAGCAAATGCTCAGTAAACTATGTAATATGGTTTAGGTAAAAAAATTTATAAACGACAGTGCAACATGTCAAAGTTACTATGACTCTAAATAGCATATCGTGTCCTTTCTGCCTCTGGGCACAGGGACATGCTCTAGGCCCAGAATGTCAGGGGGACATCCAAGAATCAAGTAGACCTTGGACATAAAATCCTGATGATATTGTAAAAAATTCTTTTCATCAAATATTGATTACTCTCTTGCTCTCTCTTCTCTCTCCATTTCCACTGTCACATCCTTCATTCGGAATTGTCACTGACACTTCAACTTTAGCAGTAGTTCACTACTGTCTTTGCAGTCACCTACCTATGATCTTACCCCTTACTCACAATGACTGTCTTCTCAATGTCACCAAAGTTATCTCTCTGGAGCAAAGGCCTGGTCATTCCCTCCATACAAAATTTCAGAATCTGTACCATACTACCACATCCAGCATTATCTCTGGCTGACCTTTCCTCCAATCCTGTGACTCAAGCAGTTTTGGTTCTTAATGCCCGAATATCATGTGTTATTCACATCGTTGTTTTTGACAAATTGTTTTGTGGGTTTCCTTTTTCATCATGTCACCTGGTAAAATTACCATGGACATTATACATGTTATTTACTATTTTAAGTCAAGTATGAAAAATATTAAGAGATGGACAGAAACACAGGCCCTCACAGGTTTGCCAACATAAATGTTCATTGCTTCCTGGCTCCTCAAGGGTCCCATTCTCAGTGGAATCTAAGCAATGTGAGGACCAGAGTTTTTGCCTGTTTTGTTTTGTTCGCTGTGTTTCAGAACCCAGCATGATATCTTCCATAGACTCTACATTGGAATATATATTAGAGTAATGACAAAAGGAATGGCCAACTGTAAAGTGGCCAAACATTAATAAATGAAAAGTTGCTTCACAGGACTATAACATGATTGATAAAATACAGATGACTGGGTGAAAAACAAATGATTGCATAGTGCAATGGCTTGCTCAAGACAGGTAATAAAATATTTATAGATAGTTATTTTTACATAGAAATTCTTATCCTTAAAGACTCCGTTTAAGGTTTCTTCCATGGTATTAATTCTGACACTTCTCTTGGAAAAAAGTTACTCTGAACTCCTTTGCATCTCTTTGTATCTTTTACTTTATTATTATGTGTTATAAATGATCTCCCATGTATCTTTAAAACGCAAATTGCACAAGAGATTTCTAGAGCCTTACAAGTGTTTATTCTCTTTGACCTTGTCTTTACAATATTATGAACAAATGAACAGCTGTCCAAATATCACATAATTGTAATGTTAGTGAATCTCCCATTCACCAAAATAAAAAAAAAATACTTAATTGTTTGAATAAAATAATATATACTGCACATAATAATATGATGTAATTATTAGGCATCAATTCAGTAGTATTTTATGAGGATAGTTAATGACTTAAGAAAACACTTATGGCATAATATTAAGTAAAACATTTGACATACAGTGTGACAGATTGTGTGTATAGATCTGATTATCACAAAATGTGTGGAAAAACACTAAGAAAATTAAGTAAGTTGTTGAGATTATATATATTTTCTTTCTTTGATTAGTTCATGCTATTTCACACTTTTCAAATATTTCCATAAGGAACATGTGCTTCTTTTATATTAAAGCCCCGAACAAACCAAAGCCAAAGGCTCGTTGGCTGGATATTAGATTAAGTATAAGAAGCGAAGTATTACAAAATTTATACTCAGAATTTTCAGTGATATAAACCTGTATGTAGTGATATAAACTTGCCTTCCATTGATTGCAAAGTCCTATCTCGAAGGCCTTGATCAATCCCTTTTGGCCCTTTTATAATTAAGAAATTGTCCTGGTATGTACCTTACTAAGTCATAGTGTTGGTTAAATGAGGAAACGCATGCTCCAAACATTCTACTTCGATCAAAATAACAATTTATAGCTATTAGCTAACAGCTACATTGCAGTCTGTTTTATGTGACTTAATAAGAAAATGGTTACTGTGTATAAGTTTAGCCTTCCTATAATATGTTGGTTATCATTGATATCCAACACTTATTAATAGTAAATATAAATGTTTTAAAAGCAAGATTGACCTGAGAAAAGTTCGATTGATTTGTAGTCATAATTTCAAAATGGGCATAAGGTTAAGTCAGAAATTTCAGCTGGCATTTTACATTATTGGATCAATCCTATCTCTAAAGTTACTTTTACATTAATTACAAACATTTAAATAAGTTTTCCATTATAAATCAATTATTTATTTGACTTATTGAATTTTAGATTTGATAAACATAATAGAAAAACAATGTTGCCAAAGCAAATTCCTGCATTTAGGATCTAGAAATCCTTTCTACCTAAGAAGACCATAAAGGGATATACATTGGGTGATACACATCAGAGTTCAGTGGAAACATCATGATTGTGAGAATGAGCAAATATAAGAATGTTCTTTTTAGTCGTCCCATTGTAACACTCCATGTCCAGTAATTTGTTCATGTGTAGGACAAACTGGAATCAAGCACTTAATTTGATCACATCTAAAACTAAATTGTAGAACAATAGATGAAATGACACCTGGAACTATCAACTGTACCTAAATAAGAGGCGCTTGCAATTCAGGGAACAAGTGAAACCACTTCAGTTCTAAAGAGATGAGAGGTTGTGAAGATGTAGGATTGGAATTCAGTGGTAGAAAAGGGCTAGGAAAATGTCATTAGTGTGACTTTCTGGAACAATTTTTTAAATCTTTTTGTTTTCCTGCATGCTATGTGAGTAATGCAGTTTAAACCCTCATAAAAATAGTTTTAACTGTTCAAAAACCATTATTGAAAACTATTTTTATTATATGCTAAATGGAAATGTTTTTGTATATTTTGGGGAGTACAAAGAATGAACACAGCCTTTGAAATAATATATTTACCACTTTTCTTGTTTGGTGTTGTTTGAAGAGAAAATAGCAGGTATAGGAGACAGCATCAGAGTTGAAAGTAATAATAAACAGATTTTGAAGATTATATGATTTTCTGAAATGAATAAATTTCAGGAGAATTTAGCAACCCACACCTTCAAAAACCAGTCTCTATTGTTTATACCCACTGAAATTTTAGAAAATATGCCTATCCTTCCTGGTTCCAGCATAGTGTACTGCAATCTATGAAACTGGCTTTTTTTTTTTTTTTAAACGGAGCCTTGCTCTGTCACCAGGCTGGAGTGCAGTGGCACCATCTTGGCTCACTGCAATCTCCGCCTCCAGGATTCAAGCGATTCTCATGCCTAAGCCTCCTGAGTAGCTGGAATTAGAGGCACACCGCCAAGCCCAGATAATTTTTGTATTTTTTGTAGAGACGAGGTTTCACCATGTTGGCCAGGATGGTCTCGATCTCAGCTTCGTGATCCGCCCGCCTCGCCTCCCAAAGTGCTGGGATTACAGGTGTGAACCACCGCGCCCAGCCTAAACCAGATATTTAAAAACAACTGTAAAATCTAAAGTGTGATAATCTCTTACATTATCACTCTTTGGATATTCAAAATAATAATTAATAATAATAACATACATTATATGAACACTTCTAATACGTGACATATGACTAACTGCTTTCCCTGGATTTTATTCAAAATAATTATATGAAATAACTACTACTATTATTGAGCTATTGCTAGGTCGTATGCAAATCTGACACTATGCCTAATACCATAGAGGCTTACAAAAGAGTAAGTTTTATATTTTGTTCATGCCATGTGCTGCCTGTGTATTGGCTGTGGCTGTACTTATCACAGCGTCTTAATTCTGGGATCCAGGCTTAAGGGTGAGCATTTCTCTGAGATATGCTGTTCCTGGATAAGTGTGAGGTATGTGAAGGTGGGACTTCATGATATTTCATATGGCTTCCGCTGTAACAGAGTGGTGTGTGACACTTCCATTCACAGTTCATTAGCCAAAAGCAAGTCACTTTGCCGGTTGTGGTGTCAATGGGGCAGTGCTGTGTATGCCTTCCACACAAAGGGGCAATGCAGGTACTATGGTGCAAGAAGTGTTGCATAGGCCTCTTGCAAAAAGGAGAAAACAATTGGAAACAATAAAATCAACAGCAAGAATCTTTACCATTTTACTAAAAACAGGATAAACAACATGATTGATGTCACAGCTAATCAGGGACAGAGCTGAAGTTTACCCCAAGCAGAGCAGGTCCAAACCTACTTTATTCGGCCCTATATCATATTGTATTATGACACTTTTTTATTCAAATATATATTATCTTATATTCCAGAGACAAGACCCTAATTATTCTCTACATTTGCATTTAACAAATGAGCAAGGAGAAAGGACCTTGCTTTCTGTTGGTATAAATTTCCTAAGTGATTAATACTAAATGCTTCATTAGGATAAACAGCAGTGTGGCCAGACAGGTCTATGAGAGAGTAAGTATCTGCATTTGAAAATGTAAGTCTTTTATACTTCTGGAAGTATCACTCCAAAAATCAAATTGCAACAGTTTCACTCCCCAGGAACCAGTGATGGGGACAGATTATTTCTTTGAAGAAACTTGTAGTATAATGAGGTGAAATACAAGGGACTAGCAATTCCTGCAGCATAGTACATCTATAATTGCTACATTTTTTTGCGTGTTGGTCTTTTGCTTCAAATCAGCAGGTTGTCTTGCAAGAAACTGCTACTTAATAGGGAATATTAAATATATGCATTAATGTTCTAACAGTAGATTTTGCCAGAAGGCAATGAAGTGCCATGTGTGTTAAAATATAAATAGAATGTTGTTCTATTTTGTAAGATAATAATCTAGGTTCTTAATGATAATGATATGATAAGCCATTTACTGAAGGTCTGAAGATAAAATGTTGTTCAATAGTTAGCCCAGCGAAAAAGCATCGTTATTCTAAAGAAAGCCTACATGTTATGTACCAATACAAAAATCAGACTTAACAAAATAGTATGTGCTCTAATACCTTTAATTGATACTTAACTTGAGCATTCTGAAAAACTGATTATGCTTTAGTGAATTCAATGTTTTTTTAAAAACCCTTACTTTAATAGAAAGGGTGGACTTTTGAAATCTGCAGAGCAATAGCACAATGTTCATAAAATTAAGTGAAATGAAACTAATTTTAAAAAAGGAATGGTATGTAAATATGTGTAGTAGATTGAAGAATGTTCATCAACTATTTCAGGTAATAATACCTGAAATTTATACATGTCAACTTATTCAGATAAATGTCTTTTTTGCACATATAAGGATCTTGAGTGGATGAGTCCTAAATACAATCACATTTATCATTGTAAGAGGAAGGCAAAGGAAGATTTGAAACCCACAGAGAAGAAGGCAATGTGAAGTTGGAGGCAGAGATTGGAGTGGTGCAACACAAACCAAAGAATGCTAGCAGTCACTAAAACCTGAAAGAGACAAGCAAATTTTCCTCTAGATCATCTGGAGGGAGTGTTGTCTCCCCAGCACTTTGATTTTGGCCCAGTAATACTGATTCTGGACTTCCAGTCTCTAAAACTGTCACAGAATAAATTTATGTTGAAGCTGCTGTGTTCGTAGTGATTGGTTACACAAGCCATAGAAAGTGAACACCAATATTGGTCCACAGACATTGGATGTTGCTATTAAAAATACCTGAAAATGTGAAGGGGCTTTCGAGTTGGATAATGGGTGGAAGCTAAAAACATTTTGAGGTAAATGATAGAAAATACCTAAATCTGCATAAGCACACTGTTAGTAGGAATGTGGATGCTCAAAGGCACTTCTGGCAAGGACTCAGAAGAAATCAACGAACATATTATTGGAAACTGGTGGGAAGGCAATCCTTACTATATAGTGACAAGTATATCACAGTTTAGTTAGCTAAATTGTGTTCTACGGTTATTCCAGAAGCAGGAATTGTAAGCAATGAATTTAGATGTTTAACTGAGGAGATTTCCAACCAAAGTATTAAAGGCGTAGCCTGCTTATCTCAAAATGTAAGAGGACAGTGGTTTATTAAGGAAAAAAAATAGTTAAGCAAGAAGAAATTAACACTTGATGATTTGGGAAATTCTCAGCTTATCCACATTGCAAAAAAACATGATAATATTAAAAGAGTTGACTGTGAGCACACCACATTGAGATGAAGAACCATGGTGCAGCTGGGCACCTTTTACTAGCACTGAAGAGACTACAGGTGTGACTCATTGATTCACTCAACCATCTTACAGAAGGCAGGAATAGAGATGGCGTTATTCAAGAAAGATCTGTGGAGGAAGCTCTTTCTAAAGGTGTTAATTCCTGTGCAATATGTGGGAGACCCATACGTGTTTTAGAATGTTGTATCAGCATAAACACTGCCGGCTTGAACTCAAATAGTCAGAGATGAAATAGGTAAAGGTAGTTTAACAACCAAAATTCTACAGGCAATAAACAGGCTGATACAAGTACTGTGAAGTACGTATGTGTCGTCCTTCAAAAAAAAGAAAGGATGACTCTCAGGACAGACACTTGGGCCCAGGATCTATAGTATGAATAAAGAAGAGGCCCAATCCACAGGCAAAGAGGCAGAATCCCAAGCCACACCACAGGAGGCAGAGTCCTGAGCTACAGAGAGTTACTTTCAGGCAGTGAAACCTAGTGAAATTTTCACTGCTTGATTTCAAAATTGTTTGGAACTTCTGATTCCTTTCTTTCTTTCATTTCCTCCCTTTTGGAATGACAGTGTTTTAAAAAGTTAGGCCACGCCTGGTCCCCCATTGCATTTTGGCAACAGATAAATTTTCTAATTTTACAGGTATACAAATGGAGATAAAACTTTCCTCAGAATGGGTCATACCCAGAATATCATATATATGTCATTTACATTATTCAGATGATCAACTTTGAATTTTGGGGACTGATGATATTTAGATGACATTTAGAACTTGGGCTGATGTCTTCATATATTGAGATTTGGAAAATGTTGGGATAGAGTGAATATATGTTAAATCTAGGATGGACATGAATCTATAAAAGTCAGAGGAAAGACTATAACAGGCTGAAAATGTTCCCCCACAATATAAGTCCTAATTCTTTGAACTTGTATATATTACAATGGGGAAAAATTGTGCCTCTGCAATTCAGATTAGGTAAGAATGTAAAGATGAGAGGATTATCCAGGATATTCTTAGTGGTCTTGAAATGCAATCACAAGTATCCATACACAAGAAGGCAGAGATTTGACATATACACAGAGAAGAAAGCAATGTTATCACGTAGGTAGAGATCTGGGAAATGTGGTGCAAGACAACGAATGATGGCAGCCATCAGAGGCTGTAAGAGTCAAGGAAGAGGTTTTTTTTTTTTTTTTTTTTTGAGAGGAAGTTTCACTCTTGTAGCCCAGGCTGGAGTGCAATGTCACAATCTCAACTCACAGCAACCTCCACTTACACGGTTCAGGCAATTCTCTTGCCTCAACCTCCCAAGTAGCTGGGATTACAGGTGCCTGCCACCATACCCAGCTAATTCTGTTTATTTTTATGATAGCTTGTAACTATTTTGATAGTAAAATCCAGTGTAACCTGAACACAATGCTTCATATTACTGGGTAGACTTTAATACAAGTTTTTTTTTTTGTTTGTTTTTGTTTTTGTTTTTTTTTTTTTGAGACAGAATCTTGCTCTGTTAGCCAGGCTGGAGTGCAGTGGCACAATCTCAGCTCATGCAGCTTCCATCTCCCGGGCTCAAGCAATTCTCCTGCCTCAGCCTTTCGAGTACCTGGAAGTACAGGCATGTGCCACCACACCGGGCTAATTTTTGTATTTTTAGTAGAGATGGAGTTTCACCATGTTGGCCAGGCTGGTCTCGAACTCCTGACCTCAGGTGATCCGCCCACCACAGCCTCCCAAAGTGCTAGGATTCCAGGCATGAGCCACCATGCCCAGCCACTTTAATACAAATTTTAAAGAAGCAATGAAAGACAATAAAGTAGGTAAAGGATAGAAATGTCAGTTATTTTATAATTTATACATGCCACATCTACTTACATGATCTCTGTATAATTTCAAGTATATTTTTTTTTCCTGTCTAC
The DNA here is from genome assembly GCF_000951045.1 of Mandrillus leucophaeus. NCBI lineage: Eukaryota > Metazoa > Chordata > Mammalia > Primates > Cercopithecidae > Mandrillus > Mandrillus leucophaeus. Next base: position 151,520 of record NW_012101595.1, read on the forward strand.
CTCAAGACAGTTGTGAGGATCAAATAACCTATGAATTATTACTGAAGTGATTTCAGTTGTGAGGAGACCTGTTAATAGAGCGGGAGCATTATTTCTTTCTCCACTAGTGTTATCTCTTTAGGAGACTTTAATATGGGCTACCCTTGAGCCTAGATGACTATATTTCTCTCAATGTCTTCCATAATTTTCTAGTCCTAGAGACTGCACTGAGAAGTGTCCCCACTATTTTCACCAGTGTATCAAGTGGACAAATATTTACAGTATGAAAGTTATTTTATTTTTTCTTATGGGGTAGATCAAGAGACTTGCCGCCAGAACTTATCTTTAATTTCAACTCTGATAATTATATTTGATGATAATTAAGTGGCTGATAATGATCATGGTATAAGTATGGTTGTGTATATGTGTAGAGTGTAGCATAGTGTAACTTATAGCCCTAGGATAGGATGATTTGAGGCAAAGACTTGGAAATATCATACTCATATGGTAGCTGTAAGCTAATATCCAACCCAGGATATATCCATTCAACTTAGGCGTTACACTGGTATAACTCAAATCATATAAAACATTTTGTTTGCCTTGCCTCATAGCTATTTATTTAAAGCCCAGCCCACATATAGTGATTTTACTCTTTGTATAAATAAGTAAATACCTCCCATTGTACACCTCTGTGGCACAGGATTCAAATCTCGCAGCACCATATTGTCTTTCTTGCTCCATTTGCCTTTCAAGTCGCATAGAATATTGTGCCATTTCCTAAAGAAAGAGGCATTTCATAGCTCTGTGCTTTAGACCATTTGCTGCCTATTCCTGAAATGAGTTTATTCCCTTTTCTTTGTATGACCTTCACATACTTCAAGTTGAGAAATTAACATTCTCTATAATCATAATTTCCTATTCCCACCAAGAAAATTTAGGTGAACTGAATGCTGTTTGAACACTGCGGTTTATAAAGCTTCATTATTGGGTTATTCCCAATAATGTAGTACTGATAGATATTTCAGGGCCTGTTTCAGTAGACAAAAGTCGCTTGAGGAAAAGTATCTTTGAAAAATAATTGTGTCGCTCAAGTTTTATAATCAAATAATTTTTAGAACAATAAAACACATAATTTTATGTATATATGCCAGAAAGACAATATAAGGTGAAAGATAGTATTTTGCACAGAAAATTAGTTGAAACAAAGACACTAACAAACATAGACCTGTAAACTATAAATTAAAATATAACTTTTAATTTTTTTGCCACTAGTTTTTTGTTTACTTCAAAACATCCAATAAGCATCAATCTATTATTTATCTATATAAATACTTTTAAGTTGAACAACACCAAGTAAAGTTTACAAATTCAATGGCAACACCAATTTTTGAAATACAATTAAACCATGTTCTCTAGATAAGACACATTTTTACCTACATGTACACAAAAAATTTAGAAAATTTTTAGAGAGAGAAAAGCTGAGATACAGTGAAATTGTTGACAAATACATGACACATCATTGCAGATAAAAAATAAGTATATCTTCTATAATCTACCTCAAGTGTGTTTTACCATCTAGTGTAATATGTGTTGTTATTGAACTTTCTTTCCAAACTGCTTGCACACATTTGTAAAAATGTGGCTTAAACCATTTCCACTAGATATTGGCTGAGAAGTGTTACTATATTACACAATATTGGCATGTGACATTCTTCTATCATTATAGCTTTATAATGATGACACCCTAAAGATGATCAAAACAGGTGTGAGAAAGAATTATTAGGGTTAAATAATAAGTACATGTAAAGTCAATTTGGGTTTGTTTTGTGAAATATAAGTCATTGTCCATGTTTTTTTGACAGATGGCAAGATTTTAAATATTATTTTCAAAACAAAATGAAGGGCATATTTTATGCCAACATGACATCAAAAATGTCACAGGAACCACAGAGTTCATTGAGAAGAAAATGATTGTAATTGCTTCCAGTAATATATAGCATTGTGCAACATGTTGGAAATCCTACATGTTTCTTAATAGGTAAAGCAACTCTAGGCTTGGAAGTTCTGGTAAACTTTTTAAACTACATTTCAAGGGCAATATCAGTGAGGTCACAGCAGAAGAAAACGTTCCTCAATAGCCATTCCATTTGACACCCTACTTGATCTAGAAATTGGAGAAGATATAGAGATAAGGGTCTCAGGACATGTATAATATCATCCTCCAAATGTTAATCAAAAAGAAAAATATCAGGAAACTGAGAAGTCAAAGAGTATGTTGGAGTATCTTGTAAATTTGGACAGTCACTAATTTTCACATGGTTATTTAAATATTTGGTTATTTTCTGTAATTTTGCTTTTTTTTCCCATAAGTCTAGGTTCTTCTTGTATCTTCCTACTTCGAATTTTCTGCCTCGGTGTTTGTTAATTTAAAAATTATAAAATTCAAGGCCAAGCATGATGACTCATTCTGTAATCCTGCACTTTGGGAGGCCGAGGTAGGCAGATTGCTTGAGCTCAGGAATTTGAGACCAGCCTAGGCAATACAGTGAGATCCCTTGTCTACAAAATATACAAAAATTAGGCAAGCATAGTGGCACATGCCTGTAGTCCCAGCTTCTCAGGAGGCTGAGGAAGGAGGATCATTTGAACCCAGAAAGAAGAGGTTGCAGTGAGTCAAGATCATGCCACAGTACTTCAGACTGGGTGCTAGAGTGAGACTCCGTCTCAAAAAAATATATATTTAGAATTCAATTTTTACTGTTCTACTATATTTCTCATTATGATTGTTTGAATGTATGTGTTTATGTATTTATTTATGTAATTATTATTTTATTGGGTACTCTAGGCATTACTTCTATACATTTTGACCTATCACAATTTGACTAGAGACAACATTTTACTACTTCCAATAAAATAAATATACCTAACAATGTTTTAGTTACATTTACCACCTGCTTGATGCTATTGATGTCATATGTATTACAAATGAAGATATCATACATCTTTAATACATCTATAGTATTATAGTTGGTCATTTAAATAGTCTAATACCTCATTTGGTCTTCTCTATTTCTTCCTCTGGAAAGGCTGGATACTTCATATCATGAAATCATGCAAAAATTAGATAGGGTCACATTGAAGTAACCTTGGGTTTTCTCAAGACTAAAACCATTGATTAAAAGTTCAGGATTAAATGTAGAACTGGAGTTAAAAATCTGGAATAATCAATTTCTATTATTTTTCTATTGGAATACAGTAGTCATCAGTGCAGTGACAATGTAGATAATACATTATGGAATGATCATTTGATAAATGGCCATGAAATGACTTTAATACAAATGGTTCATCTTATTTTCTATGTATCTTTAGCTCCAATTCAACAACAAAAAGAAAGGCCAAATAATTATTGGAAGCTAACTACTATAGCATAAGGAGAAATAATTGAAATTCAATGAAGCCAAATATCTCTGCATATAAAGTTATGCTTTACATGTAAATTAAACTAATTAGCCTGAAAGAGTTAATGCACCTTCCCAAAGGTACCGTTCTTAATAGTGAAGAACAGTTTATGGACTGGGTGAATATGGTTCAGAAAATCTGAAAGACTTAAGACTGTCTAGTTCACACTTTTTGTTTCAATGTAGGATACTGAGGCATGGAACATTTGTAAGAGTTTTCAAAGTTTACATGAGTAGTTAGTAGGATAATCTACTGAATTAAGTGTTCATTCTACTACAGTCAGACATAGTAAAGGCAATTTAATAACATTTTCTTAATATATATCCAACATAAACTTTTCAAATATATAATTTAATGTGTGTGATTCTTAAAGTTAGAAGTTGATTGTCCCACTTATCCAGGTTTGCTCATTACACAGTGCATCTCGAATCAAAATATCCCATGTACCCTATTTATATATACAAGTATTATGTATTCATAAAAATTAAAAATAAATTTTTGAAAATTTATTGCCTTTTGCACAGTTACTTGTGCTCTACTCTTTTCTACCATGTTGATTTCTCATGTTGGATATCTGGGAGAAAATACATGTTTTCTTTGGCATCTGTAATATTTGTGTTTTTATGCAGAAATAGAAATAATATGGAAAACTGATTTTTTCCTAAACTCTATGTGAAAATTATAACTAAATAATGTGATTTTTTTCCTAATCTATGAGAATAATTTATTAATATGTTTTTAAAAAAAAGTTAATGGAACACAATCATAATATAAACTCTGCTATTATGGAAGTATGACTAAATTAAAACCTTAAATATAAATTAGATGACCGCCATAATATAGACAGTCTCTACTTACATTCACCATGTATTTCTGAAAGGTGTTTTCTGAATATGAATTTGTATAAAGCAAAATTATGATTGTATAACTGCTGCTGCTCTACATATCTTCTAGCCTTTCTTAATGCAGAAAACAAGGCCAATTGTCTCACTATTATTTCACTAATTTTATTATGCATTTATCATATGCATATGTATGCTTGATAATACGCTAAGATCTAAGGGTATAATGAGGGCAAGTATAGCCTCATTCCTCAAATAACTTATATCTTTTATATTTTCAAAAATTTTCTGCATTTCTATGTAAACCATGTATTTGACATATATCACTGAATATCTCCTATTGCATTTGTTATACATTATGAATACCTTGCGAGCTTTCTCAACAGAGTATTGATATTGTCAAATTCTCATCACTTGGGAAAAAACCTAGAGCATTACTGTGAATAATATAGTTTGGATACAAATAATCAATACGTATGTTTGGACAAGATCCTTGTTCTTAATTAATCCAATAGGAATATTTAAAGCTTTGGCATAAATAGCTCAAACATTTTATGCAAAAGGGTGAGCTATATCGATATTTGAAGTACACATACAAACTTTTGTTGATTAAATGTACTACAAATATTATTCCTTAAATTATAAGGACTTTACATTCTGCTATAATTTAAATTAAAATAAACTGATTGTATTAAACACCTAATTTAACCAATCCTTGTAGTGTATCAAAGCATTTGTATTATTGTATTTTTATTTTTAATGAAAATATTACATAGCAGGAAATGAAAGTTTGAAATTAAAAACTACAATAATGCTTTGTTAAAGCAATACATATCATACACACACATATACACAGTCAAGTTTTGCTTGATGCTGAGAATGCATTCTGAGAAATGCATCACAGAGGGTACTTATATAAACCTAGATGGTATAACCTACTACATACCTAGGTGATATGGTGCACTCCATTGCTCCTGGGCTACACATCTGTACAGCACATTACTGTACCATATTGTAGGCAGTTGTAACACAATAATAGCTACTTATGTGTCTAGACATGTCTAAACACAGAAAGTATATGGTAAAACCATGGTATTATAATCTTATGGGACTATTGTCATATATACAATCTGTTGTTGACTAAAACATGATCATGTGGTAGATGACTGTATATATAATATTTTTATCTTTGTAAAAGCTTGAACATTCACTGTAATTTGCCTTTTTTGACAACTATATAAAAGACGCTCATATATCTATGGCAAAAAAATATTGATTTTTCTTTCTCTGCTGCAGAAAAAAATTAGGAATACCTGCTTCTAAAAGAGCAGTTAACTAAAAATATATTGTATTTTATGGCTTAGACTTGATTATTAAAATCAGGCTGAAACCAAGATACATTGACTTTACTGTAATATATTATTACAGATTGATAATTTTCATTCATATATTACCATCATATATTATGAAAAATATATTTTGTAATATATTATAGAAAGTCTTTTTTTTCACATTTTTCAGAAGAGGAATTTTACTTTTACCCACTTATGGTAATATTTGCAATATTAGAATATAATTAGGTTAAATAAATCAATAAGGAATCCAGAAGAAACTGTTCTTGAGTTAAGCCAAGTACGCACTGGCAATTTTGAGAAAGGAGAACTCTACACGTTAAGAAAAAGAACACACAACCTCAAATGCAAGTTTATATGGTGAGTGTTTTTAAAGGATTTAAGCAGCATGCTCCATCAGCATAATAGCTTTTTCTCATTTATGTAACAGATGCATTTCTGTCTGCTTGTGTACAGCAAAGGGTTAGAACCTGAATAAACTTATTTATGATTTTAGAAATGTACTCTATAGAATTTACTTCACTGCTCCTACCACTGATTCTTCAAATAAGCAAAATACAGAAGGTCTTATCCCTTGAAAATGTTTTTAAACACTAGCACTTTAAATTGAACACTGGTAGAAACGTAGCAATGTCAGGTACAATGCCTATACTTAGTCTTATTTAAAATAAGAATTGAATGCACAACAGAAAATTTATCATTTTCTTTATCATCGGAGGGGAGGGAAAGAAAGCAAGCAGAGGTGGGGGTATGGTTACACTATTTAAGAGCTTAATACAAACACAATGAGTCTTTCATAGTCTCAACAACTCCACAATGAATAACTGTGGATTATCTCATTTATAATTCACATTGGATCAAAAAAATTGGTTCCCCTCTGTGTATATCAATTTAATTCAAACCATATTATCTTCAGAATATAAAGATGAATACTACAAGATAAACTCTAACTGCAATAAGTAGTTTCTAAGTAGAAGACCAAACACCAAAGGGAATCCCTCTTTCCAATGTCTTCTGATATGGCAAGATTTTGCCAGAACGGAAGTCCAACACTTAAATAAGCATTCTCTTGGCCAAGTAAGAAACTACAGTTGTTGTGGGTATTACCCTACAATTACCACATGTATTACATATTAAATTAAACTCAGCATTAAATATGCTTGTATAATTATGCTGTTAATGATGATAGCAGTGATGATGCTGGTGAAAGTCTTGATATGGTCCCCTGGGGATTTTTTAAAATAAAAGCCTAAACTTTGCAGGGCGTGTTTGCTCATGCCTGAAATCCCAGCACTATGGAAGGCTGAGGTGAGAGGGTTGCTTGAACCCAGGCATTTGAGATCAGCCTGGGCCACATAGTGGGGCCCCTTCTCTACAAAACAGTTAAAAAATCAGCTGGGCATATTGGCATGTGCCTGTAGTTACAGCTAATTGGGAGGGTGTGGTGGGAAGATGGCTTGAGCCTGAGAGAGATGGATTACATGAGCCATGATTGCGCTACTGTGCTCCAGCATAGCTGACAAAGTGAGACCCTGTCTCAATTTTTTAAAATTAAAAAAAAAAAATTTTTAAAGCTCAAAATGTCATTTTTCAAAAAAATGTATAACACTTTCTATGTATGTACAATTTCAACTTATGAATATTTTTGATATAAATAATAATGGATTATCTCAATTAAAAGCAAATGAAATGTATTAAAATGTTTGGAAATCTAAATGAATTATTCCCATATTATTTTCCACAAAAAATGGGATTTTTGGTACTGATGAAAGACGTACAAATCATCGCCAATCCAAAGTAAATGGCCTCTCCTCACAAATGAATTCTCTGGCATAGTTTCCATGATTTTCATAGGCAGCTTTCAGACCATATGGCTTAATTCAGAATTACTTAGTGTGTTGAAATTTATGATTCCAGCTTCACCATTTTCAGTAGGTGACTTTGTTTACTACTTCACAAAGAAAGGTAAGTTCTCAATTTATTGAAAACTCATTTTTAAACATATACATGTATAAGAAACTATTTTATGTGTTTATGTGTGTTTGTATACATACATACTACATACAAAGAAATAAATGAGCTGTTATTTATATTATGTATTTACTCACGGAATACAAAATATTGAGCACTTTTTATGAATATATATGTAATATATATACACATACATAAAATGGAATGCATTATATTTCTATCTAGAAAAACATTTGTTTACAAATACTTTTTGAGGACTTCTGGTTTCCTGTACAGCATATAAGAAGCTTGGAAGTTGTTACTCTATCCTAACAAGTAAAAACATGAACAGACTGAAAAATCGATAACTCTTCTTAGATCCCTCAGAGAAATAAGGTCACGAAGCAAACCACTGCCTCCCAAATTAGGAAGATAAGGAGAGGAATATGAAGAATCACAGCTTACTGGAACAGAAACCCAAAGACAAAACTCAATGGGAACCAGGTGCCTGGGTAGGAAAACCGGAAGTGTAATTGACAAATTGTTGGAGGCTAAGCATGAACAAGTCTGAGAGATTAAAAATGCCAGACTCAGGGCAGGGAAGCATATTTTTGTCAGTTTTGTCTTCTGAAGTTTGATCAGGCACTTACAATGAATTTCAAAGGAAAAATCCCTTTGTGCATTCTTCAGGGGGAGAGGAAATAAACAATTTTGAAATACACCAGAGCATTCCATTTTCTTAAGAAGGTCTGCAGTCAGAAAAAAAAAAAAAAAAAAAGCTATTTAACAAGGGATTAACCTGCTGGGATTTTATCAGAGCTAACTGACTTAAGAGCAGAGAAATCCCCAATTCCAACCCCCTCTAGCTATGCTGTCTCAACTAAAAAGAAAAATGGGAATTGCATATAAAGTTCACAGTTGAGAGGTACAAGCTAACTTAAAAAGATGGGGACCTAATGATAAGATTATTGAATGCTTCACATTCCCCAGCTCCTTAGCACCACATTACTACAGGCTTATGTACAGCAGTTCCTTTCATACAGTACATCCCGTCAAGATATGCAGAGAAAATTGCAAGACATACCAACAAGAAAAACAGCAACAACAACAAAAAATAAACAGTTTGAAAAGACAGCAAATATCAGAACCAAACTCAGATATAGCAGAGAAATTTAAATTAACAGATCAGGATTTTTTTAAACTTTTCAGTTCAGGAGTACATGTAAAGGTTTGTTATAGAGGTAAGTTTGTGTCATAGGGGTTTGTTGTACTCAGATCAAGAATTTAAAACGATTATGATCAATATGCTTAGGGTCGTAATAGATAAAGTAGACAATATGCAAAAATACATGGACAATGTAAGCATAGAGATGGGAAATCTAAGATAGAACCAAAGAGAAATGCCAGTGATCAAAAACAGTCACCAAAAAGAAGAATGACTTTGATAGACATAGCGGCAGACTGGATATAGTCAAGGAAAACCTTCTGAACTTTATAATATCTCACTAGAAACTTCCTAAATTGAAAAGCAAAGTGAAAAACGTACTAAAATAAAAAAGAACAAAATATCTAAGAACTGAGGGATAACTGAAAATGGTGTGACATTATGAAATGGAAATACCAGAAGAAGAAGAAAGAGAAAAGGTAATAGAAGAAATATTTGAGACAGTTATAAATGAGCATTTTCTTAAGTTAATATCATACACTATACCACAGGTTTAGAAAGTTTAGACAGCACCAAGCAGGATATAGTTAAAAAACAAACAAACTACACTAGTCATATCATTTTCGAACTGCAGAAAATCAATAATAAAGAAAAAATCCTAAAAGAAAATGAAAGAAAACAACAACAAAAACAAACAACAACAACAACAACAACAAAGAACCCTTTATCTGTAGAGGAGCAAAGACCAAAATTACATCTGACTTACTTTTCTTCAGACAATATGCAAGCAAAAAGGGAGTGGAGTGAAATACTTAAAAGTATTGAAAGAAAATAATCATCAAACTAGAATTCTGTACCTTGCAAAACTATCTTTCAAAACTGAAGGAAAACTGAAGACTTTCTCAGATATAAACTGATGGAGTTTGTTGCTAGTACACAAGTCTTGCAACAAATGTTAAAGTTCTTTAGAGAGAAGGAAAATGACACAGGTCAGAAACTTGGATCTACATAAACAAAGGAAGATCAACAAAGAAGGAAGTGATTAATTTTTTGTTCTATTTTTAATTGCTCTAGCAGATAACAAATTGTACAAATAATAAAACCAATGAGGCATTCAATTATGTATATATGTATGTGTATATATACATGTACATGCTTATGCATAAGTGATATAAATGACACAAATAATGCTAATGACAGGAGGAGGGAGGAATAAGGATTATTTTGTAATTATTAATTATTCTCATTTCCTGTGAAGCAGGAGAGTGATACTTAAAGTGGACTTGAATTAATGTAAATGTTTATTGCAAACTCTAGTGCAATCACTAAAAGTAGTGAAAAAATATAACTGGCATGCTGAAAAAATGGAGAAATTAAAATTATATAAAATGCTCAAATCAAACCCAAAATGTAGAAAAAAAGAGTAGAAGGTAAGAGAGGAGTTAAGAACATGGGCAACAAACATAAAATAGTAGCAAATACAGTAGATACTAATCAAAATGTATAAATAATCACTTTAAAATTCAGTGGTCAAAATACATCAATTAATGATCAGACATTGTCAGAACGGATCAAAAACAACACACAATTTTATGTTGCTTAGAAGAAGCTTACTTTATATATAAAGATACATGTAGAGTAAAAAGCATATGGGGAAGTAAAGATGTATGATGCTAAAACAAATAAAAATAAATTGAGTGTAGTTATATTAATTTCAGATAGAAGAAAAGTTTTCAGGGATAAAAATGCTATTACATATGACAAAATATTCAATTATCCAAAAAATAATGGTTTAACACGTATAAGCCTAGCAATAAAGCATCAAAATTTGAGGCAAAATCTTATAGAACTACAAAAGGAAATAGATGAATCTATTAGTTTACTTGGAGATTTCAATACTCTCTGTCAATGATATTCTGTATTTATGAAGGTAAAGAATCAATAGTGTCAAGGTATCCAGGTGTCAGCTCTTTCCATCTTAATCTATAGATATAATAGAATGCAATACCCATTGCAACACCAGAAAGTTGTTTTGTGGATATTGACATATTGATTCTAAAGTTTCTGTGGAGAGACATAAGACCCAAGATATGCAACATAATAATAAAAGAGAAGAACAAAATTGAAGACAGATGTTACCTGACTTCAAGACTTACTACAGAGATACAGTACCAAGACAATGTGGTGCTGGCAAAAACAGAGACAAATGGATCAATAGAACAGACTAGAAATCCTAGAATTACACCTATGTGAATACAGTCAACTAACCTTTGACAAGTGTTGCAGTCTGTCTGCATTGCTTTAAAGGAATTCCTGAGACTGAGTAACTTATCTTAAAAATAGATTTATTTGTGTGTTAGTCTATTTTCATGCTGCTGATAAAAAACATACCTGAGAACTGGCAATTTACAAAAGAAAGAGGTTTAATTGGACTTTCAGTTCCACGTGGCTCAGGAGGCCTCACAATCATGGTGGAAGGCGAAAGGCACGTCTTACATGGCAGCAGGCAAGACAGGGAATGAGAGCCAAGTGAAGCAGGTTTCCCCTTATCGAACCATCAGATCTTGTGAGACTTATTCACTACCAGGAGCAGAGTTTGACAGAAACTGCCCCCATGATTGAATTATCTTCCACTGGGTCCTTCCACAACATGTGGGAATTGGGAGTACAATTCAAGATGAGATTTGGGTGGGGATACAGGGCCAAACCGTGTCAATGGAATTCACAGTTCTGCAGACTGTACAAGAATCATGGAACCAGCATCTGCTTCTGAAGAGAACTTCAGGACGCTTCTGCTTGTGGTAGAAGCCAAAGGAGAGCAGGCATCATATGGCAAGGGAGTAATGAAGAGAGAGGGGAGGGAAATGCTAGACTCTTTTTAACAATCTGCTCTTATGGGAACAGATCAGGATTTTTTTAAATAGTACAATAGTACAAGAAGAAATTCATTATCACAATAATGGAACCAAGCTGTGTAAGAGGGATCTGCTTCCATCACCCAAACACTTCCCTTCAGTCACCACCTCTGAAATTGGTGATCAAATTTCAATGTGAGATTTGAAAGGAATAAAATTCTCAACTGTATCAACAATTGAACCAATGCATTTCAATGGAGAAAAGATAGTCTTTTCAACAAGTATTGCTGAAACAACTGTAGATTCACATGCAAAAAATAAATAAATAAATCTAGATGCAGTCCTTTTGCTGTTTAAAACAGTAAACTTATGAATCACAGATACATGTAGAATATAAAGCTATAGAAATGTCTAGAAAATCACATAGAAGAATATCTAAATGACCTTCGGTTTGCTGATGACATTTTAGATATAATACCAAGGAATATAGTTTGTAAAAAAACAAGAACTGGTAAGTTGAACTTCAATAAAATTAAAATCCTGCACTGCAAAAGATATTTTCAATATAATGAAAAGAAAAGCCACTGACTGGGAGAAAATATTTGCAAAAGATACATCTGATAAAGCACTGTTATCCAAGTAAGATGAGTAACACTTCAAAACTCAACAATAAAAAAAGCAAATAGTTCAATGCAAAAGTGGGCCAAAGACCTTAACAGACACTTCACCAAAGAAGATATGTAGGTGGAAAATAACATATGAAAAGATATTTTATATCTTATGTCATCAGGGAAATGCAAATTAAAACAATGTGAGACTACTCTACACCTATTAGAACTGTCCAATTTCAGAACACTGACAATACCAAAAGCTGTTCAGGATGCGGAAATACCAAATGCTGTCAAGTATGTGGAAATACTACGTTCATCATTACTGGTGGGAATGAAAAATGGTACAGCAATTTAGAAAGACATTTTGTTTGGCAATTTCTTACAAAACTAAACATTCTTTGTCTTAGTCTGTTTTGTGTTGCTATAAAGAAATACCGAAGGTTAGGTAATTTACAGAGATCAAGTTTATTTGGATTATGGTTCTTATGTCTGAAAAAGTTCAAGATTAGGCATCTTGTAAGAGCCTCCAGCTGCTTTGACTCATGGTAGAAGGCACAGGGGGACTGGAATGTGCAGAGATTACATGGTGAGAAAGGAAGCAACGAAGAGAAAGAGGATAAGGTGCCAGTTTCTTGTTTAACAATCAGTTCTCCTGGGAACTAACAGTAAGAACTCACACCTGAAGGAAGGCATTAATCTATTCATGAGGAATCTGCCACTGTCACTCAAATGCTGCCCATTTAGCTGACCTCTAACACTGGAATCAAATTTTAGCATGAGATTTGGTGGGTACTAACAGTATATTCAAACTATAGCACTTACCATATGGTTCTGCAATCATGCTACTTGGTATTTACCCAAAGGAGCTAAAAACTTATGTCCACATAAAAAGCTGCAAAAGTATGTTTATAGCAGTTTTACTCATAATGACCAAAACTTGAAAGCAATCAAGATGTTCTTCCGTAGGTGAATGGATACATAAAGTGAGGAACATTCAAACAATGGAATATTATATAGAGCTAAAAAGAAATGAGCTATAAAGACATGGCAGAAACTTAAATGCTTGTTACTAAGTGAAAAGAAAATCCACTGTATGATTCCAACCATATGACATTCTCAAAAAGGTAATATGATGGTGCAGTAAAAAGATGAATGGTTGCCAAATGTTAGAGAGAGGAAGGGATAAACAGGCAGAGCATAGAGGATTATGAGAGATACATTTGTTTAAATGCAGTTTGTAAACTGTGAAATTTGTCTGATAATGATGAATAAATGTAAGTTCAAAAATTGTAACAAAATGTACCACTCTAGTGGGAGATGGAAAAGGCTATGTATCTGTCTAGGCAGGGTAATTTATGGGTATTTTACATAGCTTTGAGTAAATTTTGTTGTGAACTAAAACCAGTGTAAACAAAAATCTATTAATAAAGAAAAAGCCTGCACTATGTCACAAGGCAAAACACTGGATATTATGATGGTAAATAAAAATTTTTATTACATAGACATACAACAAATTAGTATTGCAGATATTTTTATTGTCTCTAAAACAAAATTATAATGTCTTGAATCATTTCTTATATTTAAGCCAGGGCTATTAGAATTTAAATTACAATGAATTTAAGAATGAATATCAACATATGGTTCTTTCCAAAAAATTTGAGTGAGGAAAAGTTAAATGTTAAAATACACTGCCTTCTATTTAATTACAAAGTAAGCTTCATCAGCTGTTGAAAAAAATAATGATAGATTCCATTTCTCTAAAGTAGATGCATTTCTATGGGCAAGTCACTTTATTCACAATAATACCGTAAAAAAGAATGTATATTGAGCCTTTTCTCATCATCGAGAATGTGTATTGAGCCTTTTCTCATCATTGAAGACATGAGCAAATTTGGAGACTATTTCTCAGCCAATATCATGTGATCATAAGTTGTATGGCTGAAATTTGAACATGGGTCTATCTAAGTTTAATTAACACTCTGAAGCACTATATTACCCTAACCAAAGTGGAGTATTTTACATATGTCCTGTTTGCATGATGAAATAATGCTCTGGAAAAAAGAAATATGCATACACATATACCCACAGTCAGAAGACAGCATTAATAAAATATTAACTAGAATTTTTTTCTCATTCCTTTGTTCATGCATTCAACTATTTATTCATTCATTTATGCTAATTATGCATCTACTTTACAGTAGTAGCTGCTATATAAATTCTGGGAATAGAAAGGCAAACAAAACAAGTTTCCTGCCTTTGTGGATTACTATTCTAATGATTAACAAAAAACAAATAATAAAATAGCATATAATGTCCGAGTTTAATAAATGTCATCAAGAAAAATAAACTCAGGTAAGTAGATAGAGAATAACAAGAGAATATTTTAAACAGGTGCAGTAAAGGCAGTAATTGAGGCCTACACTGAAGGGAAAGATGAGGCATATGACTATGGCTGGGCTATTCCAGGAAAAGACTTATAAAGTCTTGAATCAGGAGTGCATTTGGCATGTGGTAGAATAAAAAGAAAACCAAGGTAAGGAAGGACAGGACATAGCTTCTCCTGACCATGCAGAGGAAATTGAATTATGTGATCCATAAATTCCCAAAGGTTTAATTATTAAATGAAAATATGTAATTATATAAGTTGTGACTTGCGTTTATTTACATGAAAACATCTTTACATTTTCTATAAAATAATGCTTTATTTGGGGCAACGTATTTAAGATAGATATTGATGATCTCAGTGAAAACACATCTATCACCATAATCTAAATGTAAATATAATTTACATTTGTAAATTTACATTTGTAAATATAATTTCATTCTTTAAAATTGGTATTGTAACAGCAAGTATGTGGAGGAGCTTCACTAAATGAATACAGGTGGACCTTGTCCCAGAACAGAATGACTGTTTTAATAGGTGAGTTTGTGGAGATGAACTGAGAATGTGGGAATCCTATTCTCTTTTGCTAAACCTGCTCAATTGCTGGAGACATACACTTTCTGTGTCTCAAAAGCTATTACAGTCTCTGCCTCAGGGAAGGTGGCCCGCTGTGGGGTTGGTAAGTGATGCCAATGGCTAAGGTTGGATTTATATTCAATATTGGCGTGCTGTCATGGGAATCTCATTATTGTCGTATTACACACTATCTCCTTTATCAACATTAAAATGTTAATTTAATCTTCCTTTGCTTAACTCCTGTTTTTTTCTTGTGATGTTCTGAATCAGGCAGTGAAAGGCATGCAATTGATTGGATTCCAGCCTAGAAATAAAATATAATCAGTAGTAAAATCATCAGTAATTCCATAACAAATTCTAGCATATTCATACTGTCAAAAATGAACATACACCCTTTGAATTATTTTGCACAATAATCAGGCATCTACACAGATTAATGAATTCACACTGTATTTATTTATATTAATTTATTTCATCTTGTGTTTAACACAAACGTTGGAATATGGAGCTTACTAAACACACATATATCGAACTTTCTCTCATGTGAACCAAGCAAAACATTTTTTGTTACTTGCAAAAACGTTAAAAAAAAAATCTAACATTAGAAGCTCAGTTACTCAGTAGTGGTGTATTCAATATAGTCCTCTGGTCTACAGGGGTATTTAAGAAGAAGTCTGTGCTATTAGCCCTCCTTTCCCCATGAGTAGACATTTCTTCTATTCTCTTCAACCAAGTCTCATATTTTGCATATGTATGATAACACTAGTGATCTTGTTTTAAACGTGTTCATCTTTCTATAATTTCATTGCACTCATATTTTTTCTCCTTGTTTACCTGCTTATTCATGATCATCTGCTGTTTTACTTAGACTTTTTCTTTCCATAATAATTTTACGGATATCTTCTATTTTTTCCTTGACGTTGCCATTTCACATTTTAATGCCAGTTTCACGTCATCTTTTATTCTATGTTTAAAAAGCCAAAATACTTTTATTTCTTTGATAGCTTGCAGAAATATGTGTTAATATTTATATAGTTTGTAGTATAATTAACTTCTTTTGAACATTTTCACCTTTGTTATCCAAATTTTTCTCCATATCATTTTCAAGCTATGAATTCACTTAGGTTCTCTGCAGATAATTTTTTAGTGGTCACACTGAGAATTAAGTCACGGACAAAAGCTTCTCCACCAACAGCCTACCTCAGCCTATACAATCTGCTTTTGCTCTGGATAAGAAGTTTTTTTTCTTCCAGAAAATACATAGTTCAGAATTACATTTATGAATTGATTTAACAGTAAATTTAGTTCAGTTGACTAAGTTTAGTTGGTGCAGCACTATTGACCATAATCTCTGTATCCTCTCTTTATAATAGCTGTATCTGTAAAGAAGTTTGTTTGCCTGTTGCTCTCATTCAGTGCTGCTTATGTTAGCAAAAGTCTTTAATAGACATCTACCTGGCATGTGAAGGAAGGGATTTTTAAAATTTGACTCTTCATAATGCATAGCCTACCTTTGTAGAGAGCTTGCACTGCTGTAGATCTGTACAAGTATGGGACCATGCTTTACTTCAACACTTAATTTTCACTGCACTAGTGAGCCTTTCTTCATAGTTTGTGGCTGGTGGTCATGGTTGACTTCTCATTTTATTAACAATTGAGATGTATTTGCTTGTTTGATTGTTTTTCTTCTTACTCAAAAAAGGAGGCTGATGCAAAATCTTTACTCTGGTGTGTTTAACTATGAGTATTGATAGAAGTACTCTAATTTGTGTTAGTGTTTTGAAGACTTTATGTTCATATATGAAGTTAAACTACTGACATTTGCAAAAATATATGTAGTCATAATGCATATGAGAACCAAACCTAAGACATATTTTGTCATACCTGGCTGACAAGCCTGAGACATGCCTGATGCACCCACAGAAACTCCTCCACTGCTGTCTCAAGCTTAGAGTTGGCCTGTGTCAGAATCAGTAAAAGTCACTGGGAGAAACCCTGTCTCTACTAAAAATACAAAATTAGATGGGCGTGGTGACGTGTACGTGTAATCCCAGCTACTCGGGAGGCTGAGGTAGGAGAATCGCTTGGACCCAAGATGCAGAGGTTTCAGTGAGCTGAGATAGCGCCATTGCACTCCAGCCTGGGCAACAAGAAACTCCATCTCAGAAAAAAAAAAAAAAAAAAAGAATAATGCGTAATGACTAAATGAGGGTCGTTGAAGGATATAAGAATGATTAAAAATTAAAAAGGGAAAAGCAGATATAATAAGAGGAGAATTATAATCATATACAAACTTCAAATAACAGTGGTTTCACTATAAATATAAGGGGAAATTATAAATTATTCAATAAAGTATTTTTAGAGAAATAAAAAATTAGTTATTTTATACATTAGCTTCATAGGGGCTAATGAATTTAAATACACAAAATGAGGTGATGCAAAAAGTAACATATAGCAATGAAAGGAACACAGTACATGTATATATTTATCCTTATGGATTGATCTCAAGCATGCTGTGTATGGCCAGTGTGGTATTCTATTTTTATGCCCATACTTATTTATGTAAGCTTAAATTGTTAAAGGCAAATAAATCAACATTTTTTTCCTGAACATTTCTTCTCACAATTTTCAACTCTTCCTCTAGAAAACTGAAGGTTTTTTTAATCTGGCACACACATATTCAAGATAATTAGAGCATTATTTGAAATTACTATGAAAGTAACTCTTTGGAATTATTCAATTATTTATTGTGTCCTTGATAATTCATGCAATGACTTAATTTGATTGAAATTGTGTTCTAATTAAATTCACTTTCTCTTTACCAACTACACCCAGACTAAATTTATTTTGAATTGTTCTATGTAGAATTAATATGGTCCAATTTTATTTTGACTAATTCTGAAACTCTTCATTATATTAAGAGTGACTAGGCATATAGTTATGTATAATGGAACAGTCAGTGTCTCTAATTTTTCCCTTTGGACTAATTGTCCCCGTCCATGATCACATGTCATGATCAGTGACTTTCTTTCAGGCTCAACACGAGAAAAATAAAAATTGCCAGGGATGTAAACACCCTAGAGCAGTTCCCAGACAATGACAGAATAGAGATTCCCTTTGTTTTCCATGGGACAAGTCTTGAGACATGGTTTCAAAAACTATCAGAATTTCCACCAGTATTGAGTGGCTGGGAAATCTAAACCTCAGACTATGGGTTTAACAAAGATCACACAGAGATATAGGTAGATAGAATATACGAAAGAGATTAAAGAGCTATTGATAACAAAATAAAAATTCCAATCTTTAGAATAACATGAAAATATTTATCTAGTATAACTTGGGTAAAAATGGAAACTAAGGGCAAATGTATAGACTAGCATATTAAAAACTCAATTATATTAAAATATGTCTATTTATAAAATCATTACAAATCAAATCTTTGGTATTTATATAAGATGGTCTTAAAACAATGATCTATAATTTTAATTATAAAATATTTGAAAACTGGAAGAAGTAAATGATAAACATTAATACAGAAATTAATAAAATATTACATATAATACCTAAAACAAATTTAAACAGAAAAAATCTAGTGAATAAAAGCATAACTCACTATTTTAGAAAATGGATATGCAAGAAGAAATATAATGAAAATTAAAAGAATATTGATATTATGTGTACATTCTATATAAATTATTTGAACATATACATTCACAGGGTAAATACATTGCTTTATTAGTCTTCTTTTGATGCACTAAAAATCAACCACAAAATATCAGTTGTTTTATAGATTTCATTGTATGATGTTCAGAAAATGTAGTTGTTATGATTGGTACTTTTTTTTTCTTTTTGAGACGGAGTCTCCCTCTGTCGCCCAGACTGGAGTGCAGTGGCGCGATCTCGGCTCACTGTAAGCTCCGCCTCCCAGGTTCACACCATTCTCCTGCCTCAGCCTCCCGAGTAGCTGGGACTACAGGGACCCGCCACCGCGCCCGGCTAATTTTTTTGTATTTTTAGTAGAGACGGGGTTTCACTGTGTTAGCCAGGATGGTCTGGATCTCCTGACCTCATGATCCGCCTGCCTCGGCCTCCCAAAGGGCTGGGATTACAGGTGTGAGTCACCGTGCCCGGCCGATTGATACTTATTTTATGACATTTAGGTATTTAAGAATTTCGGGGAGTTTACGCTTAATTTTTCAATATGTTATATGAACACTTGAAAATCATATGTTCTCTTTTAATCATGTCACAATTCAAAATATGTATATTTGCTTACAGGCATTAAACATAGTACTTACCTCATTTTTTTTCCAGTCATTATTTTATTTTAATTCTTCTGATTCTAGATAAAGATCACCTACTGAGTCTTGTTTTTATTCTGTGTTGCTTTCCTTTTTCTTACAGTTTTAATTCGCTTCATGTATTTTACTGTTACTTAATGTGTCAACATTCATGGGAGTTACATCTGCACTTTAGAATGTATTATAGAACATTAGAAAGTGTAAGCTTTTAATATTCAGATATCAAATTACAAAATAAATAATGTGGCTCTCTTTTCTTATGTTAGCATTTGCCTGACTTATTTTATCTGTCTCTTTACTTTCATTGGTATATACATATGGAATATCTGCACATTGAATTTATTTTTCTTTCTACCTATGTGAATGCATCTCATTAAAATTAATCCTTTAACATATATATTTAGTATTACTATCATCTTATTTCACTCCAGGCGTTTTCTTGGATTTGCATCTTTGATATCGTTCTTATTCTATCTCTGGGCATATGTTCCAGGCCCTGTTTCTCTTATCTCTTATCTGACTCATTATGGTCTATTTTGTTTCTTTCCCTCAGTCCTTCACTTTTTTTTTTTTTTATAACAGAGTTTTTTTTTTTTTTTTAGACAGAGTCTCCCTTTGTCGCCCAGGCTGGAGTGCAGTGGCACCATCTCGGCTCACTGCAACCTCTGCCTCCCAGGTTCAAGCGATTCTGCTGCCTCAGCCTCCTGAGTTTTTCACTTTTTAGGACAGTTACTGATGCCTGTTTTTCTGCTCTTCTGTTTTCCAATGGCTTTAGAAAGTTGGACTCAGCTGGCCGTTGGTAATACAAATTGTTGGATTTGCTCTCTGCATTTTTTAAATTATTGAGTTGAAAGTACTGTGCAAGGATTTATTTCCATTCTAAAAAGGGTACAGGATAATCCCTCAATTTAGGATGGACTCCTGAGCCTTTGCCAGTGCTAAAGGCAATTTGATATTTATATCCTCCTGTTGCCAGCATGTAACCAGAAACTGCTCTTCTATTCTCACTCATCAAAGCAGGGGCAACAGATGCGGGGGAGGAGACGGGGAATATCACTTTGGTTATAGTGTCAGACAAGAACAATTACATGGAGATTTTTGTATTTTTCTTTTAGTGCCATATTCTCATTAAAACTTTCTGTCCTTTTGCTTTCTTTCATTTTTCTTTTTATCGATATTCCAGATCATTAGTTTCTTAGAAAACTTAAGCATAGACTATGTGATTATAAGAAACATGCTTCCAAATATCAGTTGATTAGCACAGCAAATTTTATTTCCCCATCATATCACAGTCTGATTAAGGTTGGCTTCTTTCCCACTGAAAACTTGTGAATCAGACCCATTCCATTTTGTAGATGTAGGTTGGGAAAACCTGGGTTCCAGATTTCCTGCTGAAAGGCAAAATGAGGCTATGAGATGGTGTGTAATGAGTCAAGACTTAGAGGGCCAAACCTGGAAGTCTTTTTACATTACTAGGCTTATATTCTAAAATCAGAATTCATTCCTTTGGTCGACAATCTGTGAGAAAGATTTAGAAGTTCAACTTTCTGTGTTCTCAAGAAAATAGCCAGTGTTTTGAACATCTCATATTATCTTTAAAAGAGCCTTTGGGTCACCAGACCATTTTATTCTACTTTCACACATTGAACACTCTCACCTTTCCCTGAGAGAGATAACATGAATTCACATCTGGCCACTGATTGTCACTCAGAGTCCAAGTTCTGTAGGTGCCATCAGATCCAGATGTGATCCTCTGTAGTTAGGAGACCTATAAATTTAAAAGGTAGGTTATCTGCCTCTCTCTGGCACAAAGACTGAATATGCAATGATGGAGAAGGCATAGAATACACATAATGAATGCCCCCATTTAGAAAGGGAAAGAATGAGGAATGTATAATCCTGGACAGCAATTTAAAACTCAATAGGAAGGGATTTTAATAAAGTTCCCAAGCACATGCTGGGGGTGAAGGAAGCACCTTCGTTGGATGAATTCTGCCCACTAGACAGAACACTTTGTCCATGGTTCTTTGGGAACTCTGGCTCTTACTTCTGAGAAGTTTTTGTTGCATTACTCTCCTTGGTCATTTATAAACTGAGGGATGAAGACCATATGCTCCTTAAGGGTTCCACAATGAGCCTCTGCTTTCCTGAAAGAAAGATAAGGCCCAAGACTTTCTCTTTGGTCTTGAATATTTAAAGACTTGTATAGATAAGCTAATGGTGCAGGCCTGGGACTTACCCAGTTCTCCCTGCTTATTTGATTGTAGTTCTCAAGAATAACTGTAGAATGTACTGGGAATGCAACATCCTGAGATATAAAGGGACTGGCTAGAACAGACCAGGCTCTGTTCCAGTGCCCCCCAGAAATAGGATGCCCTTCAATGCTTTAGTCCAGCGAGTCACGCTCCTCTGGAGTATAAAACCCAGGGCAGGCTGCTTTACTGGATCCTTCAACTGCAGGACCAGTGGGGCACACACAGACGAGACTCCATCTACTCTAGGCAGCTTTCTGGAGCCTTGGGAAAAAGTTCACCGTAGATCATCAGCTTCTGTTGGTCCTTGCTGCCTATCTGTAAATATCAAATCCACTTCATGAAACTTGTGAATGTGTTCAGTCTCACTAGATTCAGACAAGTTGATCACAGAACTTTCTCCACAAATGGTTTCTTTGGTAATCCTGCAAAAACATAAGCAGCTTCTGATCCATTTGCTTCTGCCACCTAAAATTTCTTTCTGAATGTAGATGTCAAATGTATTTTACTTCCCTGATTTCTGGTCCTGTGTCTCTTACTAGCTGTTCCTTTGATGCTATCTGAAAAAAGTAAAATAAAAAATAAAAATAAAAATAAAAATAAATATGAGGGCCATCATTAACTTGATCTTTCATTGGGGGTCACTTTATTAAACCAAGATTCTTTTACTGGCCTATTTTGTATAAAACTTGCATAAAATTTTATGTCAGACATATTCTCTCTTACTCTTGGAAGGCCTTGAATTTCTGGAGTCTCTCTAATATTTCTTCTCATATATTTAAAAATTCACCAATGGCTACAAATATATACTATCATTTTTCCTAATTCTGTTTTGTAAGCATGTCATCTGCCTCCCAATTTACAGTAGGTGGTCTTTATGTCCTCTTACATGTCTTGACTTGCAGTCCCTTTTATAACTGCTGCCTTCCTATATGAGGCATGAAAAATAATGTTTTGCAATGTAAGTTAGATTTTTAATGATGTAGCACCCCACTCCTGTATCAAGTTATTTCATGATCAGAATATTCTAAACTATCCTGTGACAAAAAACTGCTAAATCCCTGTGTCTTTGTTCATTAATATTTTATTTGTTGATAACTTCACAGCTTTCCACAGCTTTTTCCATTAAGTGATGATTCTGTGGCTTCTTCCTTCTTGTAATTTCACCATCTAACCCAGTGCTTCCAAGGAAGCTTTGAAGGGGGAAAGGGAACAGAGGTAGCACACAGAATTTTCTAAAGGCCCAACTGGAAGTGGCTTGCTTCACTTTTCTTTATATTCCATTGTCCAGAACTTGGTTGCATGGACTGCAAACTGACTTCAAAGAAGAATTGGGAATATGGTCTTCCTGTGTTTCTAAGAACGAAAAGAGTGGAATGAGTTTCCTGACATACAAGCTTATTGTTAACAGTCAATTAGCCTCAGAAGGTTATCATAATTTTTGTTTTCTTTTCTTCTTTATATCAAGCCAAGAAAAAAAAAAATCCTGCACCTTTTTAAAAATTCATATGGTGGTCACTATACATCATGTATGGGAAAGTGAATTTTTTAATATTGAAATAAATTACATGTCTGTGTCCCTAGACCAAATACCC
Source organism: Mandrillus leucophaeus (assembly GCF_000951045.1). NCBI lineage: Eukaryota > Metazoa > Chordata > Mammalia > Primates > Cercopithecidae > Mandrillus > Mandrillus leucophaeus. The sequence continues at coordinate 174,840 of NW_012101595.1, forward strand.
ATATTCCTTTACTTAGTATTTTTCTTAAATGTGTGTGAGCTTTTATAATTTCCATACTTTTCACTTTCCATTGATTTTCCATCCACACTCCTGTTCTTTACCTCATAGTGTCTTTGGGTGAGTAGGCAGGATCAGGGCATAGGTTTCTTCTTAAGGAGAATGCATAAAGCTACCACTTTTCAAGTTCTGAATAATCATTGAATAATCATTGGATCATTTATCTCTGTTAGAAAAGACATATGAACTACAAATTAAAACAAAAAGTGAAGATGATAATTAAATCATTTATTTCTGTACATGTTCAAAAATTTTACTTTTGCCCTCTTGTAACAAATTCACATTATAACTGCATTATCCTGCTATCCCTCAATAATAAAACCTACAAGATTTATTCAACTTTACTTTTACTAGATGCTTTGTTTGACTGTTGTAAAAAATATTCTTACATGCCATAGGATCCTAACTCAATGATATTTTTTTCTGTAGAAGTTAACACAGGAGGTTGAAAAATATGCTTTCCATAACTAATTAAGCATGGTTAGTTTGGAAATGTGGTCACTTTGATTAGCTATCTGAGATAACGACTTCCTCTTCTCATTGTTAGTTTCAAGATATTCCACTACTTGCACAGCTTGTTAGCTAGTTAAAAAAATCTACTCTATCTTCAATAATTGCTTCTTTTCTTCTTATCTTTGAGATTCTATGTGAAGATACTCACACAATAGAAGAGTCAGGAAGAGTCTTTGAAAGTCAATACATGTTTTTCTTAAAAACTTTACTCTACAAGAATATGTTATCACCATTCAACAATCTTATCACATAAGATAACACATTAAACTTTAAAACAAAATTGATATCAATAGAGTTAATGGAAACATCTTTATGCAGACTTTTACTGTCTATTTTGGTACCAAGGTGAGAAGAAAAGATTGTCTTCCTCTGTAAATCTCGAAGAGTTCTCTTACTTTGATTTTTTCTTTATCCAGGACATGAGAAAATTGTATATCTTTTGGGTAAAATTGAAAAACAATATCAAGGTATCTAATTTCCTTACCTTGGCAATGAAGTCTTAGTATACAAACAATACTCTATGTTAATATCTTAATTAAGTGAACTTAATACTCTACGTTACTATCTTTGTCACATTTATTAATTTGATTTGTTACAACTGGGACATTAAATATAAAATTGCTTATTCATTTTATTACCAATTATTGACAAAAATATAAATATATGAACAAATTTATATGAATAATATTCAAATAATCCTCTAGATTCCATGTATAGCATTCTCCTAAAGCAACTGACATATTTCAAGTTCTTTTTAGAAAGAGATTAATGAAATATAATGTAAAGTGGGGGATTTTTCTGCTTTAAAGAATGGCAGTTTTTAAAAGTACAGGTAACTATACCACTGCAATTTGATTACTTCTGTGTTTTCTAGGTAATTCTTACAAAAGTTCTATGCTAAGCCATTATATTATAATTTCAGAGGAAAATCAATTCCCTAGGTTTTGCTGAAATACGGTTTCTCTGTTTGCTGAAATCCAGTTTTTGTTAATTAGAACTATATATTTCATATTTGGACTATATTAGTTAGGGTTTTTCAGAGAAACAAAACAAAAAATCTGTATTGTCATTGTCCATCAGAAAAAGAGAACACACACACACACACACAAATATTTTATCATATATAACATTATATATAATACCTATACATATATATTATTGATGTACAGTTGGCCCTTGAATAACATGAATTTAACTGCATGGGTCCACTTACATGCAAATTTTTTTCCACCTCTGCCACCCCTAGCACAGCAAGAGAAATCATTCCTCTTTATCCTCGTCCTCAGCCTACTCAGTGTGAAAAATATGAGGATGAAGACCTTTATGATGATCCACTTCCACTTAATAAATAGTAAATATGTTTTCTCTTTCTCATAATTTTTAATAACATTTCCTTTTCTCTAGCTCACTTCATTGTAAGAATATGGTATATAATAGATACATAACATGCAAAATATGTGTTAGTTGTTTATGTTATCAGTAAGGCTTCTAGTCAACAGCAGTTAAGTGTTGGGGAATTCAAAATTATTATGCAGATTTTTTGCTGTGCTGGGGGTCAGTGCCCCTAACTCCTGAATGGTTCAAAGGTCAACTGTATTATGAAGAACTGACTCACACGATTGATTATGGTGGCTGAGAAGTCCCATGACCTGCTGTCTGTAAGCTTCAAGACCTAGGAATGCTGGTGGAATAATTCAGTGTAAGCTCAAAGGCCTGAGAAACAATGGAACAAATGATGTAAATCTTAGATGAGATAACTCAGGTGAAGCAATTACAGAGGAGAAAAGGGCACATTTTTCCCTCCTCTGTCTTTTGTTATATTCAGATCCTTAAAAATACCCACTGACTGGGCACGATGGCTCACGCCTATAATCCCAGCACTTTGGGAGGCCGAGGCGGGAGGATCACTTGAGGTCAGCAGGTCAAGACCAGCCTGGCCAACATGGTGAAACCCTGTCTCTACTAAAACTACAAAAATTAGCCAGGTGTGGTGGTGGGCACCTGTAATCACGGCTACTTGGGAGGCTGAGGCAGGAGAATTGCTTGAACCTGGGAGGCGGAAGTTGCAGGGAGCTGAGACTGCACCATTCACTCTAACCTGGGCAACAAAGCTAAAAACTGCATCTCAAAAAGAAAAGAAAAAAATGCCCACCCAACAACAGGGAGGCTACCTTTATTTAGTCCACTGATTCAAATGCTACCCTCACTGGGAAACTCAACCTTATGGACACAGCTGGAAATAATGTTTAATCTGAAGTGACTTGACTCAATCCAATTGGCACATAAAATTAATGATCAGAAAGACAAATATTTTTCTCATCTTTTAAAATATGCATTCATGTGATACTAAGTTCATTATACAATTTGGAAGGACCAAAGCTAACTAAAAATTGATGTCTCTTTAAGAAACCAGAAAAGCAGAAAAAGTACATTAAATATACTAAAATATAAAACCTTTAAATGTATACCATGGTCTCCCTTTCTAAATCTTATAATGGTCATCTTTTTTTGCTGTTTAATATAATTGTAAGTAAAGAAAATTTAAATTAGAATTATTACCAATGATTGTATCATTCATTTGAATTGTCCAATGTCAGATCCAATGAGCTAACTACAAGAACAGTGGGTATGTTGCAACTACCTCAACTGTTTCTATATCATTTCTTGACATATGCACATTCTACCAGTGCTTTCTACATTTGATTTACTGGAGAACAAGGAAAAATTAAAAGAAACAAAAACTTTTAATTCCCCATCTGCCTTTTCTTCTATGTCATCCTTTTCAGCATAAGTGGTTGGCTGTATCTGTATTTTGTAGAAGTTTATTGTCTTTTTTTTTTTTTTTTTTGAGGCGGAGTCACAGTCTGTCACCCAGGCTGGAGTGCAGTGGTGTGGTCTCGGCTCACTGCAAGCTCTGCCTCCCAGGTTCACGCCATTGTCCTGCCTCAGCTTCCAGAGTAGCTGGGACTACAGGCACCCGCTACCACACCCGGCTAATTTTTTGTATTTTTAATAGTGTGTGTATTCTGACTGCTCCACTGAATAGCAATTTCCCTATATCTTCCTCTCTTCAAGCCTTCCTATTTACTGAGACACACAAAAAAATTAAATTAATGCTGAACAATAACCTTGAAATTCCCTCTAAGTGTTCAAGTGAAACAAAGAGTCACACATCTCTCATTTTTAAGTCGAAAGGTAGAAATAATTAAGCTCAGTGAAGAAGGCATGTAGAAAGCTAAAACAGATTCTCTTGGATTCTCTGAATGCTGAGGGAGGTGATAAATCTGCAAACACAAAGTCTGAAGCTAGCAAAGATCAGTAAATAAAATTCAAGAAAAAAACATTTTCATAATATAAAAGTTCAAGGTGAAGTAGCATATGCTGATGTAGAAGCTATAGCAAGTTATCCTGAAGGTCTATCTGGCTAAGATAATTGAGGAAGGTAGTTACACTAGCAACAGATTTTCGATGTAGACAAAACAGTCTTTTATTGGAAGAAGATGCCATCTAGAATTTTCATAGCTAGAGAAGTGAATACCTAACTTCACACTTCAAAGGATAAGCTCACTCTCTTGTTAGAGGCTAATGCAGCTTTTGTCTAATATGGATGAAAGACTTACAAATGGATTTAACTCAAAAAGTTATTCTGTGAGACACATTATAATCAATCTTTCAAAAGTCAAAGAGAATTCTAAAGACAGCAAGAACAAAGTATCAAATCACATATAAGGGAATCTCCCATTAGGCTAACAGCCTTTATCAGCAAAATCCTTGCAGGCCAGGCAAGAATGGGATAATGTATTTATGAAAAGAAAGAAAAAAAAAGAACAAACAAAAATAACCCTCTGCCAACTGAAAATTCTATACCCAGCAAAGATTAACTTCAGAAATAAAGAAGAAATAAAATTTTTCTCAGACTAACAAGAACAGGGAATTTATCACCATTATCATGACCCTATAAAAAATGCTATGGGAATCCTACATCTCAAAGCAAAAGGACAAGATCTACCATTATGTAAACATGATAGTATAAAACTTAGAGAAGATACACAAATAAGAAATAGCAAAGAATCACATGTTGTCACTACAAATACCACCAAATTACAACACTAAACAATAAGAGGAAGAAAAAATAAAAGTTATAAAAGAAAATCGGAAACCAACTAACACAATGATGAAAGTAAGTTTTCACCTACAAATAACAATTAAAAATTTAAATGATTGACATTCCCAATTAAAATATATAGACTGGCTCAATGGATGAAAAAGACCCAACCAACTATAAGCTGCTTACAGGAAACTTATTTCTTTCTATGTAAGGACAGACAGAGCAACAGTAACGAATGGAAAAGACATTCCACACAAACAGAAAACAGCAGCATAAAGTAGGAGCTCTACTTATATCAGACAAAATAGACTTTAAGGCAAAAACCACAGTAAAGAGACAAAGAAGGTTATTATGTGGCGATAAAGGGCATGACTCAGGAAGAAGATATAACAATTCTAATTTATGCACCCAAGACTGGAGCATCCAGATATATGAAGTACATATTTTTAGAGCCAACGAGAGAGATAGACCCAAGTACAAAATAGCTGGGAACTCCAACACCCTGTTTTCAGCATCGGACGGATCATGTTTACAGAAAATCAGTGAAGAAACATTGGACTTCAACTGCACTACAGGTCAAATTAACCTAACAAGTACAGAACATTTCACCCAATAGCTGCAGAATGTACATTCTTCTCATAAACACACATAGACCACATGTTAGGCCACAAAATAAATCTCAAATATATTAAAAACTTAAATTAATAACATGCATATTCTCAAACCACAATTTTAACTAGAAATTAATAACATACCTAGAGGAACTCTGGAAACTGTATAAACACATGACAGTTTAAATAATATGTCCCTAAATGTTCACTGTTTCAATGATGAAATAAAAAAAGAAATAAATTGATTGAAATCAACAAAAACAGAAACAAAACATTTCAAAACTTATGGGATACAGCAAAAGTAGTGTTAAGAGGGAAGTTTATAGCAATAAAAATGTGCATCAAAAAAGCAGAAATAACTCAAATAAACAAACAATGCACTTTAAGAAGCTAGAAAAGAAAGAATAAACCAAACTCTAAATTAGTAGAAGGAAAGAAACAGTAAAGATTAGAGCAGAAATAAACAAAATGTAGACTAAGATATAATACAAAAAAAATCAACATAACAAAAAGTTGGTTTTTGAAATGTAAAAAAAAAAACTTTTTTTTTACAAACCGTTATTTTGACTAAGTAAGAAAAAGGGGAGAAGACCCAAATAAATAAAATCAGAAGTGAAAAAAAGGGACATTATAATTGGTACTTCAGAAATTCAAAGGATCACTAGACACTAGTGAGAACAACTGTACGCCAACAAATTAAAAACCAGGAAAATTATATTCTGTACACTTGTAACCTATCAAAATTAAATCCGAAAGAAATAGGAAACATGAACAGAACAACAAGAAGTAACTAGATTGAATCCATAATAAAATGTTTCCCCAAAAGGAAATGCCAGGACCACCTGGGTTTACTGATAAATTATACCCAGCTTTTAAAGTAGAACTTACAATGGTTCTTCTTAAACTCTTTCAAAGAAATTCTCCGTATCTCATTTTATGAGGCTGGCATTGCCAAGATTAGACAAAGACAGAACAACAACAACAACAACAGAAACTGAAGGCTAACATCCCTCATGAAATAGCTGCAAAATCCTCAAGAAAATTTTAGCAAACTAAGTCCAATAATACATCCAAAAGATAATACACCATGATCAAATAGGATTTATTTCAAGAATGTAAGAATGGTTTAACATCTAAGTATCAATAAATGTAATTCATCACAACACAATAAAGGACACAAAGCATATTATCATCTCAATAGATGCAAAAAGTCATTTGATTAAATTCAACATCACTTCAAGATAAAAACTCTCAATATATTTGGTATAGAAGGAATATACCTCAACATAATAAAGGCTATATATGACATACTTAAGCTAACATCACACTGAATGGCGAAAAACTGAAAGCCTTTTCTTCAAGAGCTACAATGAAACAAAGATGTTCAATTTTACCACTCTTATTCAAAATAGTACTGAAATTGCTAGCTAGGGCAACTAAGCAAAAGTAAAAAATTAAAAAAGCATCCAAATTAGAAAAAAAAATTCAAATTTCCCTCTTCGTACATCATAATCTTTTACATAGAAGAACCTAAAGACCACCAAAATCTCTTAGAACTGATAAAAAAAAATTCAGTAAATTTGCACGAAACAAAATCATATACAAAATGTATTTGTATTTTTGTAAACCAATAATGAAAAACATCAAGAAAGGAATCAATTTACAATAGCTACAAAACAAAATAAAATACTGGAAATAAATTTAACCAAGAAGATGAAAGATCTGTACAACGGAAAGTACAAAACACTAATGAAAACAAACTGAAGAGAATACACATAAAAAATAGAAAAATATCCCATGTTCACGCACTGGAAGAATTAATATTGATAAATTGAACACATTATCCAAGGCAACTACAGATTACATGAAACACTTACTAAATCTCTATCTTTTTTTTTTCACAGAAATAGAATAAACAACACTAAATTCCTATTGGAATATGAAAGATTCTGAATAGCCAAAGCAATACTGAGCAAAAAGAAGAAAGACGGAGACATCATACTACTTGATTTCAAAATATGCTACAAATTTATAGTTACCAAAGCAGCATGTTTTTGTATAAAAACAAACACACAGGCCAATAAAACACAATAGAGCACCCAGATATAAATCTGTGCATTTTTAACCAACTGATTTTTGACAAAGGTACCAAGAACGTTATTTGGGGAAGGAACATTGTTTTCAATAAATGGTGGTAGAGAAACTAAATATCCCTATGATGAAGAGTGAAACTACTATAGATCTCCATCTCAGCATAAACAAAACTCAACTCAAAATGGATTAGAGTTAAACATAAGACCTGAAACTATCTGCTATCAGAAAACAAAGAAGAAATGCTTCAGAACATTGGTCTAAGCGAAGATTTTTTGGGTAAGACTTCAAAATCTCAGGCAACAAAACTTAAAATAGATAAATGAGACCACATCAAACTAAAAAGCTCAGAACAGCAAAGAAAGCAATTAACAGAGTGAAGAGAACCTGTAAAATGGGAGAAAAAACAATCTATTAATTGACAAGAGAATAATATACAGAATATACAAGTAAGTCAAATAACCTAGCAGCCAAAACCAGAAAAAAATAAATAGATATTTTTAATTGGCTGAGGATCTGATAAACATTTATCAAAAGAAGGCATATAAATGTCCAAGAAGTATATTAAAAATGCTCAACATCACTAATCATCAGAGAAATGCAATAAAAACCACAATGAGAGACGATCACTCCCAGTTAAAATGGCTAATATACTGCATCTTTCCACTCATATATGGGAGCTTTTTTTTTTTTTTTAAAAAAAAAAAACTCATAAAAATAGAGAATAGAACTAATCATCAGAGAAATGCAATAAAAACCACAATGAGAGACGATCACTCCCAGTTAAAATGGCTAATATACTGCATCTTTCCACTCATATATGGGAGCTTTTTTTTTTTTTTTTAAAAAAAAAAAACTCATAAAAATAGAGAATAGAATTGTGGTCATTAGAGGTTGGGCAACTTAGTGGGAGGGGATTACAAGAAGAGTTTGGTTAATGAAATCGAAGTTACAGCTAGATGGAAGAAAAAAGTTCCAGTGTTTTGTATAGCAGTGTAGGGTAAACATTGTTAACAATCATTTAGTGTGTATTTTCCAAAAGCTAGAAGGGAGGAATTTGAATGTTAACAACGTGAAGAAATGATAAGTATTTGGATTGATGGATATGCTAATTACCCTGATTTGATCATTACACATTGTACATATGTATCAAAATATCACTCTGTATCCCACAATTATGTATAATTGTTGCACGTCAACTAAATATAAATTGTCACCAATTTTTTACATAGTAGTATGAGTGAATTTTTTCAATTCTAATTTGGAGCAACACACAGTCTGCTCTCAGATCCCACCTATCTTGGTTGCATTGTGAGGTACATCTAACTGATTCACTAATAGTAATGGTTCTAACCTCTTCCTTAGCACATTTTTTTTTTCTATTTGTATCTAGACTTGAGCAGAAATCAACTAATATAACCATTTTTACCTCAAGACAAAATTTAGAATTATAAAAAACCACAAAACCAGAATTATTTCTGTGGAATTTTCTGTATATTTCTTCATTTCTAAGTCCCTGAATTTGGTATGTATTACCTACATGCATTAGGAGAAAAAAATAATAAATTAAAAACACAGAATATAGGGTGAGAGAAAACAACCGTCTGAAAAAAATTACTTACACAATAATTGCTTTGGGGGACAATTCTCTGAAATAAATAAAATGGAAAAAAAATAACAATCCTCGAATTTTTAAAAAACTTTTTTTTAAAAGAATCAGATGGAAGAGGAATTAAGCCAGTGCTGAAAAGCCAAATGCTTGTCTTTAAGAAAAATAATTTATAAACGATCTTCCTGAGACATTATTCATTTCACTAAATTCAAAAAAAGTAATGCAGTTCATTATCTGAAACAAATATTGAAGAACATAATAGACACTTATTTTCTAATACACAGATTTCAAGCTTAAATGTTTTTCATTATACATCTGTTAGAAATAAATAAAGTGTAGCCATTCATAAATTGGAGTTTAAGTGGTGTACAGGCTAATCTATTTGTAGTTATACTTGCAGTTCTGTATCATAGTGTATGGAATGAAATTAAAATTCATTACTGTGTCTCATAAAATGAGATACGGAGAATTTCTTTGAAAGAGTTTAAGAAGAACTGTTGTAAGTTCTACTTTAAAAGCTGGGTATAATTTATCAGTAAGCCCAGGTGGTCCTGGCATTTCCTTTTGGGGAAACATTTTATTATGGATTCAATCTAGTTACTTCTTGTTGTTCTGTTCATGTTTCCTATTTCTTTCGGATTTAATTTTGATAGGTTACAAGTGTACAGAATATAATTTTCCTGGTTTTTAATTTGTTGGCGTACAGTTGTTCTCACTAGTGCCTAGTGATCCTTTGAATTTCTGAAGTACCAATTATAATGTCCCTTTTTTTCACTTCTTAACTGTTACTTAAGTAAACAATTCTGAATCTAACCTACCCACCTTTATAGCTTTCCACTATTTTCCCTCAGACACATTCTTTGAATCTGACCTATGTAATGTTCCTCCTTATGCCCCATATTTGGTTTCGATTTTCCATTACACATATCTAAAGTCAAAATGTGTCCAGAATTGGTGGGTTCTTGGTCTCACTGACTTCAAACAATGAAGCTGCGGACGCTCGCGATGAGTGTTACAGTTCTTAAAGATGGTGTGTCCAGAGTCTATTCCTTCAGATGTTCAGATGTGTCTGGAGCATCTTCCTTCTGGCGGGTTCCTGGTCTCCCTGACAGGACTGAACCTGCAGACCTTCCCGCTGAGTCTTACAGCTCTTAAAGGCAGCGTGGACTCAAAGAATCAGCAGAACGAACATTTATTGTAAAGGACAAAAGAATAAAGCTTTCGCAGAGTACAGAAAGACCCAAGCAGGTTGCCACTGCTGGCTGGCGCTGCCTGCTTTTATTCCCTTATCTGACTCCACCCACATCCTGCTGATTGGTCCATTTTACAGAGAGCTGACTGGTCCATTTTACAGAAAGCTAATTGGACTGTTTTGACAGGGTGCTGATTGGTGCATTTACAATCCCTAAGCTAGATACAGAGTACTGATTGGTGTATTTACAAACCCTGAGGTAGATGCAGAGTGCTGATTGGTGTATTTACAATCCCTTAGCTAGAGGTAAAGGTTCTCCAAGTCCTCACTAGATTCAGGAGCCCAGATATCTTCACCTAGTGCATCCTGCACTGGGGCTGCAGGAGGAGCTGCTCGCCAGTCCCAAGCCGCGACTGCACTCCTCAGCCCTTGCTCCAAGCTGCTACTGCACTCCTCAGACTTTGGGCAGTGGATGGGACCCGGCACCACTGAGCAGGGGGCCGTGGCCATTGGAGAGGCTTGGGCCTCCAGGGAGCCCACCGAGGAGGCGGGGCTTGGACATGGCAGACTGCAGGTCCCGAGCCCTGCCCCGCAGGGAGGCGGTTGAGGCTGGGCTAGAATTCGAGCATGGTGCATGAGGGCCGGCAGTTGTGGGGGACCCAGCGCAACCTCTGCAGCTTCTGGGTGGGTGCTACGCCCCTCACTGCCCTGGGTCAGTGGTGCCAGCCTGCTGCTCCATGTGCGAGCTGTGGAGCCCACACCCCCGCCCCCGCCCAGAACTTGCACTGGCCCAGGAGCGCCAGGCGCAGCCCCACTTCCCGCAGCACCTCTCCCTCCACACCTCCCGGCATGCAGAGGGAGGCGGCTCCGGCCTTGGCTAACCCAGAGAGGGTATCCCACAGTGCACTGGATGGCTGAAGGGCTCTTCAAGTGCCACCAGAGTGGATGCCAAGGCCTAGGATGCCCGAGAGTGAGGGCTGCTAGCACATTGTCACCTCTCAATAGAATTGTGTTCATACGCCACTCCCAATAAATTCTCCCTTAATCCTCAATCCTAAATATTCCTGACCACTCCCAAACTCCAGTTCTTTATTCCATTATCTGCAGACCTTTGTGATTCTCCCTGTATTTCAAATAAAATTTTAATATATGTGAACTAATTGCCATAGAACTCACTTCCAAAATTGCACATTGCTTATCATATTTACAACATCAATACCCTAACACTTACCTAACTGGAGTTATGCTTTTAAAATTCATTTATTCATTAGAATTAGTCGATGTAATGCAACATTTCCAATAAAAGTTACCTTTAAGGCCAGGCATGGTGGCTCATGCCTGTAATCCCAGCACTTTGGGAGGCCAAGGCAGGCATATTGCCTGAGCTCAGGAGTCCGAGACCAGCCTGGGCAACATGGTGAAACCTCGTCTCTACTAAAATACAAAAAATTAGCCAGGCATGGTGGAGTGCGCCTGTAGTCCCAGCTACTCGGGAGGCTGAGGCAAGAGAATTGTTGAACCTGGGAGGTGGAGGTTGCAGTGAGCCGTGATCCTGCCACTTAACTCCAGCCTGGGTTACAGAACAAGACTTTGTCTCTGAAAAAAAAAAAAGTGACCTATAATCCTATAATAACTTTTGTATTAATAAACACATATTTTGTGCTCATGTTACTATGTCTTTCTGTTTATTTTACTCTCCCTAGTAGCTTCTCTGGCTACCACTGTGCATTGGATTATGTAAGAACCTCCATCAGAGACTCAGATTTAAACTGTGAAAGAAATTAAGGGATATCATCCATCTCAGCAACAAACCATTACAGTTATTTTAACTGTTTCCAGGTCATCATCCTTTATTTTCTCCCATTTACTTCTTTCAACATGTTGGGATAAATTAGAATAAATGTATTATTTAATTCACAAAAAGTTCTTAAGTTTCTTCTTTTTCGTGTTATTCAGCTACAGACATCAAATTTAACTGCTATCTTTGCTGTTATTCTTTTCTCTCTTCAATCTGAGAAGATTTCTATTGATGTAACCACTGAGCTATCTTCTTTGACCTGCTTATTTCTCAAGACAAACAGCTTTCTCATACAACTGTGGAAACTCTGTTTCTTATTGAATGAACTTCATAAAACAATGAACCTCATACCGCAGAACTACTCAGGAAGACTTGACATTGAGCACATAAAAATGTTAGGGCTTATTTATTAGGTGTTCTGTCACAGTAACCTGAAGAGAAATAGGAAAAACATGAAACAGAAAAGGAATAAGCCACTGATAATAGTGGGCTTAAGCTTTGATGTGCAATGTGGAATGCTCGCTGTGGTATTTATTCTTTGTCCCAGTTAATTGGGAAATGGGGATGGAGTCCATCAATCTACGTGGTTTTAAACCACCTCAAAGGTGAGGATCATTTAAGGTGAGATTATTGGATTGCCTTGTGGTTACTTTTGTGCTGCCTCATGTAAGCAAAATACTAAAGAGAGCTATGGGCAAATGTGGAAAGTTATTCCAGAGACGTATTTGAAGCTGTTATAACATACATTTACTTGGGAAAAAAATTGTGTGGAAGAGTTAAGCAATGCATATTTGAAGGAATTAATGTCATCTTGTTACCTGTGTAGGAGATCTCAGTTACCCCGAGTTACCGACGCCAAATCCCTATGGGTCTGCAGCAATTTCAGTTCTTGCCTCCTCAGAAGAAAGAATTTGACTGAGGGGCATAAAGCAGAGAGACCAAGGCAAGTTTCAGAGCAGAAGTGGGAGTTTATTTTAAAAACTTTAGAATAGGAAAGAAAGGAAGATTCACTTGGAAGAGATCCAAGAGGGCACCTGAAGGTCAAAGAAAGAAAAGGGGCATTTAACCTCGATCCTAGCGCTTTTATAGGCTTGCCTCTTTACCATGAGTCTTCCCTTAAGTGGGCTTCCCGCATGCGCAGTGTCCTTCTTACTTTTGGGAATTGAACACACACAGTATGTTTAGGAAGTTGTATGCATGCTTATCTGAGGCTTTCTTTTTTTTCTTCCAGTGGAGTGTCCCTGGAAGGTCATACATCACCATCTTGTCTCTCAGTACACATACCCAGGAAGTTTTTTCTCCCGGGGATCTGCGTTCAGTCAATAATTTAGTGTTAACAGCTGTGGAGCACCAGGAGCTTGTCTCTCCCTAGCTTTGGAGAAGTAGTGTGATAATTGTCAAACCATCACCTGATGTTCCTAGTGGGTGGGGTCAGAGCTCTTTCCTGCCATGCTCATGCCATCTAACTACCTGTAATAATCTGTGTCCACTCTAAAACTTGACTGGAAACATTACTTTTCTATCAAATGAAGGCTCCCAATATTCTCCTCTTTCTATCTTTCTAGCATAAATTTTTTCTTTGGATGTACAAAACCATTGAGTTGTATAAGAAATAGATTTATTCCTTTGGAAGGTTAAGTATAATTGGTTTGTAACATAAATAGGTTCTACCTATAACTTACCATGCTATCCCCACTGTTAACTTTATTCAATTGTAAATAAAACCAAATTATTATTTTTACCTAGTGTACCTTAATGCTGAATCCTAGAATTTTCTGAAGGTTCATCTTATTTTCATGTAGTTTACTTAATTTTAAACTACACATTCTACCCTATGTCACCTTGATTTCACCAAAGAAGGCCTATAACTTCCCACGGTTTATCACTCATGTTTTCAAAATGATACCATTTCAGCCTTCTCTAGAATGTCTTATGTCCTTTTAAGGATAAAATAGCATACCATTTTTTCCCCAGGTTAAAATGCTTTTGATTTCTGATATGTTTTGCCTCTGCAAATCTCATCTCGAATTGTAATTCCAGCGTGTTCCTATCGTGGGAGGGACTTGTAATCTTCACGTGTCAAGGGAGAGAGGTGATTAGGTCATGGGCTGCTTTCCCCCAAGCTGTTCTCATGATAGTGAGTGAGTTATCACTAGATCCGATGGTTTTATAACTATGTGGAAATTCCTCCTCTGTCCTTCTCTCTCTCTTGCTGCCTTGGGAAGAAAGTGCCTGCTTCCCCTTCCACCATGATTGTAAGTTTCCTGAGGCCTCCCCAGCCATGCGGAACTGAGAGTCAGTTAAACCTGTTTCCTTTATAAATTACCCAATCTCAAGGAATTTCTTTACAGTAGTGTGAAAACGAACAAGCTCCTTGTTATTTCATCTCCAACTTTTCCTTCTTTTTCACTATAAATACTTCAACAATACCATAAGCTTTCAATGTCAAAAAAAAAATGAGATAACCCTACAATTAGGTGACTAATCTTAATTATTTTTCACTCAAGTGATTTTCACCTCCACTCCTTTTTAGTTATTTTTACAATGTTTCTCACTATAAATCTCGTAACCATCTTCTACTTCAGTATGTTAAATTTAAAACCCTCTCTCTCTGTCACCTCAGCTATTACCTTTCGAAGTGTCTCACATTTTCTATAACAACATTTCCTGCCCCTTTAGGTTCAGAACCACAGGTTCTAATTTGAATTTCTCTGTCACCAGTTTTTGTCTAATCCTTTATACTCTAATCTACCCTCACAGAAAACCTCTTTAGATTGGTATTTAAATTCAGAATCCTTGTTTATACACCTAGAAACTGGAAGAATTGGATATAAAAGGCCACTCAAGGTCTATAGCACGGGAAACTACAAAGTCATGACCTCCAAAATAACTTGAACCATTGACATTACCCTTTTAAACTTTGCTTACTGTTTTGTTGAAATGTTTGAAGAAAAACAAATGTAAAATGTCACTCCTGACTTCAAGATTCCTCTGTATCTCTATGACTTCACACTCAGTAAGTGCTCCTGATTCCAACCTGATCAAGAAGATTAAAGAGGCATCTCTTCCCTAAATTATCATAGGACTCCATAGGTACAAAATGTTATCTTGAAGAAATTTCCCCTAATTTTCTTCTAAAGCTTGACTTAAATATGGATTGTTCTGGGATATGAAACCCGGACAAACTACATCTCAATCCACATTATCCAAAAAATTAGAAAGGTAGATCTTTGTCAAATATATATGAACATTTGAGAGATTATTAATTTAACTTCAAGGGTATTCTTATATTCTTATATAAGGACATAATAATCACAGAAAAGTTCTAAGATGTTATCTTGAACTAATTTGATGCCTGAATTTATTGGTAACTTTAAGAATAAATCACCTAGAAGTTTCCGTGATTTAGCAAATGTAATAATTTTATGTTATAATCTGAAAACGAAAGTTTTCTTGTAGATTATAAAATGATTTATAAAAAATAATGAAGTTTATGCAGGTCATCATGGCTTCTGATGTTATATTATCTGAATACATCATCCAAAGACTGTTATTTTCTTGTTTCTAAAGCGAAAAAATAAAATAGGCAGTAAAAAGTTAATACAAATAGTAAAATAGATAAGTGAATCAATAGACACTGAGAAAAAATGATTCTCTTATCTGCTTTATATATATTTTATTAAAATTATTTCAATTATAAAAATGGGAAGATAAAGTTAAAACCTGTCAAATTGTCTAAATACCACCCAAAAATATGTAAACAGGTTATCTGGACAAATAAGTGACAGAGGAACATTTTCTTATCATAGATATTTTACTACATGATATGGGATTTTAGCTGAGGTTCATGGATTTGACATGAAAAAGAGTGTTTGGTTTTTGCATTTATCTGTTTTTCTTAGATTATCATTTAGGTTAACTATTCATTAAAAGTGTAGCCAAGGGAAAAGATGAAATTAGCAGAGATTGGATCAGCAGAATTATTTTTTTCTTCCACATTTAAGTCATAGGCATAAATTATGCAGCAGTCTGCCCAGGTTTACTAAATAATAAGCAGAATTTTTTTTTTTTTTTTTTGGTCATTGTTGTTTTCCTTCTAATTTCTCATTCCCATGCTGTCGTAAGCTATAAAGAATATTTTCTTGCCAATTTTTCCTATGACTATGAATTCCATCTATTCATGTCCCGGAATTCCTCTTCTAAAGAAAATATTATTAAAATGTTTGCCACATTAAAACATTTTTTTTTTTCTATTCACAAAGCAACAGCAAGAGAAAGCAAAACAGCCCAGAAGGCAATAAATATTCTGAGTCTTTCCTGAAAATAGGTCTTTGGTTCTTTCAGCCTTCAGTCGGTGCACCTATGTTAAAGATATATTCTAATGAATTACTGATATTAAAAAGTGAGAATATGAGACAGAAGATCAAGTATTTGGAAAAGTCTTGTATTTATGGACCTGCCTACATGATGTCCTCTGGGTTTCATTGTATGCATATGTGAAGCAAGGGGTTCTGTGTACCATAAAACCTTCAAATAGCCTTCAAATACCATTGTTGCAAAAACTTGATTAATAACTGGACCAAAAAGCTTCTCCAAAATTTGTGAATGTCTGTCTCTGTAAAATTAACTGAATCATCTTTTACTGTCTCAGATTTTACTTTACAAAATTTTGACTTAACTGATGATCTATGTCTTTGTTTGTTTGTTTGAGATGGAGTCTCACTCTGTCACCCAGGCTGGAGTGCAGTGGCGTGACCTCGGCTCACTGCAACCTCCGCCTCCCGGGTTCACACCATTCTCCTGCCTCAGTCCCCCGAGTAGCTGGGACTACAGGCGCCGCCACCTCGCCCGACTGATTTTGTTTTTGTATTTTTAGTAGATACGGGGTTTCACCGTGTTACCCAGGATGGTCTCGATCTCCTGACCTCGTGATCCGCCCACCTCGGTCTCCCAAAGTGCTGAGATTACAGGCGTGAGCCACTGCCCAGCCGGTCTATGTCTTTTTAAAAATTAGCATCAGTAAAACAGTACATTTAAACTCCGTACAACATGACTTTGAACTGCAAGTGTCCACTTAGTGCAAATTTTCTTCTGCCTCTGCCATCCCTGAGTCAGCAAAACCAATCCTTCCTCTTCTTGCTCCTCAGCCTACTCATTATGAAGGCTGAAGGATAAAGACCTTTATGATGATCCACTTCTATTTAATGAATAGCACACATATTTTCTCTTCCTTATTAATTTTTAATAACATTTTCTTTTCTCTGGCCTACTTTATTGTGAGAATACAGTAGAATTATAATATATATCATACAAAATATATAGTAATTAATTATGTATGTCATTGATAAGGCTTATGATTAACTGTAAGTTATTAGTGATTAAATATTTGGGGAGTCAAAAGTTATACATGGATTTTTGACTGTGCTGCAGTCAGTGTTCCCAACCCCTACACTGTTCAAAGGTAAAATGTATTTTAAAAGATTCTGGAAATACAGTTGTTGGAAAAGTTTTCCACTATTTATAATCCCTTCTAAAAGAACACATGTAAAAATTATCTGCAGCTTATTTTTATTTTATAACTTGTTCATTTTGAAATAGAGACTATCAAACATTTTCAGAAATACCAGAACACTTTTTTTTAATATACTGTCATTCACCTTCCCCAAATGTTTTAACATCCCGAATAGGCATAGAATTCTTAGCTAATGAATAAAATAATATATCAAGTAAAAGTGATTGATTAATAACATATTATTAACTATTAACTAATCAACACGTCTCAGTCATACTTTACTAGTTGTTTGCTAATCTACCTTTATTTTACTAAAATTTTCATGCAAGATTTCACATTGCATTTAATTGTTACATGTTCTTAATCTCCTCCCATGTGGAACAATTTTTTGTCATGTGAGAAAATTTTCAGTTTTTCTTTATCTTTCATGATGATGCTTGAGAAGTACGGGTCAGCAATTTTCTCCCTATCTTAAAACTGGCTCATAATCATTGAGAGTAAAAAGATTGAAAAAAATAAGAAACATTACGAAAATCTGTCACGTTAAAGTTAAGAATCTTCTTTAGGTGAAATGTGCATTATCTTGTTTTTATGCGGACTATAGGTTATCTTTGAACTTCTCTTTTATTCCCCCATTTACATTACATGAGTAAATCAAATTTGACAGATAGAGACTTTTCCCTTAGTTTTTTGTTTTGTTTTTACTTTTAAAAATATCTACTTGTTCTCATACTCTTTTTCTAAACAAAAGAAAAAGTAGTGAAAGTCGTAGCAAAAGATGGAGAGTTGTATATCCCTAAAGAATTGTATATATCTACATTATTTCATTTTGTTATTGCAAACATAATATTTTGATAGTTTAGTTGTTAATATATATAAACATAAAATTTAGTTGTCAGATTGCCTCATTTAATATTTGTTAACTTTGAAATACAGGGTTTGGGTTTCATGAACACTAAAGACACTTTCCTTTCTAACTCTACTAAGACTTCGTCTACTTAGAAAGAATTCTTACAATGTTAGAGTTAATCCTCTATCCCAAAATGGAAAGTCATCAACATAATATCCAAATATATAAGCAACAAATTTAACGATAACATTATCTTATTCCTTCATTTTGGCATTTTAATATGTTTCTTCTGAACAATAAAAATACTCAATAAATTGGACACTTTAGAAAATAAAAATAGTGTGAACCAAAATAAAATCAGAATAGATAAGATAGATAAGTGTTTTGCTAAACAGGAAATTAAAAAGAACTTTACACAGTCTCAAAATAACTGAGAATTTATTTGGGGCTCAGAAACATGTGACTGGCATAGGTACTTTTTGAAACAATATTACGTCTGCAACTCAATAAAATAACTTGTGTTTGTGGCCAGGCACAGTGGCTCATGCCTGTAATCCCAGTACTTTGGGAGGTCGAGGCAGATGGATCACAAGGTCAGGAGATGGAGACCATCCTGGCCAACACGGTGAAACTCCGTCTGTACTGAAAATACAAAAATAAGCCAGACGTGGTGGCAAGCGCCTGTAGTCCCAGTTACTCAGGAGGCTGAGGAAGGAGAATTGCTTGAACGTGGGAGACAGAGGTTGCAGTGTGCTGAGATCACGCCACTGCACTCCAGGCTGGGCAACAGAGTGAGATGCCATCTCGAAGTAAATAAATAAATATCTTGTGTTTGAATCTAGAAGCAGCATAGGGCAAATGGGGTTTGGATCCCATAATGCTGTTTAATCTTAGTATAAAAGACAAGTTGCAATAAATTATAGGCAAAATAATATTATAATAGAGATTATTCAGTTCTACACTGCTAACCATTCCTTTTTTTAAGTGTCTTAATTTTTTTCTTAAATAATTCTGTTTGAAGTTTTAAACAACTATGTTTGTTAAAATGCTACATCAATGATTGTACTTTACCACATTTTCCCAAAACTATCCTTTTGTCTGTAACATATGAAGCACGTTTTATATAAATCCCATTTATTTGTTTATACTTTATGTGCCAGAAGCTGTATTGGTTTAAAGAATGATGGGTTAGCTTTGACGGTGTAGATGCCTGTGAACACACTGCCACAATAAAGATACAAAATATTGCTGTCACCCACAAAGGTCTCTTTGTTCCCCATGCAGTTTATATTCTTCCCTGTCCCCGAGATCAAGGAGTGACCAAAATATGTTATTGCATTATAAAGTGTGCTTGCTATGGTCTGCATGTTTATGTATTTCTAAAATTTATATGTTGAAACCCATTCCCCATTGTGATGTTATCTGGAGGTAGAGCCTTTGGGAGGTGATTAGGTCACTGGAGTGAAGTGCTCATGAATGAAATCAGTGCCTTTAAAAAAGAGCTCCCAGAGAGCTGCTGTGACGGTTAATATTAAGTGTCAACTGGATTGGATTGAAGGATGCAAAGCATTCTTTCTGAGTATATCTGGGTGTTTCTGGGTGTTGCCAGAAGAGATTTACTTTTGAGTCAGTGGACTGGGAGAGGAACAACCCTTAGGAAGACCCATTCACAACGTGTGAGGCATCATAGACTTGGCTACCAGCATAGCTAGAAAAAGCAGGCAGAAGAAGGTGGAAGGAGCTGTTGACTTGTTGAGTCTTCTGGCCTTCATCTTTCCTCCTTTCTCCCATGCTGGATACTTCCTGCCCTTGAACATCAGACTCCATGTTCTCCAGCTTTTGGACCCTTGGACTTAGACCCATGGTATGCCAGGGGCTCTTGGGCCTTTAGCCACAGACTGAAGGCTGCACTGTCAGCTTCCCTATATTTGAGGTTTTGGGACTCGGACTGGCTTGCTTGCTACTCGACTTGCAGATGGCTTGTCGTGGGACGTCACTTTGTGATCCTGTGAATCAATTCTCCTAATAAATTCCCCTTCTATGTACATCTATCCTATTAGTTCTGTTTTTCTAGAGACCCATGACGAATACAGCTGCCTTGCCCTTTCCATCATGTAATGACACAGTGGAAAGGCACCATTAAGAAACCAGAAAGCAGGCCCTCACCACACCTGAAGTCTGTCGGCACCTTCATTTTGGACTTCCCAGCCTCCAAAACGATGAGAAATAAATTTATGTTGTTAGTAACCTACCTAGTTTATGATATTTTGTTACAGAGACATAACAGGCTAAGATTGCAGTTTCTAGAATTTTATAAAAATGGAATACTACAGTATATACATCTGTGAGTCTGATTTTTCTAACAGTATAATTTTTTAAATATTCCATGCTTTTATGTGTGTCATTGGTGTATTGCTTTTATTGCTGAGTACACGTCTATTCACCTGTTGACTGGATTTGATTCAAGCTCCCATCTACTATAAATCAAGTTCTTATGAATAACTTGCTGCAAATCTATGTGGGAATGTATCATTTCATCTGTCTTGGTGGAATACTTACATGTGGATTGTCAAAGTTAGTGTAGATTTATATTTGAATCTTTAATAAACTGCTGCATACTTTTCCTAAGTGGTATAGTTCCATTTTACAATCTCTCCTCAGCTATGTAGGAATTACTTTTGTTCTTCATTGTTGCTAACACTTGATATTGTCATGTTTTTGTTGTTCTTACTGGCACTTTTGAAGGACATAAAATGGCATTCTGTTGTTTTATCTTAAATTTGTTTAATAATTAATGATGTTTTCATGTAGGCTTAGTTACTCACTAATCTTATTTTATAAAATAATATTTTGTGAATTTGTTGGGGTAGTAGAGTACTGCATAAAAGACTTTTTAAATGTATTCTGAATACAATAATTTATTCAGATGTAAGTGGTGCTACATGTTTGCTGAATCTGTGGTTTGAATTTTTATTTTCTTAACTATGTATTTTTTGGAGTTTTAATTAGAAAAAGTGTATTTTTTCAATTTTTAGTGTATTGTTAATTTTTATTTTCATGAAATAATTGTCTAATAATGAAAACTGTGAAGAAATGAATTTGATTTTAAGCTATCCAGTGAGTGGTATTTTATTACGGTAGCTTCTAGCAAAGTAATTCAATATCTTTTAAAGTTATTTGTGTATATCTTATTTTTTAATTGATCAAAATTATCAATGCCTCTTTAGTACTGTTTGTATTGTTTTATTTTGTTTTGTTAATCATGGAGTTTATTATTACTGTCAATGAATGTTAGCTGGAAAAGAAATTAGGATTATTCTTTTATGTTTAAATTAAAATTAATAAGTTTAATATGAGGGAACAAAAGCACAAGCCTAACATTTAAGAGGTAGATACTAATCAATTTAAAATTTAACAAGGCACATTAATTTCCCTTGACTGGGAAAGGACTCATTTAATGTGCTAGGGGACAATCATAACGACTCATAAGTTATCTTCAGTAGTTAAGACCATAGGTAACAACAAAGGTAATAACCTTGTAATATTTAATAGAAAGTATGTAAGCACTGGCTTTTTATTCTCTATCATATTACTCATTAACAATAATCACTTACCTATTTTTTGTTAGTGGTATAATCTTCTCCTAGATATTTGCATTTTGTATTGCATATTCAGCTAAATGATATTATTTCTAGTGGTGACTTTGGTTTATGATTGCTTCATTTGGGAACACACACTTTTAGTAAAATATGAAACAAATTTATTTAAACCACTTTAAGCTTGGTAATTTCTTCAGCTCTGGAATTAGAAAACCAAATATAACATTCTAGAGAGACTTTAGTGTATTTATTTCTAAGATTTATATAGCTAATTGATATGGTTTACCTCTGTGTCCCCACCCAAATCTTATCTCAAATTGTAATCCCTTAATACCCACATCTCCAGGGAGGGACTAGGTGAGAAGTGATTGGATCATGGGGGCAGATTCCCCCATGCTGTTCTTATGATAGTAAGTGAGTTCTTGCAAGATTTGATGATTTCATAAGGCAGTTTCCCTGCTCTTGCTTGCTCTCTTTGGTCTGCCAGGATGTAAGATGTGCCTTCTTCCCCTTCTGCCACGATTGTGGCAGATTGAGGCCTCCCCAGCCATGTGGACTTATAAGTCAATTAAACCTTCTTTGTTTATAAATTACTCAAGTATCTTTTTTTTTTTTTTTTTTTTTGAGACGGAGTCTCACTCTGTCGCCCAGGCTGGAGTGTTGTGGCCGGATCTCAGTTCACTGCAAGCTCCGCCCACGGGTTTACGCCATTCTCCTGCCTCAGCCTCCCAAGTAGCTGGGACTACAGGCGCCTGCCACCTCGCCCGGCTAGTTTTTTTGTATTTTTGTAGTAGAGACGGGATTTCACCGTGTTAGCCAGGATGGTCTCGATCTCCTGACCTCGTGATCCGCCTGTCTTGGTCTCCCAAAGTGCTGGGATTACAGGCTTGAGTCACCACGCCTGGCCCCAAGTATCTTTATAGCCGTGTGAGACTGGACTACTATACCAATTAAACAATGTCACAAATAGTCCAAGTTATATAATATTGTGTTGTTTGTGACAAAACGGGTTTGAGGATCAATATTTCCTGTTCTTTATAAAATGGTTTAATAAATTGTCATTCTTTTACTATGCTTGGAAATAGTTAATAGCACTGGGATTATCATATGTTTAAAGATTTAATATAATTTTCATGTGAGACAAACTTGATAAAAAGTAATATTTGTGGGATATTTTTAATTGTGTTCTCTACTTAATGTATTACATATAGTTGGCTTAGATTATTTCTCTTCTAAAGTTAACTTAGTGTATTGAATTTTTAAAATTTGTTAAAAATAAAATTCTCTTACTTGAGCTTTACAAATGTATTTACAAAGAGGTGTGTTAAATTTGTTCCTATTTTGTGCAATTTTTTGTTCTTTTGTTCTGGATTAATTATCTAGTACATATCATTGTGTTTGATTTTTCAAATAACTAATTTTTTTTTTTTTTTTTTTGAGACGTAGTCTTGCTCTGTCACCCGGGCTGGAGTGCAGTGGCCGGATCTCAGCTCACTGCAAGCCCCGCCCCCTGGGTTCACGTCATTCTCCTCAAATAACTAATTTTTAACATGTATTTTCTAGTTATACTCTTTTTTATTCCCAGAATTCACTAGTGGGCACCGGTATAAGTCCCAAAGTCCAAAGGCCTGAGACCCAGGAGGGCCTATGTCCTTGTGAAGGAGAAGGTGGATTTCCCAGCTCAAGAAGAGCGATAGAACTTGCCATTCCTTCACCTTTTTGTTCTGTTAGAGGCCCCAGCATGCTAGATGATGACCACCCATAGTGGTGACAACAGATCTCCTTCACTCCTTCTACTGATACACATGCTAATCTCTTCTGGAAACACCCGGATTGACACACCTAAAAATAATGGTTTACCAGCTATCCGAGCATCCCTTAACCCACTCAGATTGATGCATAAAATTAACTATTGCAGGTATGCTCAAAAATCAAAAGATTAAGCAAAATAAGGTGTAAATATCGAATGAAAGAGTGCCAATGAAAAAGAATGAACTACTCATCATATGACAACATGAATGAATCTCAAAATTATTACACTTAATGAAAGAGTCAGAAAAATACAGTACTTTCTGTTTCAAAAAAATAATATAAAGTAATATAAGTGGAAGTCAACTTATTGGGACATCAGTGGTTGCTAGGTCAAGAACTGGAGAGAGGGAGGGACGCATTATGGAAGACATCAGGAATTTTGGGAGGTGTTGAAAATGTTCTGTATCTTGACTGGATAACCAACTACAATATGTGAAGCTCAACTCTACTCATACCTAATTTAATATGATTTTTGAAATTATAATGAGCTATTACTATTAGGAGGGATCCTCATTTCTGTTGAGTAGGTGTTGCATGTGCTTTATATATCACAGATGCAAGAGTCCAAGTAAGCTACTTTCATTGCCCTGAAATGGAGGCATACTGCTCCTTTCTTCCTATAATTTTGCTAAACAAGTGACACTTTTATGTATACACATTCACTTCCAAAATATTCCTAGAATTCTGGTATAATACATTTCAACTTAATTTTATCAGATCCTATTGGAATCTATAGAATTGGAATCAGATCCTATAGAATCAGATCCTATTGGAAGCTGTAGATGATGAGATAATATGAGTGCTGATAATTGTAATCTTTCTGTTTTTACTACTTCCGAGAATTAACATGAACATATTAATTTTATAGTTACAGAAAAATCATATATAATGGCTGATCACAGTTAGGAGTGTGAGCTACTTTTGGATCCTTTCAATGTGAACAGCGGAAGAAGTTTCTTTTTAGGCACAAATTACTCTTAATGTGTCATTGATGAGACTCTGGTTTCTGAATCTAAGGTGATGGCATCATGATGTAGAATACATAATGTTCATATTGATTTGGTAGCTTAGTGAATATGAGTATTCAGGTGGATTGATTAGCGATCCCAGTTACAGAGAACTTGAGAAAGTTGAGTCACATATAATAAACCAGGGTTCTAGTGGGAAAAATCCCAGGATAGCCATAGTAATCTTCGGTGTTAGATGCAGGTGAATATATCATGTGTGTTTCTGCCATATTCCACCATCTCACACTCAAATACCTACTGGTACCTATGGGGATCAAGCAATAAAAATAAATATATGAATGAACTAGCTGTAACATAATAGAGAGCTGTATGGCCTGTGGTGAACAAGAGAATTGATACTTTTCAAATGACATTCAAATTTATTGTTTCTATCAAGACTGTGTAGATAGAATTTAATCCACAGTATGTCAATTTATAAGCCCCTGTTACACTGCCATAAAAAGGAGTCAAACAATGTAATTCTGTCACACTTGTACAATTCATTGACTACTCAGTGCCTTCTCCTACATGCCCATAAGTACTTATAGCAAAGAACTGTCTCTCTTTGAGCTCATTTTGTCCCCATTCTAAAACTTAGGATAATTATTTATTATTATTATTTATTTGTTTTGATTTTCATCAATCAAATCTATCTATATAGTTATTTACTTATTACAAAATAACTGATCCGATAGGAGATCAAAGGAAGAAAAATTGCATAGCTCTCATTTCCTCAACTCCTGTCTACTTTATAACCAATTGTGATACATGTGGCTCTGAGCTCTCTCTTACATTAAAACTGCTCTTTCTGAAAGAACATAGCACTTTTTAATGGAAACATAATATCTCTATTAATACACTGATCTTCTAGACTTCTCTGATGCCAGTGAAAATAATAATCACTTTCACTTTGGAATTCCCAACTTCTTGTCATTTTGGTTCAGCCTCCAACATCTAAGCATTACGTATCCCAGGTTCCCTACTGTGACACTTCTGGTTCTCGATATTTAAAATTTGGAGGTTTGATTTCTTCTGAGATCCCAACTACAATTAATATCCACACTCATGACCTTTTGACACTTGCATCTTAATATGTCAAAAATTTAATGGCTTCACTTCTGCACATCTGTTTACATTTATATCACCTGTCTTTATGCAAGGTGGTAAAACCCCATACAATTTAACCGAAGTCATAAGTAACAGGCTAAACTATGATCTCACCTGTTTGAACTGATTTCACATTTTAATTTCATGTATATTTTTGTTGGTTAGCTATTCATACATATATATTTAGCATCTTATCTTGATAAACTACATCTATAGAACTATATTTGATATCTCTGATTTTAAAAATAGTCAAAAATTTTTATTATCCCATATGCATTTTAAAATCTCACATATTTGTTTATTACTAGCCTTAATGCAATACTTTCAAAATATTCAGGGCTTTGCATATCCAATATATTTTTAAAAGCTTTATTTGTGCGTTTGTTTTTTCATTTTATAGATTATATTACATTTTTAATGAGAATAGTTACAATAATTTAAAACCTACTGATGAACTACATCACCTTTAATTCTCTAAACTTTTAAGCTACAGTGTAATAGTTTAATATCAGTTAAAGTCTTTTTCCTGACTTTGGAATCACTAACTTTCATAGGTATGGAAAAAGCAAAGAAAACTAGGTTAATAAAAATACTACAAGATTGTTTCTATCTTAAAGCACTTGTGATATTCACCGGCCTTTTGTCCTAAGAAATGGAGTAGCCTCTCAAACTTCAGAATACATATGTCAATCAAGAAGACATTTCCAAGTAAAATAAAAACTGCTCCTTACTTACGTTTGATCTCACCCACTCACACACAGTTCTTAGAAGCCAAGTGAGAATGTTAAAAATCACCCATCACAGATTTATGCATGAAGATAAATTTGAAATCAGCCTTGCTCGCTGCCTATATGTCGATGTCTGATTTTGATATACAATAAACTCCTTACAATATTTCCATACATCTTCTATTGTAAACCAATTCTATATGGCAGAAAAATAACTTCTAAAGCTCCACTGCTTATGAGGCATTTCTAAAATAGAAAATGAAGATCTAGAAATGTTTCAAAACACTATACTGAAAACAATGAACCTTAGGTATCAGATTCACATAGTTGACGTCAAGGTGTACAGACCTTGGAAGATACTTCTGCATGAGGTCAGAGATAAGATCAATCAGGGAATGTAGAGTTAAGCAAAAATGTGCTTCTAAGAAAAGAACCATAAAGCTAGTTAAGATGTCTGAGTAGAAAATTATTCCTATAGTTATTTGAACCATGTTATGACATCAATGCAACTAAAGACTACAAGGAGATCTGTTCCTTTGGGCACCTCAAAGTTTTTAATGCTCGGAAATATCATGAAACAACAGTTCACTTCAGATGTGTTCTGGGTGTGTTCTGAATTAGCAGAGACGGCTGTTGGAAAACATTGGAAAGCCAATGATCATGTTGCTGTGGAAACGTCTTGTGGGTAAACATGGAAAGAATGAGTAATCACCAGTCCTTGTAAATTATGGACTTATTAGCAAGAACACAAAATACTATGCTAATGTCTGCCAAAAATAAGCGAATATAAAGTCTATGAAATAAAGGGAATAGACTAAGTATGTTTTTCAGAGATATTCATTGCTTTCTTGGCAATAGCAAAATCCTGGAAACCAAAGTCTTCATTAATAGAAGAGTGGTTAGGTTAATGATGAGTTAATAAAGAGACTATTTTCCAATACCAGTTTAAAAAAAAAATGTACCCTGGTATGAAACACTCTTTAATATATGTTTTAAGTAAAAGTAAAAAATTACAAAGCTTTATAAAAATCACACATATATGTGTGTGTGTGTGTGTGTGTAGCATATGTATTGATACAGTTTGGATATTTGTCCCTGACCAAATCTCTTGTTGAATTGTAATCTCCAATCCTGGAGGTGGGGTCTGGTGGGAGGTGTTTGGGTAATGGGGGTGTGTATTAGTTTGTTTTCATACTGCTGATAAAGACATACCCCAGACTGGGCAATTTACAAAAGAAAGAGGTTTAATGGACTTACGGTTCCACATGACTGTGGAGGCCTCAATCAAGACAGAAGGGAAGGAGGAGAAAGTCCCATCTTACGGGGATGTCAGGCAAAGAGAAAGCTTGTGCAGGGGAATTCCTCTTTTTTTTTTTTTGAGACAGAGTCTCGCTCTGTCGCCCAGGCTGGAGTGCAGTGGTGGCAATCTCAGCTCACTGCAAGCTCCGCCTCCTGGGTTCATGCCATTCTCCTGCCTCAGCCTCCCGAGTAGCTGGGACTACAGGTGCCTGCCACCACGCCCAGCTAATTTTTTGTATTTCTAGTAGAGATGGGGTTTCACCATGTTAGCCAGGATGGTCTCGATCTCCTGACCTCGTGATCCGCCCACCGTGGCCTCCCAAAGTGCTGAGATTACAGGCGTGAGCCACTGCGCCCGGCCGGGAATTCCTCTTTTTAAAAACATCAGATCTCATGAGGTTTATTCACTACCATGAAAACAGTACAGGAAAAACCAACCCCCATGATTCAATTGTCTCCCCCTGGGTCCATTCCACAACACTTGGGAATTATGGGAGCTATAAGAAGAGATTTGTGGAGGGAAACAGAGCCAAACAATATCATTCCACACCTAGCCCCTACTAAATCTAATGTCTTCACATTTCAAAATGAATTATGTCTTCCCAACAGTCCCCCAAAGTCTTAATTCATTTCAGCATTAACTCAAAAGTTCACAACCCAATGTCTCATCTGAGACAAGGCAAGTTTCTTACACCTATGAGCCTGTAAAATCAAAAGCAAGTTAGTTACTTCCTAGATACAATGGAGGTATAAGCACTGGGTAAATACAGCTGTTCCAAATGGGAGAAATTGGCCAAAACAAAGGGGCTACAGGCTCCACAAAAATCCAATACCCAGAGGGGCAGTAAAATCTTAAAGCTCCAAAATGATCTCCTTTGACTCTGTGTCTCACATCCAGGTCACACTGATGGAAGAGGTGGGTTTCCATTGTCTTGAGCAGCTTGCCCCTGTGGCTTTGAAGAGTACAGTTTCCCCCGCCCTGGCTACTTTCCCAAGCTAGGGTTGAGTATCTGCAGCTTTTCCAGGTGCACAGTGCAGGCTGTAAGTGGATCTACCATTCTGGTGTCTAAAGGACAATGACCCTTTTCTCACAGCTCCACTCCCCAGTGGGGACTGTGTTGGGGCTCCAATCCCACATTTCCCTTCGGTACTACCCTACCAGAGGTTCTTCATGAGTGCCCCGCTCCTGCAGCAAACTTCTGCCTGGACATCCAGACATGTCCATACCTGCTCTGAAACCTAGGTGGAGATTCCCAAACTTCAATTCTGCCCACAAAACCACACTTTCCTCCTAGGCTCTGGGCCTATGATGGTAGGGGCTGCTGTGAAGTTCTCTGACATTCCCTGGAGACATTTTCCCTACTGTCTTGGGAATTAAAATTCAGCTCCTCCTTACTTATGCAAATTTCTGCAGCTGGCTTGAATTTCTCCTCAGAAAACCGAATTTTTTTTTTCTGTCATATTGTCAAGCTGCAAATTTTCCAAACTTTTACACTCTGTTTCCCTTATAAAACTGAATGCCTTTAACAGCACCCAAGTCAGTGCTTGAATGCTTCGCTACTTAGAAATTTCTTTCACCAAATATGCTACATCATCTCTCTCAAGTTCAAAGTTCCACAGATTTCTAGGGCAGGCACAAAATACCACTAGTCTTTTTGCTAAAACATAACAAGAGTCACCTTTGCTACAGTTTCCAACAAGTTCCTCATCTCCATCTGAGACCACCTCAGCCTGGATTTCATTGTTCATATCATTGTCAGCATTTTGGCCAAAACCATTTAACAAGTCCCTAGGGAGTTTCAAACTTTCCCACATTTTCCCGTCTTCTTCTGAGCCCTCCAAACTGTTCAAACATCTGCCTGTTATCCAGTTCCAAAGTTGCTTCCACATTTTTGGGTATCTTTTCAGCCTTGCTCCACTCTACTGGTATCAATTTCCTGTATTAGTCTGTTTTCACACTGCTGATAAAAACATACCTGAGACTGGGTAATTTATACAGGAAAAAAAAGGTTTAATGGACTTACCATTCCATATGGCTGGGGTAGCCTCAAAATCACGGTGGAAAACAAGAAGTAGAAAGTCACATCTTACATCAATAGCAGCAGGCAAAGAAAGAGCCTGTGCAGCAGAACTCTTCTAAAACCATCAGATGAGCTGGGCGTGGTGGCTCAAGCCTGTAATCCCAGTACTTTGGGAGGCTGAGGCAGGCGGACCATGAGGTCAGGAGATCGAGACCATCGTGGTTAACACGGTGAAACCCTGTCTCTACTAAAAATACAAAAAATTAGCCAGGCGTGGTGTTGGGCGCCTGTAATCCCAGCTACTGGGGAGGCTGAGGCAGGAGAATGGCGTGAACCTGGGAGGCAGTGAGCTGAGCTGCCACCACTGCACTCCAGCCTGGGTGACCGAGTGAGACTCTGTCAGAAAAACAAAAGCAAAAATAAAACCAAAAACAAAAAACATCAGATCTCGTGAGACTTACTCACTATCATGAGAAAGCCCAGGAAAGAACAGCCCCCACGATTCCATTATCTCTCACTAGGTCCCTCCCACATGTGAGAATTATTGGAGCTACAAGATGAGATCTGAGTGGTGACACAGAGCCAAATCACATCAGAGTGAATCCCTAGAGGCTTGGTGTTGTATTTGCAATAGAGTGTTCTTGTGAAATCTGGTCATTTAACAGTGTGTGGCACCCCCAACTCTCTCTTTCACTTGTCCCTGTTTTCGCCATATGATATGCCTGCACCCTCTTCACCTTTTGCCATGATTGTAAGCTTCCTGAGGTTTCTCTAGAGGCTGAGCAGATGCCAGCACTATGCTTCCTGTAAAGCCTGTGGAACTGTCAACCAGTTAAAACTTTTTTTCTTTTTAAATTGCCCAATCTTGGATATTTCTTTATAGCAATGCAGGAATGTCCTAATACAGAGAATCTTACCAAGTATTGGGGCATTGCGATAATGATATTTGACAATGCAGAAGCAAATTTGGAATGGGTTGAGTTTTGAGAACTCAGAAGATGAAAGGAAGAGGTGGGAAAGTTTGGAATTTCTTAGAGACTGGTTAAATGGTTGTAACCAAATGTTAATTGTGATATGGACAGCGAAGTCCCAGTTGATGAGGTCTCAAATGGAAATGAGTACTTACTGGGGACTGGAGCCAACATCATACGTGTCACACCCTAGTAAAAAATGTGGCTGTATTGTGTCAATGCCCTAGATGTCTGTGACAGTCTGAACTTGGGAGTGCTGGCCTAGGGTATCTGGTGAAATAAATTTCTTTTATTTTTATTTTTTTATTTTTTTCATTTTTTTTTCTTTGAGACGGTGTTTTGCTCTGTGGCCCAGGTTGGAGAGCAGGGACACGGTCTCGGTTTACTGCAAGCTCTGCCTCCCAGGTTCACGCCATTCTTCTGCCTCAGCCTTCCCAGGACTACAGGCGCCCGCCACCATGCCCGGCTATTTTTTTTTTTTTTTTTGTATTTTTTAGTAGAGACGGGGTTTCACCATGTTAGCCAATGGTCTCAATTTCCTGACCTCATGATCCGCCTGGCTCAGCCTCCCAAAGTACTGGGATTATAGGTGTAAGCCACCGCCTGGCCAGAAATTTCTAAGCAGCAAAGTGATAGTGTTCAAGATGTGTCATGGCTGCTTCTAATAACCTAAATCCAGATGCTGGAGCAAATAAATTACTTAAAATTAAAATTTAGACTTCACATATAAAGACTATAAAAATTTGGAATATTCATAGCCTAGCTACGTAGCAGGAAAAAAAAATCTTTTTTACAAGAATTCAAGCAGACTATGGAGCAACCACTTGTTAGAGACTATCTGTATAACTATGAGAGAGCCCAGTGCTAATATACAAGACAATGGGGAAAAGGCCTCAAAAGCATTTCAGAGACCTTCAGAGCACCCCTTCTTATCACAGACTCAGAAGCCAATGAGGAAAGAATAGGTTTTTAAGTCAGCTTCAGGGCCATGGTGCCCTGGCAACCTTGCAATACTGCTTCCCCATTCCAACTGCTATAGCTCCAACTCCAGCCAGGGTTCTAAATGGTACAGCTACAAGTCAAGCTGCCACTTTGGAGAATGCAAGCCTTATGCCTTGGTGGCTTCCACGTGGTGTTAAGACTGCAAGAGCACAGAGTGCAAGAGTGGTGGATTCCGAGCAGTCTTCACCTAGATTTCAGAGGATATATGAGGAGGCCTGGGTGTCCATGCAGAAGCTAGCGACAGGGACAGAGCCCCCAGAGAGAAGCTCTACAAGGGTAGTGACAAGGGGAAATGTGGGATTGAAGCTCCCACACAGGATCCCTACCAGGGCACTTCCTCTTGGAGCTATGAGAAGGGGGCCACTGTCATCTAGTCCTGAAAAATATAGAGCCACTGGTAGCCAGCACCTTACATCTGGAAAAGCTGAAGGCACTCAACCACCTATGAGAGAAGCTACAGGGGCTGTACCCTGTGGAGCCACAGAGGCAGAACTGTCCAAGGCCTTGGGAGCCCACCTCTAGCACCACAGTGCCCTGAATATGAACATGGAGTCAAAAGGGATTTTGGAGGTTTAAGTTGTAATGACTGCCCTTCTGGCTTTTGAACTTGCATGGAACCCATAGCCCCTTTCTTTTGAGTGATTTCTCACTTTTATAATGGGAATGTTCACCCAATACCTGCACCCCCATTGTATACTGGAAATAAATAACGTGTTTTTGATGTTACAGGCTCATAGGTGGAAGGGACTTGCCTTGTCTCAGATGAGACTTTGAAATTGAGTTAATGCTGGAATGAGCAGAGATCTTGAGAGACTTGGGAAAACATGACGGTGTTTTGCAGTTTGACAAGGGCATGAGAGAGATTTGGGAGATACCATTGGCCAGAATGATAGTTTGAATATTTGTCTTTGCCCAATTCTCATGTTGAACTGCAATCCCCATTACGGAAGGTGGGACCTGGTGGGAGGTGTTTGGGTCATGGGAGCAGATCCCTCATTGCTTCATGGTGTCTTTGTGATAGTGAGCTCTCAAAGACCTGGTAATTTAAGTGTGGTTCCTCCCCCGCGTTTCTCTCTCTCACTTGTTTTTGCTTTCACCACTTGATGTGCCTGTTCCCCCTTTGCCTTCTGCCATGATTATAAGCAAACTGAGGCCCCCCCCGCAAGCTCAACAGATGTCAGCACCATACTTTCTACAGACACCGCAGAACCATGAATCAATTAAAACTCCACAAATTGCCAAGTCTCTGGTATTTACTTATAGCAATGCAAGAATGGCCTAATACATGCATATATTTCATAAGGTTGAAAATGAGTATTGTATGCACACACACAAACACACATATATACACACACACACTTGCCTGTGTGCATATATAATTTTTAAAGACAAACCACCCAAAAATGGATGAAAACTTGAAAAAATGCCTCTAAAAAGAATCTATACATATTGCCAAGTATATAAAAAGATAATTATTACAGTAAAGGTGTGTTAAAGCAACAATAGAGCAAGATTACTTACCCAATGACATGGCATAAATGCAAAAGTAAAACAACGCTAAATGTTAGCAAGACTGTGGAGAAAATCTGTACTATAATATACACTATGTGTAAAATTGTTTAATAACTTTTCACCATACTTAGCTATTAATTAGAAAGTCAAAGTTATACCTGCTGCTATAATTCGGATGTTTGTTCCCTTCGAAGCTCAAGTTGAAATTTGATCTCCAATGTCAGAGATAGGACCTAATGAGAAGTCTTAAAAGTGAATCCCTGAAGGACAGATTAATGTCCTGCCCTGAGGGGATAGTTTTGGGTGAGTTCTTCTTCTGTTAGTCCCTGCAAGAACTGGCTAAAAGTAACAGAGCAGATAACTTCTCATGCTTTGTATCTTCTTTCACTTTGGGATCGAAGCACACACCAGATTCA
This sequence comes from Mandrillus leucophaeus, assembly GCF_000951045.1. NCBI lineage: Eukaryota > Metazoa > Chordata > Mammalia > Primates > Cercopithecidae > Mandrillus > Mandrillus leucophaeus. Next base: position 208,658 of record NW_012101595.1, read on the forward strand.
CTTTCTGTAAAAGTGGAAGTGTGTCCACATTGGTGGATTCTTGGTCTTTCTGATTTCAAGTACGCACCTGCAGACCCTCACACTGTTACAGCTCATAGACATGGCACAACCACAGTTCTTTATTCCTCCCAAATGATTTGTTGTCTCGCTGGCTTCAAGAGTGAAGCTGCTGACCTTTAGGATGACTGTTACAGCTCATAAACACAGTGTGCCCCCAAAACCCTGATCAGTAGCAAAACTTACTGCAAAGAGCAAAACCACCACCCTTCCACAGCACAGGAGAAGATCCGAGACGTAGGGCAGGCGCCCGGTGGCCTGCTTTTATTCCCTTATCTGGCCCCACCCACATCATATTAGTTGGTCCATTTTACAGAGAGCTGATTGGTCCATTTTACAGAGAGCTGATTGGTCCACTTTACAAAAACGTGATTGGTCTGTATGACAGCATGCTGATTGATGCGTTTACAAACCTTTAGCTAGACACAGAGTCCTGATTGGTGCGTTTACAATCCTTTAGCTAGACAGAAAAGTTCTCCAAGTTCCTACTCTTCCCAGAAGCTCAGGTGGCTTCACCTCTCCCTGGTCTTGCTGCTGGACTTTGCTGGCATCTAGCCTGAGCACTCCAGCATCCCCAGAAGCAGCCTGTCTGAGATCAAGCCCAGAAGGTGCAGGCCAGCCACCCTGAGTGCGGGGCTTGCCAAGGCCATGCTCACCTGGAACCCACGCTGTCCTGTGAGTGCCCTGCGCAGCCCTGGCTACTGCCCGTGCCTCTCCCTCCACACCTCCCGGCAAGCAGAGGGAGCTGGCTCTGGCCTTGGCCATTCCCAGAGAGGAGGTCCCCACAGCGCAGCGGGGGCTGAAGAGCTCCTCAAGGACGGCCGGAGGCGGAGGAGGCACTGAGAGCGAGCCAGGGCTGCTAGCACGTTGTCACTTCTCAGAAGCAGTGTGACGCCCTCACCAAAAGCAGATGCAAGAAACGTATGCTTCTTGCACACCTTGTATAATTATGCACCAAGTAAAACCATTTTCCTTATAAATTACACAGCTTCATGTATTTGTATAGCAGCACAAACGAACACACCTACTTTATTATTTATGATAATTTCACTCATATTTACATAAAAATATGTAAAACTATGACATACACAAAAATTTGTGTAAGAATGTTCAAATAGTTCTAACTAAAAATTCAAATACCCGAAATATTCCAGATGTCCACCAAAGATGAGTACATAGCAATGGTGGTATTTCTGTAAAGGGGAATGTTATTCAGCAAGAAAACAAAACAAATTTTTGGTACATGTACAAACGTGAGTAGATCTCAAAAAATATGTAATAGAAGGCGTTGTACACAAAAATGTGTGAATTCTAATTATGTGAAGTTTTATTATATGTGAAACTTTTTTTTTTGGAAAAAAGAGAAAACTAGTTTACTGGTCTAGGGGAGGACATTCAAGGGATTGAGTGGGAAAGAAAAATAATTTTCTGGGGTGATGGAAATGGTCTAATAGTTGTTTTGGATTACAATGGGTGTTCATTTGTCAAAATGATCAAGTCATACACGTAAGATAGTGTGTTTTATATAAGTAAATCATACCTCAGATACATTTGTGTCTATATAGGTGGTTGTGTATATGTTAAAAAGGGGTAATAGACATGGCAGGTTCCTCTGAAAATATTCAAAAGACTACCAAACAGCAAATGGTATACCTACCATTTTCCCATTTCATTGTATATTCAAATTAAAAAATTACTAAAAAAAGTTGAATCCTAATTAGTACTGTGTATGCTGAATTATTGGAGAGAAGTGTATTCATGTCTCTAACTGCCTTACAAAAATATAAGATGCATAGATAGAGTGAGACATGATAAGTTGTATGTTATTGGTAGAATCTAAGTGGGGAGTGTACTGGTGTTCACTGTACAAATATTGCAACTTTTCTGCTTACGTAGGTAACTTCATAATATATTTGGGTAACCAAAGCTTACCATGAGCAGAACTTGGAGGGTTTGCTTCAGCGGTTCTCCCCAGCCCTTTGTCTTCTCTCCTTCCGAGTAGACCACCAGTTAGTTCTTAGACCTACAGTACCTAAAGAATGTCTTTCAGTGTTTCCTTCCTCTTCAGAAGGAAGCAGGACCCGCCATCTTTCCTTCATAGAGTGTCACTCTGAGTTCCCCTTGCTTCCCCAGCCAATAGTTGCCACGGACTTGTACTTAATGAGAAAATGGTGTTCCTGGAGGATTTCTTTTAGCGCTCGCCAACAGAAAAGTAGAAATGAAAAGCACCGTAATTTACATTGGGCATCAGCCATCATCAAGGTGAACACGTGGGGAAGACAAAAGCACATAATAAGCTATTTTGAGGCTAGGAAGAAATAACTGATGGTGTTTGTTAGGTATATCTTTTGTCCATTCATTTTTTTCTTTGTGTAACCTATTAAATATTTCTCTTTTATTCTCCCTTTTCAGACATATGATGCTTGCACATACAGAGTACTTGAACAAGAGAAGCTTGCTGGGTTTGGAACAGATTCTGGATGGTGAATGTGAGACCAAAACCTACTCTGAAATGCCAACATAGTGAATTTTCCTTCATGTTTTTCTCTCTAAACATATAATCTAAAGATATGTTGTTTATGTTAGTTTTTGATAATTCAGGTGTAGATAAAAGGGCTTGTCACAGTCTAGAATATAATAAATTTAATCTCTATAAAATGCTGGGGTTTTTTTCTTTGCAAATATATGATGCATTTGAAAACAGGAAATTTGAATTGTAATTAATCACCAGACTCCATTTATATTCAACTCCTACCATCTAAAAACAACTAAACTTTCCTTCAGGACCAATATATCTCTACTTCTCAGAAGTATGGGGTTATCTCATTCTTAGCTGTGATAAAATGGCTTTGTTTAATTGCCTCGAGCTTTATAAATTTCAAGAAAAATATTGTCATTCATGCTGTGCTCTTTCTCTTAAAATAATTCAAAATTGACTGAGTATTTTGGCCATCTATTCATTATATTGGACAATAAAGCACATGGGTTAACATTTTAAAATGTCAAACACTTTTGCTTAATTGAACTGGTTTCTTCTAAGATGTTAGTATGCGATATCAATAAATAGAAAATACAATTTTGACCTTCCAAATGGTCAAATTAACATTTAAAATAAATCTATACATATTGAGACATGACTTATTTTTCTTTGAAATATTTTATTACTTTTCAATTCATGGAGGGTTAAATATGATATTGGAAGGACAAAATGAAAATAAAAGAGAGAATTTGCAATTTGTACCTCGATATTGAAATTGTAATTCCTGGTTTACTTTTCAACATACAATCATATTCCTCAGATGCAAAAAAAAAAAAAAAAAAAGGTTTGAGAATATATCATTAAAAAGTCACTGATTTGTTGATACTATGCAGTCCTGTGACTTTTATTTTGTCAGTGACTAGTACATTAGAAATATGAATTATTTTTCTCCTCACAACAACTCTATGAGCGAGTTCTTCCAGAAATTGAGGCACACAAAGTTTAAGAAACTCTTTCAAGAGTTGCAGCTAGAGAATGGTAGAATGCAGTCTTACTCCTAAGTATTGTCAATATAGAATTGTCACATATGTATACATTTTAAAATAATTTTAAGGCTCTCTGCCCTTTAACAACACTACATTTACACACACAGCATGTATAGAATTGAATAAGTATATATGTAAGTGTATTGCACACATATTTTGTGATTCCAAAGCTCTTTGGTTGATGCAATTACTCAGCACAAGCAATTTTCCCTTTTGCTACCCTTGATCCTCCTAACTCCTAAGGAGAATTAATGCATGCTATGAGGATTTATTTATTTTCTGCAACTACTTATGGAATATATGTTAACTACATAACTGTTCACTGTGCTGCCTTCTGAGCATCCTCTCCTCTCTCCTCCTCTCCCCGAAAAATCTCAGATTCAGAAGTAAGAAATTAAGAATACTGAGGCTGTTATTCTGTTGGGCCTTGTTTGAAGCCAGAACTACTGGTAGACTTTTCAACCATGTAAAGATATAAATTTACTTTCTTAGCATGGTTATAACATAATTTTATATTACTTGTGGCATACACTTGCTAATTGAAGCATTGTTTATTTTCTTTATTAATGTGAGGTATCTATTATATTGAATCGTATTATTAATGTGAGGTTCTATTATACTGAATCATAATATCTGTTATACTGAATCATATCATATTATACTGAATTAATCAATAATAAACATATTAAGTTTCTGTCACCATTGTTTATATAATTCCGGACCATTGTAGTCTTTTTTTTTGTTTTGTTTTGTTTTGAGACGGAGTCTCACTCCCTCGCCCAGGCTGGAGTGCAGTGACAGTGATCTCCGCTGACTGCAAGCTCCGCCTCTCGGGTTCATGCCATTCTCCTGCCTCAGACTCTCGAGTAACTGGGACTACAGGCGCCCACCACCGCCCCCGGCTAATTTTTTGTATTTTTAGTAGAGACGGGGTTTCACCGTGTTAGCTAGGATGGTCTCGATCTCCTGAGTTCGTGATCCGCCCGCCTCGGCCTCCCAAAGTGCTGGGATTACAGGCCTGAGCCACTGCGCCCAGCCCATTGTAGTCTTTAGATACTTAAAATAATTTTAAAATAGAAGTAGATATAATTTATCAATAGGGTTTTAAAATTCTCACTTTATAAAATATACATTGAAAACCCACAGTAATTAATAATCTAAGAAGAGTGCAATATCAGTGCCCAAACCCTCTGAAATTAAGTTCACAGATCTCAGTCAATATAATATACTTTGTAACTTGCCAACAATAAGCTAATGCTGCATAAATAAAAATAAGGTATACCTGTTTCTTTTGCTTTTTTTTTTTGAAATGGAGTCTTGCTCTGTCTCCAGGCTGGAGTGCAGTGCCGCGATCTCGGCTCACTGCAACATCCACCTCGTGGGTTCAAGCGATTCCACTGCCTCAGCCTCTCCAGTAGCTGGGACTACAGGCGCCCGCCACTATGCCCAGCTAATTTTTTGTATTTTAGTAGAGATGGGGTTTCGCCATGTTGGCAGGATTATCTCAATATCCTGACCTAGTGATCCCCCGACCTCGACCTCCCAAAGTGCTGGGATTACAGGTGTGAGCTACCTGCATGAACCAAACTAAAGTCAACATAGTTTTAGTTTCCAAAATGACAAACTTATTTCTGATCCTGGGGACTTGAATATAGCTTTTGGGATGGGGACAGCACAGAGGAATGTTAGAATGTTCACTGTTGGATTACAGACTCCGAATGAATATATCCCCACTGTCCAAACGTCCCCTGTAGTCCTAGGAGACAGCCTTCTTCCTTTTTCCTTTGAGATGCAGTCTTCATTTGCAGAAAGTGTATTAATTCCCTAACCCTTTTTTCAATGCCACGTTTGTCTCAAGCAGATATGCACATATCGTATCCAAGCATAAGAGTTTCCAAAGAGCTACAAATAGATTAGATGCCTCAGTGATATAAACAGCACAAAATCACTGACTTGAGTAATACAGATTTAAAAACCAACAACAGAAAACAACTTATATATATCAGCCTGATGATGAGCTTCCTGATATTGGAAACATTGTATCTGTTTTTTTCTCTGCTTCCTGTGTTGAAGTGATTCTCCTGCCTCAGCCTCCCGAGTAGCTGGGAGTACAGGTGCCCACCACTACGCCTCGCTAATTTTTGTATTCTTAGTAGAGACACGGTTTCACCATATTGGCCAGGCTGGTCTCCAACTCCTGACCTTAAGTGAGCTGCTGGTCTCGGGCTCCCAAAGTGCTGGGATTACAGGCGTGAGCGACCGCGTCCAGCCAGCAATACTGAACCTTATTATTCTACAGTATTTCAAGTGTTCAGTTCTGCCCTTTTTGGGGGGAAAAATGCATTGACTCTTATGGGACCAGCATTTGCTTTTTTCGTTTGGAATCGAATTATCCTTTACTACATGCAGACATGTTAGGACAATTAATTAAATTTCTGCACTTCTTAGGCCAAGTGAGGTAGAAAAGGATTTATTTTTAATTTTTTGTTGTGATAGAATGTACATAATAAGAAAAGTATCATCTTAGGCATTTTAAGTTGCAGTTCAGTAACATTAATACATTCACTTTATCCTCACCACTATGTGTCTCCAGAACGTTTTTGTCATCCCAAACGGGAACTCTGTAGCCAGAGTTCTGTAAACAATAACTCCCCATTTCCGCTTCCTGCAATCCCTGATAACCAATATTCTACTTTCTTTCTCTATGAATTAAACTATTCTAGGCACTAGACATACATGGAATCCTACAATATTTGTCCTTTTGTGTCTGGTAATTTCACTTAACATAATCTCTTCATGGTTCATCCATGTTGTTGCATGTATATGAATTTCATTCTTTTTTAAGGCTGAATAATTTTCAGTTGTATGCATATATCACATTTTGTTTATCTATTCATCCATTCAAGGATATTTTGGTTCTTTCTGTCTTTTGCCTATTGCAATGAATGGTGCTGTGAACATGGATGTACAATGTTCTATGAACATTATTGTACAAATATCTATATTTTGTATATTGTACAAATATCTATAGTTTTAAAATAAATATTTCTGCTTTACATTCACTTGGGTATATTCCTAAAATTCATTTTATAGTAAACTACATTTTTTTACTTCTATCATCTTCACTCTAAGCCACAAAATGTAATAAATAGATAATGACAACCAATTAATCTTGAGTTATCTTTTGGTTTTCTTTGCTGTTATTGTTATATGTGTATGTTTTAGAAATGCTAATCATATAACAGTATTTCTGAAGCATGTGTTACTATTAGGTACAAAACACTTTTAAAAAAAATTTCCATTATATAGTTTTTCTCTTTGAATTGTATGGAAAATTCAGATGAACAGATTTAATTACTAAAGTTCTTATTTTTTTAAGACATTTGTGCTAATGTCTTATTTACACAAATATCATAACATACTTTATGAAAGAGAATGGACTTTAAATGTAGGTATAAATTAACATTATAAAAAAATTTAAAAACTGAGTAGGCATAAAATTTCAACTTTGCATTTGTCTATGCAATATATCTATTATAGATAAAGCATTGTATTGCCCATTGTGCATGAAATTATAATGACCCTAAAAATAAATTGTAGCCAAGCTCTTGAGAAGAACAGTTAAGAAAAACAAAGTGCCCCTGTCAAGTTATTTTTTATCAAAATTATTTTATTTTCTTTGCCCTATCAATTATAAAACATAGTCAAATAACATTTTAAGAAATCTTATGAAGAATACATAAGACTTTTACGTCTAGAAATGGTGGATCAAGTAACAGAGGCCACCTCTCCTATTGAAAGTAATTATGGATCTTTTAAAATCTACTCCTAGGTATTAAAGGGCTCATAAAATTGCCAAGAATTTCTGGGCCAACTTTTCAGGGAAGAAAGTAAAACACATTCTGAGATCTGAATCCAGCATCTGGAACTACTTTTTCTCAGTATGCATTTGTCTCTCATGAAAGATGCAGCAGAAAGCCCGAGATGAGTCTTGAGAGCCCAGTGGGGTTATGCAGACAAAATTTGGAGACTAGACGTGACCTGCAAGGCAGCCCTGCTAACCTACCCTCACCAAATTTTATTTTGTCACCCTGAAAGAGTCAGTGTAATTTTCTGACACTTAACCAAAAATTAGCTTGAATCATTTTAATCCTCAAATTAAAGTATCATGATTTTGGTTTGTTAATGGCCTAAGATGTCTGAAACAAGTAATCCAGTTATAGCATAAGGAAAAACATCATCTTAGTATACACTATTTTAAAATATTGTTTAAATGCACTTTCTACAGTCAATCAAAAATGACCAGACCTATGAGGAGAAAAGACAATGTAAATGACATGTAGCAAGATTAACCGACACTAGAAACAGACCCATAGGAGTTATCAATACTGCAGCTACTAAGGAGATAAAATATGAGGTGAAGATTTTGTTAGTTCAATAAAACATACATAAAACAACGTAACAAAATTTTAAACGACGTATTCTTTTATTTTACTAATAAAATAAAAATGCTTATCTTGAAATAAAAATATTTTATAGAAAGAAAACATGAGGGAAAGATTGAAAGCAAACCAGCATCAATGGAAATACTAAAGGCAAAAATAATATAAGCAAAGTTACATCATAGAGATGGGGATGGCCGGGACCAGAAACAAATAATGAGCCATGGAGATGCTAACTATGCCAGTAAACTACAAATTATGACTATTTAATATATTATTTGGAAATTAAATAAAAATTTACTATTGAAATACAGAATGACAATCACATTAAGTTGAATAGTATGGACTACATATAAATATTTTGAAGGTTCATGGGGCCTGTAGCCCCTTTGTTTTGATCAATTTCTCACATTTTGAATGGATGTATTTACCCAATGTCTGTGTCCTCATCGTATCTGGAAATTACTAACTTGCTTTTGGTTTTGCAGGCACATAGGCAGAAGGAACTTGCCTTGTCTCAGATAAGACTTTGGACTTGGACTTTTGAGTTAATGCTGGAATGAGTTAAGACTTTGAGGGACTCTTGGAAGGGCATGATTGTGTTTTCAAATGTGAGGATGTGAGGTTTAGGAGGGGCCAGGTGTGGAATGATATACTTTGTCTGTGTCCCCACCAAAATCTCATCTTAAATTGTAGTTCCCATAATCGCCACATATCAAGGGAGGGACAGCTAAGTTCAAGGGTATTTTTGAGTTTCTACATTGTCTGCGAATAAACAATATTGACAACTCTTTCCATTTCAAAACATTATCCTTCCTGTTTCTTTGACAATGTCAATATTAATTTTTCTATCTGGATAGCAAGGATGTTTCTCTCTGGATTAATTCTTTCTTTAACTCCAACACTTAGAACAGTGTCCAACATATCATGCTATTAAAAAAAGTAGTTTCTGAATGCATGCATGCATGAATGAATGAATGAATATAAGTAACTCTTGTACATCTACATTTGGATAAGTAGTAAATATCCTCAATGTCAGCCCCCAAATATCCTCTGATTATCCTTTGTAAACCATGACTTTGAGGATCACACCACTTGCCACAATGCACTCAGCTTCTTAACAAAGGAATCAAAGAGGCATCTTTTATTGTTGTCTGTTCTTTATGTCCCAACACTTTCTTACCATATAAAGGAGTACACATAAAGTGTAATGCACACTGTTTTTTGCTATTTTTATATTATCATATTTCTGTAAATATTATTACTTAAAGTGTTTTTAACATTTACATTTTTTGTGTGTGTTTTAACTACATATATACTTAACTGTATTACTTAGATAAAACATTTTGGCTTCTGTTTTTTTGTTTGTTTGTTTGTTTTTGTTTTTCTGAGGCAGAGTCTCGCTCTGTTGCCCAGGCTGGAGTGCAGTGGCGTGATCTCAGCTCACTGCAAGTTCTGCCTCCCAGGTTCACGCCATTCTCCTGCCTCAGCCTCCTGAGTAGCTGGGACTACAGGCGCCCGCCACCACGCCCTGCTGATTTTTTGTATTTTTAGTAGAGACGGGGTTTTACCGTGTTAGCCAGGATGGTCTTGATCTCCTGACCTTGTGATCCACCCGCCTCAGCCTCCCAAAGTGCTGGGATTACAGGCTGAGCCACCGCGCCCGGTGGCTTCTGTTTTATGTTAGAAGGAGAAAACCTGTCTGGACAATTCCATAGTGAGTAAAAGCTACATCAAAACAGATCTACAGAGAGAGGTGCTTTAAATATGTTCTTTGTTTTATAGCTAATCATCTATATTTCAAATAAATACCCGCTTCATTATTTATACAGATCTACCTACTACATTTTTTTTTTTTGAATAGAGAATGCTATATTAAGTTAGTGATTCCTTCAATGATAGTTATCATATATCAGATACTCTTGTTAAACACTAGGGACACCACAGTAAACAAAAGAGATACAGTCTTTGCCATCAAAGTCCTTGTATTCTAGATATATTGAGTGATCAAGATATATAATGGATGCTACTATCCAATTTTCATCAAAAACTCCCGTTGGATAATCTTAGCTGTCATGTTAGCCTTAGAAAAGACTTGAAATGATGTTGTGCGATAGTGACAGCTTAGATATGGTTCCAATTCACAAATTTATTGTGTGAAATTGACCTATTATTGCTGCCAAAGGGCTTTGTATACAACAACAGAAGTTGCTTTGTGAAGGACTAAATTATCTCTGCATGATGTGGTCCCAAATAATTAATATTCCCTCTAACCAAAGACTGTTGATCATGTCCCATGACAAAAATTAGATGTTTTTGGCAAGGAATGCTGCGTGAAATGGGCTTTATATTTTACTTTGTTGATGGCTAACTTCCACATTGCAGGCTACATAGCTAGCCAATACTTTCAAGTGAAAAATTCCCTAATAGACTTCATGTAGTGAAGCCAACATTTTTCATAACTTTGCTGGCATTACAATGCATTTGCTCCACAAAAACAACCCCATCTAGGTAAACTCTGACTGCTGAAGCTATGTGGCTAGCTTAACTACATTAGGCAGGTTCTCTTCTGACCATAGCCCCAAACACCTAGTTTGAGACTAAGGGCTGAGCCCTAGTATCTTTACATAGTACGGAGTTTTAGGATTCTGTTCAGAATATAATCTGATCTATAATATGATCTATAATAGATCAGATAAAATTTGAATTAACATTGTTAGTATATTAGCACTAGTATAAAATTTCATAAACCTTTTGACAAAAAAGCCAACACTCACAAACCATAAGAAAACGTATTATTCCCTTCACACAAAGTCTGGAAGCTGGAGACATTTTTGGTTTCAATGGTAAGAGACAATCACATCTCTGTCATTTTTTTTGACCCTTTACTCAAAATGCATAGGTTCTAAACCCTCATTTTAGTATCTGTGGTAGTAAGGAAGGGCAGGGCATAAAGACGGACACCTGGGAAGCGCTGCCATGCAAAGTACTTTTTCAGTGGGTGTAATATTATGATAAAGAAATATTTGTTTCATCCACAGTTCCTGGCTCCTAACTCCCGTAGCCTCTATTATTTCCTAAGTGACTAAAACAATAAGCAGATCTTTTGCTAAACTATTTGGCCTCTTGTTTTTTGGTCTTGAAACAGCTTTGGGACAGCTTCAGAACACTAAAGGTGAAAGATGATCTTTGCTTATAACCTTTGGATGCATGAGGCCCCGGAAGCAGTCTCAGAAAACAGAACCTCTCTCTGACCTCCTCCTGCCCCTCTTTTACCTGTTCCTTTTTCTCCTCAAGGCAGGCCATAGAAACTAAAAATACACTCTCATCTCCTGAATTTGTGTCTTAGAGCTGCTCATAAATAAATTCTTAGTGTGATGCTTCATATTAGTTGTCAACTTGATTGCATTGAAGGATGCCTAGATAGCTGGTAAAGCATTGTGTCTGCGAGGGTGTTGCCAGAGGAGATTAACACTTGAGTCAGTGGACTGTGAAGGGAAGACCCACTCTTAATGTGGGTGGGCACCATCCGATTGGCTACCAGCATGGCTAGAACAAAGCAGACAGAAGAATGTGAGAGAAGCTGGTTTGCTGAGTCTTCTGGCTTTCATCTTTCTCCCATGTTGTATGTGTTTTTTTGTTGTTGTTGTTGTTTGATTGTTTGTTTGTTTGTTTTGAGACAGGCTAGAGTGCAGTGGTGCAATCGTGGCTTACAGCAACCTCTGCCTCCCAGGTTGAAGTGACCCTCCTGCTTCAGCCTCTCTAGTAGCTGGGACAATAGACATACACCACCACACCAGGCTAATTTTTGTATTTTAGTAGTGATGGGGTTTCACCATGTTGGCCAGGTTGGTCTCAAACTCCTGATCTCAGGTGATCCTCTCGCCTCAGCCTCCCAAAGCATTGGGATTACAGGCATGAGCCACCACATCAGGCCCTGTGCTGTATGCTTCTGTCCATTCTTCCTGCCATTGGACATCAGACTCCAGGTTATTTGACCTTGGACGCCTGGACTCACACCAGTGGTTTTCTGTGGGCTCTCAGGCCTGCAGCCACAGACTGAAGGCTGCACTGCCAGCCTCCCTACTTCTGAGGTTTTGGAACTTGGACTGGCTTCCTAGCTCCTTAGCTTGCAGACAGCCTACTGTAAGACTTCACCTTGTGATTGTGTGAGTAAATTCTCCTTTATAAACTCCCTTTCATATATAGGTTATATATAGGATATATAGGCTATATAACATATATCTATATGATATATCGATATATATCTCCCTCTGGAGAACCCTAATACACTGAACTGGTTTGTCCTATCTTGTATCATAAGATCCCCATTTCAGGAGGAGTCCTGCCCCATGTCCTATAGAAAGAATGCTGCACAGAGCGGCCAAGAAGAATCTGAGCAGACAGGCCTTGCTGGGTTTTCCACTCCATATTAGATCACACTCATTTCATCCAATCACATTTTGACATGGTGGTCCATACTTTAATCACACCTCTCCATGGAAGTCTTCCTAAAAGGCCCAAGAGAATGGCGGATAGAGAGCTTCTGGACAGCTGAACTTGTGAAGGCTTACAGAAAGGTGAACAAGAGCTCACATATGTGCCAGGAGGGTGGCACACCCCCAATCCATGGGACAGAAGCTCCTGTGCTCAGGACCCTTCCAGACCTCTCCCTATATATTTATCCATGTGGCTGTTTATTTGTATCCTTTAAAATGTTATTGATAATAAAAGGGTAAATGTAAACAGGTGTCTTTCTGGGTTTTCTGAGACACTCTAACAAATTAATAAGCCTAAAGAGAAGGCCACGGGAACTCCAACTTGAAGCAATAGGTCAGAAGTTTCAGGGATCTGGACTTGTGACTGCTGAAGGAACTGAGGGCAGTTTTGTGGGACTGAGCTCTCAAATTATGGAGATCTGACATAATCTTCAGGTAGGCAGCATCAGAATTGAATTGGATCAGGAGCTGCCAGCTGATAGCTGCTGTAAATTGCTTGCTTGCTTGTGAATAGAGAGAAATCTCCACACATTTAGTCACAGAAGCTTCTTGTGTTGATAATTGTGGCATGAGAACAGAAGAAAAACAATATGTTTTGTCTACACAGTAGGTGATAACAGTCTAATATGGTTTGGATTTGTGTCCCAGCTCAAATTTCATGTTGAATTGTAATTCCCAGTGTTGGAAGTTGGGCCTGGTGGGAGGTGATTGGATCATGGGGTCAGTGTCTCATGAATAGTTTAGCCCCATTCCCCTTGGTGCTGTTCTCATAATAGTGAGTGAGTTCTTATGAGATCTGGTTGTTTAAAACTGTGTGGCACCTCCCCCAAGCCTTGCTGCTCCAGCCCTGTGAAGTGCCAGCTCTGCCTTTGCCTTCTGCTGTGATTGTAAGTTTCCTGAGGCCTCCCTGGAAGCTGAGCAGATGCCAGCGTCATGTTTCCTGGACGTCCTGCAGAGCCAATTAAACTTCTTCTATTTATAAGTAACCCAGTCTCATGTATTTCTCCATAGCAGTGGGAGAATGGACTGATACTAGATTCTTCACCTGATTTCTTCTCAAGACTAGCACTGAATTATAAGAACATCCTTAGACTAAGCGCCGATGACATGGAGTCGGATTATTCCTGCTTTGACAAAGTATGATTCATCATCTGGGACCCCGGCGGGGTTTTACCTTCTCTGAGATCGAGGGCTCTCCAGTATTTCCCGAATGCAATGGAATTGCATTGCCTGGTACCAAAGCAGGCCAAGTGAGGACGCTAGACATTCAACAGTATTTTCCACAAGCATAAGATACAAGGCCCACTACAACTTTGTGCGTTTCTCTTCCAGATTTAGGAAAAGCAAAGGTGATCATATTAAAAAACTAACAAACAGACAAAAAAACAAAACAACAAAACTAAACTCCAGGACAGCTTAGATAGGCTGGAACTGCATACAACTTTTTGTACTATAAAGTAGTTTGGAATTAATATAATTGTTAAAGATAAAACAAAGATAGCTGTGGACTTCTTCTAATTCTTAATATGAGTGAATGAAACCATTTTTCAATTCTGTGAAGTTTTGTTCTATGGACTGTACAGTTTTAAATAAGTAAACAACTGTCTTCCATCAACACTTTGCATTTGTACCTCAGAAAGGGTACAATAACTTATGGCAAGTTATTCCTTGTAAAGATACAGTTATATGTTTATTTTTATCTACTTATGGTTTTTGTGCTTTATTTTCTCTACCTGTCCAACAGTGGTCAATTTGCAATATTACTGAGCTTTATTTTTTTTCCAATTTTTTGTTACATAAACTATAAATTTCCATAATCTCAAAAAAAGTACAAAAGGTAAGAATGCTTACAGTCTCTATGACCTGTGTATTGATGACACTGATACTGCCCTCAAATGTTTTCCCCTGATAGATAATAAACATGACTCTACTTTGAAGCAATGCTAGGTAAGAAATCAGTTCTTCTTTGAAATATTGACATAATTGATGTTTCAAAATAAGTAGGCATTCTTTTTATTAGAATCTGTATCACTTCCCTGTGATTTAGCCTACTTCATCTAATATTTTAAGGCATAAAATTATATGGGGAGATTGTCAGAAATGCAATATCTTAGCTTGTACTACCAGACATTATAACTCAGTACAGCAAAACTGTGGCTGTGGAATTTTGTCTCTCTCATGTACTCTAGATTATTCTGATGCATGCCCTCTATGAATCTTTGAATCTTTCTAGGGAAAACAAGTGCAGTACATCTGGTGTTCTTTTAACATTTATTTTAAGTTCAGGGGTACATATGCAAACTCTTCAGGTTGATTACATAGGCAAATGTGTGTCTGGGGTTTGTTGTACACATTATTTCATCACTCAGGTATTAAGCCTGGTACCCATTAGTTATTTTTCTTGATCCTCTCCTTCCTCCCACCCTTCACCCTCTTGTAGACCTCAGTGTGTGTTGTCTCCTCTATGTGTCCGTGTGTTCTCATCATTTAGCTCCCACTTCTAAGTGAGAACATGCAGTACTTGGTTTTCTGTTCTGTGTTAGTTTGCTCAAGATAATGGCCTGCAGCTCCATCTCTGTCCCTGCAAAAGACATGGTCCCCTTTTTTATGGCTGCATAGTATTCCATGGTGTATATGTGCCACATTTTCTTTATCCAGTCTATCACTGATGGGCATTTGGTTCGGTTCCATGTCTTTGTTATTGTGAATAGCGCTGCAATGAACATATGTGTGCATGTGTCTTTATAATATTAATAATTAATTTATGTCACTTGGGTATATACCTAGTAATGGGATTGCTGAGTCAAATGGTCTTTCTGTCTTTAGGTCTTTGAGGAACCACCTCATTGTCTTCCACAATGACTGAACTAATTTATAGTCCCATCAGCAGTGTATGGCCAGGTGTGGTGACTCATGCCTGTAATCCCAGCACTTTGGGAGGCCAAAGCAGGCAGATCACATGAGGTCAGGAGTTCGAGACGAGCCTGGCCAACATAGTGAAACCCCATTTTTACTAAAAATACACACACACACACACGCACACAAAATTTAGCCAGGCATGGTGGCGTGGGCCTGTAGTCCCAGCTGCTTGGGAAGCTGAGGCAGGAGAATTGCTTGATCCCAAGAGACGGAACTTGCAGGGAGCCGAGATCATGCCACTGCACTCCAGTCTGGATAACAGAGTGAGGCTTCATCTCAGAAAACAAAACAAAACAAAACAAAATGAAACAGAACAAATAGTGTATACGCATTCATTTTTCTCCACAACCTTTCCAGCATCTGTTATTTTTTGATATTTTAATAATAGTCATTTCAACTGATGTGAGATGGTGTCTCATTGTGATTTTGATTTTCATTTCTCTAGTGATCAGTGATACTAAGCTTTTTTATCAAATACTTTTTGGCTGCATGTATGTACAAACCACTGCTCAAAGAAATCAGAGATGATACAAACAAGTGAAAAAACATTCCATGCTCATGGATAGAAAAAGTCAATATAATTAAAATGATCATACTGCTCAAAGCAATTTATAGATTCAATGCTATTCCCATTAAACTACCATTGATATTATTCACAGAACTAGAAAAAACTATTTTAAAATTCATATGGAACAAAAAAAGACTCCAAATTGCCAACGCAATCCTAAGCAAAAAGAACAAAGATGGAGGCATCGTGCTATCTGACTTCAAACTATACTACAGGGCTACAGTAACCAAAATAGCATGGTGCTGGTACAAGAATAGATGCATAGACCAATGAAACGGAATAGAGAATGCAGTAATAAGACGACACACCTGCAATTATCTGATCTTCGACAAACCTGACAAAAAAAAAGAAATGCAAATTCTTCGTCGTCAGTCAAACCTACTAGAAATAAAAACAAAACAAACAAACCAGCAAACAAAACTCTCTGGCTGGGGCCTCAAGCTTCAGAAGTGGTGACTTCTTTGTGAACTACTTTAGGGAATTATATTGCACACAATAAAAAAAATCTGGTTTCTGAATCAACATTAGTAGGAAAACTATGAACCAGGAACAACTGCATTAAATGGTTATTTTAGAAAAAATATCTTTTTGTGTTTATTCACAGATAGTTTTAATTGATACCTGGAATACCAGCCACAGTTCCTCACAAAAACAGAACCAGTAGGAGGGGTGTGTGTGTGTATGTGTGATTTATTTTAAGGAATTGTCTCAGATAATCCTGGGAACTTGCAAGTTCAAAATCTGTACAGCAGGCAGGCAGGCTGGAAACTTGGGAAAGAACTTACAATACAGTCATGAGGCTAATTTCTTCTTTTCTGGTAAACCTCAGCTGTCGCTTTTAAGACCTTCAAATGATTGGATGAGGCCCACCACATTAATGAGAGTAATCCCCTCTACTTAAAGTTAACTAATTGTAGCTATTAACCACATTTATATAATACCATTTCAACAACACATAACTTTGTTTTTTTGTTGTTGTTGTTTGTTTGAGACAAAGTCTTGCTCTCGTCGCCCAGGCTGGAGTGCAATGGCGCGATCTCGGTTCACTGCAACCGCCACCTCCCTCTTTCAAGTGATTCTCCTGCCTCAGCCTCCCAAGTTGCTGGGACTACAGGTGCCTGTCACCATGTCTGAATAATTTTTGTATTATGAGTAGATATGGGGTTTCACCAAGTTGGCTGGCCTGGTCTCGAACTCCTGACGTCAGGTGATCCACCCCATCTCGGCCTTCCAAAGTGCTGGGATTATAGGCATGAGTCACTGTGTGGGGCTGTAAATTTGTTTTTTATTAAGTAACTGGATACCATATGGCCTATCCAAGTTGGCATGCAAAATTAATCATCACAATCAGCTAGCATTATCTTAACTAACAGAATCATTTTAATGTCTTCCTTAACAAATTCCATTTTCCCACATCATAGCCAGAGTGATATGTGGCCTACAGTTTCTTCCCCCAGCTTAAAAATCCTCAGTGGCTTTTCTTGCATTATTTAATTATTAAAACTCCATTATTCAAACTGAATCTCAAGGTCCAGCAATATTTGGCCCTTCTCTAGTTCTTGAACATCATCCCAATGTATTCTTCTCTCTTTCTTTGCTAGCTTCTATATATATACACAAGTACAAATATAAGTTTCTAGAATGTGATGAAGTCTTTTCTGCAATAAGATCTTCTTTTATGTGGCTCACTTTACTCATAATGGCTTCCTTCTTAACTCTTTACCTAATTCCCATTCAAGTCCTATTTCATCTTAAGTGTTATTGGCTGAATGTTCCCCCAACTCTCCATTTAATTAGGCACTTCATTTTATTTTTATTGAGAATACTTTAATTATGTAGTTATATATATGTTTATGTGTTTAATGTTTAATTTTACAATTACTCAGAAGGCTGAATGAGAGCAGGAAACATGTCCTTATACGGCCTATATTCATTATCATTTTAAACTATTATTAACAGGGAGATATCATTTATTTTTCTGAGAGAACTGAGAAATAGTTTATTTAGCATTACATTGTACAATCAGCTGAGGGGTTTGCTGAGGGGAAAAGGAATACAGAATCGAAGAAGGAATACATTAGTGGAAGAATGTACTCGGAAATATCAGCTACACCAAGTAACCAGCTACAATTGTTTGTGTACACATATTAAGCAAACATTGCTTTACTTCCGCTATTATTCCCTTATCATGTAACACAAGGTGTATTCATTTAAATCATAGTATTTAGGTATTGCTAGTGCATTTTCAGTTGTATGCAGGCCGGTTGTCTCATGTTAAGTCGAAGTATGACCTTGTTATTGTCCTTTTTTAGAGATTAAATATGGTTTAAGGAGATGCATATGGATGCCAGAATGACAAGGGGTGGACTTGTGATGGTTAATTTTATGTGTCAGTGTGTCTGGACCACAATGGTCAAATATTTGGACAAACATTTTTCTGTAGGCTTCTGTAAGGACATTTTTAAGTGAGATTAACATTTAAATCAGTAGATTTAAGTGAAG
Source organism: Mandrillus leucophaeus (assembly GCF_000951045.1). NCBI lineage: Eukaryota > Metazoa > Chordata > Mammalia > Primates > Cercopithecidae > Mandrillus > Mandrillus leucophaeus. The sequence continues at coordinate 227,170 of NW_012101595.1, forward strand.
CAGATTGAGCTCCATAATGTGGATGAACCTCTTGCAATCAGCTGAAAGCCTGAATACAACAAAAAGACTGACGTCCCATGAGCAAGAGGAATTCTGCAAGCAGATGGCCTTCAGACTTCTACTGCAACATCAGTTCTACTGGGGTGGCCTGACAATGCCTGCCCACCCTGCAGATTTTGGACTTGCCAGCCTCTATAATCACGTAAGTCAATTACTTAAAATAAACCAATGTCTATGTACATGCACATCCTATTTGTTCTGTTACTCCTGGAGAATCCTGGCTAATATAGATGTTTTAATGCAGAATCTGTAAAACACCTGAGCTTATATATATGCCCAGATGTGTAAATGAACACTGTTTATTGGGAAGAAGGCTCAATGGCCTATTCAGATACTCAAAGTAGTCTGATCTGAATTACATCTAAGAATCTTGCCTAAATTGTCTCTCTATTTAGCAACCTATTAATTGTATCAGTAAACCTGGAAGGCAGATTGTTAGGTGCTGAATTGATCTAGAAAGTACGATTTCCAGTGTATCACTTATTTAACTGAAGCAGCGGCAATGCCTTAGTAGTACTTTTCCAAGAAATATGTACAGTATTCCTTCATTGTGATTTCAAAAGAGCATGAGACCTGCACATCCTTCAGCCTCAGTCCACCCTTTAGTCTCAATTTCCTGACATGAAATGCTTATGAAAGAATGATTTACCTACTCTTACAGTTCAATTTACTTCTCAAGTATGAAAAAGAAATTTTCATGCACAGGGTGTTTGAAAGCTAGGATTATGAAAAACAGTCTCTAAATCTGTTTAATTAGTGTGTGGGTGAACAGAGTACACCTTACAGGCAAATTACAGTATTTATCCATGAAAGTTAAGCATGCTGCATTTTTTTTTATTCCAAAAATTTAAAGTACAAACTCCATACGCCTTTCATTACAGATATGAAGAAAGGGAGAAATAAAAGAGCAGGAAAATTTGTTTTACTGCTGTATAACTATTTTACATATCTAGTAACTAAAATACCTACAAAAATGTAACTGCAGAATCCAGAAAGGCTTAACTTCTATCAGTCTGATAGCCTGAAACTGGTTCTCCTATCAAGTTCACACAGCTCTTTCAGAATATTTCCCATGACACTGTCTCAAGTGTGCTGCAGACTAAGCCTCCTTGGTTAGATTCTTTCAGTCCGACATCATCGTGCCCCCTCTCATATTGAACCATTTCATCCCCATCATATGCTGGCAAAAATTGTAATCTGTGATCTAGTAGAAACAAGTGTGTGTGATCATTTGTTCCTTTGACACACTTTAGATTTGCCAGGCAGAAATGCTATTACCATAGCTCACAATGAGATTTCTCTAAGTTTTGCTTTCAAATTTTATTTCCTTACAGGATTTCTAACTTACAAGTGTGTTCTTGTTCTTTTCATACTGAAAAGAGTGCATAAATGCAGGCAATAATGGGCTCTACTTGTCTATATAAAGTGTAAGTTACAGAATTTGCAGGATATTTCACTTCTTGTGTTAAAAATAAATCATTTGTAAGAAATTTGTCTTTCATTTTTATATACATAATTCAAATAAAAGCACAACTTTACAAGTATCTTCATTTCCCATGTTCATTTTGACAAGGCTATTATTCACCTCCCCTAGTAATTTCTTTTCCTTAATCTTTCTGTCACAAAGAATCCAGAAAAAAAAATCAACTATAATATTATATCTCTCAGTGTTTCCTTGAATATAGTGTTTCATAATATCAATCGAACTAAGGTTAATATTTTTTCCAAAGTCAAAATTTATACTGAATTAAAAGAATGGAAGAGAAAGAAGCCAACTATGGAATTACAAAATGAAGCTGATAATTTATTGAACAATTTTAGGTTTTTGCATCCATAAATAGACTTTCTTGCTGCCCAATATGAAGACCATTTCAAACAAATTATTCTGTGAATAAATATATTAGTCGTGGTTCAATTCAAAACATCTATTACGCACTTCTTCAATGAGTCATTTTAGTTATATATTTATTTAAGTTGCCTGTAGCCCCAATAAATTTGTTCTCTTACTGTTGATGAAATATATGGCAATGAGGTTGAATTTATGTCTTTCTTTTACCTTGCTTTTATTTCTAACCATTTCTCAAAGACTCAAAATATGAATATTATCTATTGGAACCAATTTTGTAATTGTTCTTATTTAGAGGCAATCTTTATGAATCTTTAATTTACTTGAATGGCAAAGCGATTATTATGTAAATGATAATAACAGAAAACATTCAAAAGGGAAGGCTTTTAAAATAATTTATATTTAAGTTTCCATAATGTACCATTAATAAAAATAATTTTTTATAGGACCTACTGTTGCATAGAAAAAATATAAATTAATAGATGTAGCATCTAAAACTAATGAAAGGAAATGAATATGAATTATTAGCTTTCAATCAAAGCAAGTGAGTACCAGACAATATAGAAAAAAGCTTAATTCCTGATTCAACGGTTAGATTTCCTCTAAATTGGTAATAATATTTTTGATAATATCTATGATACACTGATTATACATTTTTATTTTATATTAAATTTTTACATTTGTCAAATTTTAATCTGACTAACTCATAAATAAAAATTTAATCAGATGCTTAAATATATCTGTTTTCAGAACATATTCTATATAAATATAATCTTATCAATTTTGAATGTTAGGTTCAGGGATTAAAGTTTTTAAAAGGCATTCTATTTCCTTTCTTACTCACTTTATCTTTTTTAGGGAAAGTGTTAAACTGGACAAAAGATCTATTTTCTCATAGAGAATAATTTTCTTAAATCTATACATAGTCTTTTAACACACTATTTTGTAACTTGTTTTCTTATTGTTATTGAAAAAAACATATTCTTGAGCTTGATGATATATTACAATTCTGTACACCAAGGAAATTACTATATTTCTCAGGCACATAGCATTGCCCTGACCTAAGATACTTTTACGCTTTTTTTCAGTTACTGACCTCCAGATCTATCACCATAGATTCATTTGCTTGTCTTTGAATTTCATATACATTGTATCATGCCATATGTATTTTTCCGTATCTCATTTCTTTAACTCAATATATCTTAAAATGTTGTCTGCAGTTTGCCTATTTTTTCTGAGTAGTATTCCTTCATATTAATATATAGCACAATTTGTTTATCTGTTCACTTGTTGAACATTTGATGCACGTCAGTCCGTTGTGAATAAAGTTGTTATAATCGTGCCTGTTTATGCATGTCTTTTGGTGGACATAGGCATTCATCTCTTTAGTATACATTTCTCATTGGAGCATCTGGACCATAATTATCCAATGCTTGATTTCATAAGGCACTAAAATAGAGTTTTCCAAAATAGATCTACAAAGTTTTATTGTCACCAGAAAGGTATGCGTGTTTCTGTTGGTCTACATCTTTCATAACACCCAGATTGCCTGAAAAAAAATTTAGGCATTTTGATGGGAGGGGAATACAGTAGAATAATATTTTGGTTGTAATTTGACTATCTCTGGTCACAGATAATGTCAAGTATATTTCACTGATTGAACATTTCTAAATTCTTTTTAAACAAATGCCTCCTAAAATATTTATTAGGCTGACTACTTTTTCTTATTGATTTGTATGAATGATTTACCTATTATGGATACAATGTTAATTTCATATATGGCTACTGGGAAACCTACCAGTCTGTGACTTGTCTTACACACTCACTTTATTAATCTTTTTACTTCATTCTTAAATTTTGTGTAGCTCAACATATCTTTTTAAAAATCTAGTGATTTTAACAGGTTAATTTAGACAAACTTTACATGAAATAAAATTAAACCACTTAAAATTTACATCTTAAGTCTTGGTCAGTTAACAAAATCATGTAATCAAAGTCACACTTAAAGTGTATCAATTTTATCACCCCGTGGAGTTTCCTCATTCTCCAATGCAGTCAGTTCAGTCCAAATATCTACAGTCCAGGCAAACACTAATCTGCTTTCTATCACTCTAGGTTTATTTTGTTTGGAAATTTATATGCATAGTGCCAAGAGGTATGTCATCTTTTGTATTTTTTTTTTTCAATTAACATGACATTTTTGAGGTTCATCCATGTTGCCATTTGTATTAATAGTTTTCCCTTGCTGTGGCTGAATAGTAGTCCATTGTACAGGTATACTACATTTTAATTGCCCATTCACCTGTTAATGTTTGGATTGTTTCAGTTTTAGACTACGTGAATAATGCTATTAAAATACATTAATCAAAAGTCATTTTGGGGTCAGATGCTTTCATTTATAATGAAGAGATGTCAAAAAGTGTGAAGGTTTGTAACCATACGGTAAATGTATATTAGTTTTATAAGAAACTGTCAAACTCATTTGCAGTGTGGTTATCCCATTTTTGCATTCTCAGTAACAATGTCTGAGTCATTAATATTTTCAGCTGCTTGTAGCTCATTGAAGTCCTAACCTCTATTTCTTGAAGTCTGGTGACATCGAGCAGTGTTTTACAAGCTTTTGAATATTAACATATTGTCTCTCTGAAGAGTGTTTTATTAAGTATCTGACACTTTAAATTGTTTTTTTCTTTTTTAATCAAATTAAAAGCATTGTTACTTTTTTATTTTTAATATTTTTGGATTGGTTATTTCCAAATTGTAACCAGCCTTTTGTTTCTGGGATAAAATTCAATTAGCTATGATGTATAATTCTTTTTACATACTGCTAGACTTGATGTGTTTATATAATGGTAAGAATTGTTTTTTCCTTTCCAATATTTATTACAAAATCAAGAGGTACATGGCAGCTTCAATACATGGGTAAACTGTATGTTACAAGGGTTTGATGCACAGATTATTTCATCACACAGTTAATATGTGTAGTACACAATAGATTATCTTTCAAACTTCACTCTTCTCCCACCCTCCAACCTCAAGTAGGCCTTTGTGTTTATGGTTCCCTTCTTTATGTCCATGTGCACTCAATGTTTAGCTCCCATTTAAAAGTAAGAACATGCAGTGTTTGGTTTTCTGTTCCTGCATTAGTTCACATAGGATCGTAGCCTTCAGCTCTATCCATGTGGCTGCAAAGGACATGATCTTGCTCTTTTTATGGCTGCATAGTATTTCCCGGTGCATATGTACCACATTTTTTTTTAATTCAGTCTGCAATTAATGGGCATTTATGTAGATTCCTTGTCTTTGCTAGTGCAAATAGTGCTGCAACGAACATGTGCATATATGTGTCTTTATGGTAAAATGATTCATATTCCCTTGGGTTTTTAGCCAGTAATGAAATTTCTGGGTCGAATGGTAATTCTGTGTTAAGTTCTTTGAGAAATCTCCAAACTGCTTTCCCACACACTGTGGCTGAACTAATTAACAATCCTACTAGCAGTGTATAAACATTCCCCTTTCTCCACAACCTCACTGGTATCTGTTATTGTTGTTGTTGTTGTTTTTAATAACAGTCATTCTGATTGGTGTGAGATGGTAGCTCATTGTGATTTTGATTCATGTTTCTCTAATAATTAGTGATGTTGAGCACTTTTTTATTTGCTTCTTGGCCACATGTATGTCTTCTTTTGAGAAGTTTCTGCTCATATACAAAGCTCACTTTTTAATGGTGTTACTTGTTTTTTGCTTGTTCCATCATTTAAATTCCTTTATAGTCTCTGGATAGTAGGCCTTTGTCAAATGCATAGTTTGCAAATATTTTCAACCATTCTGTAGACTTTCTGTGTATATTGTTGATAGTATTTTTTTTTTTTTTTTTTTCTGTGCAGAGCTCTTTATTTAGATCACATTTGTCAGTTTTTGTTCTTGTTTTTGTTGCAATTGCTTTTGGGGTCTTTGTTACGAAATCCTTACCAGAGCCTATGTCCGGAATGGTATCTCCTACGTTTCCTTCTGGGGTTTTTACAGTTTTTATGTAAACTAGAAAACTATACAAACTCTACACCTATAGTTTGAGGTTTTACATGTCAGATTTTTTAAAAATCCGTCTTGAGTTGGTATTTATATATGTTGAAAGGTAGGGATCCAGTTTCAATCTTCTGCATATGGCTAGCCAGGACCATTTATTGAACAGGGAGTCCTTTCTCCACTACTTGTTTTTGTCAGCTTTGTCAAAGTTCAGATGGTTGTAGATGTGAGACTCTGTCTCTGTGTTCTCTATCTTATTCCATTGATCTGTATGTCTGTTTTTATACCAGTATCATGATTTTTTTTTCTGTAGCCTTGTAGTATAATTTGAAGTCAGACAGTGTGCTGCCTCTGGCTTTGTCTTTTTTGCTTAGGACTCCTTGGGCTATTCAAGTTCTTTTGGTTCCATACGAACGTTAGAGTAGTTTTTTCTAATTCTGTGAAAAATGATATTGATGGTTTTATAGGAATAGCATTGAACTGCAAATTGCTTTGGGCAATATTACCATCATAACAACATTGATTCTTCATGTCCACTATCATGGACTGTTTTCTCATTTGATTGTGTCATGTCTGAGTTCTTTCAGCAATATTTTGTCATTCTTGTTGTAGAGATCTTCAACTTCCCTGATTAAGGGTTTCTTGCAAGGCAGTTCTAGTGGTAACAAATTCCCTTAGAATTTGCTTGTCTGAAAAGGATTGTATTCCTCCTTCACTTATGAAGCTTCCTTTAGCTGGATATTAAATTCCTTCTTGGAATTTCTTTTCTTTAAGAATGCTCAATATTGGCACCCAATGTCTTATGGCATGTAAGATTTCTTCTGATAGGTTCACTGTAGCCTTATGAGTTTCCTCTGGGCATGATCTGCCCCTTCTCTCAAGCTGCCTTTAGTCCTTTTTGTTTCAAAATGATCAAGAAAAATCTGATGACTACATCTTGGTGATGGTTGTCTTGTATAGTACTTCACAAGAGTTTTCTGAATTTTCTGTATTTGAATGATGAACTCTCTGGCAAGGTTGGGGAAATTTTAATGAACAATATCTGCAAATTAGTTTTCCCATTTGCTTGCTCTCCTTCTCAGAGACACCAATGATTCATAGGTTTGGTCTCTTTTCATAATCTCATATTTTTCAGAGTTTCTGTTCATTGTTTTTTATTCTTTTTTCCTTATTCTTGTCTGACTTAGTAGATTTGAAGAATCAGTCTTGAGTTCAGAGATTCTTGCCTCAGCTTGTTCTAGTCTGCTGTTAATAGTTTTGATTGTATTATAAAATAGTTGTAGTGAGTTTTTCAGCTCTATTAGATCATTTGGTTCTTTCTTAAAATAGTTACTTTGTTTTTGAGCTCTTCTATCATTGTATTGGATTCCTTAGATTTCTTGGATTAGTTTTTGACTTTCTCCTGAATCTCGATGATCTTTATTGTGATCTAGATTCTGAATTCCATATCCATCATTTCAGCCATTTCAGTCTGGCTGAAAACCATGGCTGGGGATCTAGTGTAGTCATCTGGAGTTAAGAATGCATTCTGGCTTTTTGAGTTACCATAGTTCTTGCACTGGTTCTTTCTCATCTGTGTGAGCTGATGTTTCCTTAATCTTGAAGTTGCCAGACTTTGGATTGAGTTTTAATTTTTTTTATTCTTTGATGTCCTTGAGGGTTTCACTGTAATGTAACACAACTGAGTCAAAGGAGTTGACAGTTCAGTCAACCCCCTTCATTTCTGGATGATTTCAGAAGGCCAAGTTTCAGCTCAGCATTCCTGAGCTGCATGCTCAATCCCTGGGGTCTAGTACCTGGCCCACAACTTTTGTTCTCTGGCCATTTGAGGTTAAGCACCTGATTTGCTGGAGGGGCTGAGGTGTTCTGAGTGTGCTGGCAACAACACTCCAATGTGGACATTCTATAACAAGTGTTTAATCAAGGCAGTGGCAACATGGTCCATGCTGTGTACATGCTCTGGTGGCAGTGGGGGGACAATGTGGAGGGATGCTTGAGCACTGAAATGGGGCAAGGCAGGTATTTGTTACATATGCTTATGAGTGGTATTGCACAGCAGTCTTCATTTCCTGTAATACATTTGTCTGGTTTTGCTATTAAAATAATAATTCCTTTATAAAATGTGTTAGCAAGTATTTCTCTTTTCTCTACTGGCTTATAGAATTTGTACAGATGTGATATTATTTCTATCTTAATGTTTGATAAAATTCACCAGCAAAGACAGCTGGACTTAGAAATTTTATTATATAAGGACAGCTAAGTATGGATTCAATTTATTTAATTAATTTAGGTTAATTCAAAATTTCTATTCCTTTTTAAATCCATGTTGACACGTTGTCACTTTCGTTGCTTTTCGTGATTTTATATAAGATTGCATCCAGTATAGCTGCTTGCTTCATCCAGTGCATGAGATTTAAGAGGAGAGAAAGACAGAGATGTCAAAACTACAGTCTTTTATAATTATACACTAGTTGAATAACATTTGGCAGCTTGCTTCATCCAGAGCAAGATTTAAGAGGAGAGCAGGAAAAACAGAGGTGTCAAAACTACAGTCTTTTATAATTATACACTAGTTGAATGTCATTTGGGTTGATTCCAGTTTGAAGTAACATACTATCATTTGTACATACACTACTGGTCAGACAAATTCTAGTAAAATATTTAAAGTTATTGAAAGAGATTGCAAATACAAGGAAGCAGAGGTCATTGGGCATAATCATGTAGGATGGCTAATAAAATGTCTTTACTGATTTTGTTTCAAACTTCTCTCATTTTTTCCTGATGGAAGTGAATAAAGCTCTCCAAATAAAAATTTAAAATTTCTATTTCTGTATTCAATTCTGTCAAGTTTTTCTGCATACACTTCATGCTCTCTTTTAAGGCTATATAATCTTTCACGTATTTTCCTTGTGTTTTTCATTTTTAATATAATATATCCCTACTTATTTTTTATTAATAATACTTTACCTTAAAGTGCAGTTTATTTGATATTAATATAATCACTCTGAGTTTTGTTTTTGTTCATTTTCATAATATATCTTTCTCCCTCATTGATATCTTGCCTGAGATCATTTTGTATAGCTATTTAATTATTTTTTGGTTTATTGATATATTATTTACAAACAGTAAAGTTCATTGTTTTATCTGCAATCCTAGAAATTTTGATAAATGTATATATGTATAAAGCTTCCAACACAATCATGATCTATAGTTCTTTCCTCAAACTCAAAACCTTTAGGCCATTTTACACATCTCCCCCAGTGATTACCAATGAACATTCTATTTACTGCAGTGATAAGTTTGCCTTTCTAGAATGTCATATTACTTGATAATATATTATGTAGTCTTTACATCTACTTTCTTCTTATTTTATAAGATTCATCCATGCTTTTGTGTGAATCCATACTTTCTTTCCAAAATACTATATTATTGTAGAAAAGTGATCTATTTTGTTGTAGATACTATATTGTTTGTTTATTCAAACACCCATTACAGCAATTTTCACTGATTCCAGTTTTGAGTGTTTATAAATAAAGCCATCACAAATAATCATATGCAAGTTTTTTTGAACAAAGCTTTTCATTTCTCTGTGTATATATGTCATGTGGATTATAGGATTACATGGTAAGATTTTATCTATATAGGGAGCTGCTAAACTGTATTTTTTTTCAAACTAGTTGTAGCATTTGCACTTCCATTAATAATATATGAGATTTTCAGTTGCTCCACATACTCACCAGCACATGATGCTATATTTTTTAAATAACTGTAATAGGTGTTTAATGCTATCTCATTGTGATTTAAATTTCCACTTTCCTAATGTCTAATTATGTTGCATATGACAAAATGCCTATTCAAATGTTTGGCATTTTTATAGTGTTCCAAAAATTTTAATGAGTTTGAGAGTTCTCGATACATTCTAGATACAAATCCTTTTATATGTATTTACTTTTGAATATTATCTCCCTATCTGTGGATTAAAATTTATATTTTCTGTGAATTATACTTTATATTTTTAGTCCTACATTTTGAAGAGCAGAAGTTTTTCATTTTTAAAGGCACCATACATTGTTGTGTGCATGTGTTCTGTGTTTATTTCCTAAAAATTTAAAGTTTAACATTTAACAGAAAGATCTATTTTGATTAATTTTCCTTTATATTTTTGATGTATGATTAATGGTATATGTCAAGGTTTTTCTGCAGATATGCATAACTAGTTGTTTCAGTATGATTTGTTAAAAATAATTATCCTCATTTTATGAATCGCTTTTGCACCTTCTAAAAATTGTTTTGACTACATATGTTTGGATCTATTTCTGAATTCTATTCAAATCATATATTGAAACAACTTTGGCCAACATCACACTCTTATGATTACTGTTGCTTTATGATAAGGCTTAAAATTAGGTGAAGTATTTAATCCAATTTTGTTCTTTTTCAAAATTACTTCAACAATTCTAGATACTTTCCCTTTGCATATGCGTTTTAGAACTAGCTGGCATATTTGAACAAAAACTCCAAACAGGAATCTGATAAAAATGAGTTGAATCTATGTCAAATTTGGAAATAAGTCACTCTTTAGAATTATAAACACAGTATAACTCTTGATTTCGAATGTACCTTAATTTGTTTCGTCAGTATTTTTTACTCTTTAATATGTATATTTGCAGAAATTTTTAAGATTTATACCAAAAAGCTTCATGTGTTTTGATTATAAAAACCAACAATACTAACAGTTTCCTAGGATTTAAAGAATAAAAACTTGGCATAATCAAAATTACTTTTACGTTTGCCAGATTCAATTTGATATTTTGTGAAACAATTAGTATTTAATATTTACGTTAAGGAGAAATAATGATCTTCAGTTTTCATTTGTCTTTCTGATTTTGTATCAGGTGGTCAATCAAAATATGTTCTCTTAACATTAACACATGTAACTAGTTCTTAATATCAGAAAATATCTTGGAAAGTTCTCAAGTAATTAAAAAATCAAACAACATACTTAAAAGAGTCTGTCATCAAAAAGAATGTTAAATGGAAAATTAGACTGTATCACGAACTGAATGAAAATTGAAACAGTGTACATAATCTTGTTGCTAAACCAGTTAATTTAATATCATTCAATGCTTGCATTAGAAAAAAAAGAAATGTCTCAAAAATGTAAGTTATCACCATAGAAAAGGTAAAAAAAAGAATAAGCCCAAAACAAAGAAAATTATAGAAACAATAAAGTTGAGACTAAATGAATTTTAAGATATTAAAGAGAATGAGAAAAAAAATGCAAACAATGCTGCTCCTTTGAAAATATTAATAAAAGTGACAAATTTCTATCATACTGCCCCCAAAAGGATGAGTAATAAAGGGACACATTACTCCATATCCTACAGACCTTAAAGGAGAGAAAAATAGAACGTCATGAAGGAATTTATGCCCATAAGTATAATATAGAAAGTCTTTGAAAGGGATACCTTTTATTAAAGACATAAATGACCAAAATTCACTCGATATACAGTATACAATGTGACTAATCCTTTGTTAACTAAAAAGAAATCAATACTTAAAAGCTTTCAGCAGAGGACAAGGTAACAAGCTCCTTTAAAAAATTTTCATGTATGCCATTTATATTTAATATCATTATTTATATGACTTGATTAGCCCATCTTGATAGTTATTTTCTTTTCATTATTCTCACTTTGTTTTTTGTATATTTTTTGTGTTGTTGTTTGCTTTCTTCAATTGGGTCAACTGAGTACTTTTTCTGATTTATCTTCTCTGCATTCTTTTCTTAAAACTTATTTTTAAAAATTATTAGCATATATCTTTGGGATTACAATGGATATATTTCTGGCTAATAAATCTAGCTTCCATTTTTATTACACTACTTCACTCATACTGTCAGAATCTTATGAAATTATATATTCAATTACTGCTATACATCTTTTATTCTATCTGTGCCACACATTTTAAAGTATGTTGTAAAACTATCCTGCATTACAACTATTGTTGCTTTATACAGGCGTGAATAAACTATGCAATCTATGATCAATGGGCCAAATTCAACAGTATCTAAATTTCTTTGTATACTCAATGTGTTAAGTACATTTTTGCATATTTAAATAATTGAAAAAAGAGGATGGAGAAGAATAGAGAAAAGAAGGAGCCACCCAAGAAAAGGAAGAAGAGGAAGAGTAACGAGAAGGGGAGAAATGAATATAAATATATGTGAGGTATATATGAGGCACATACGTATACATATATATTTCTCCATACGTGGTCACTAAAACCTAGCATATTTATCTCATCCTTTAATAAAAAGGTTTGCAAAGCCTCACTTCATTTTTAGTGATTAACATTAAAAAAAAAAGGTATTTGCTATGGACTGTATGATTGTGTCCCTCCAAAATTCATATGTTGAACCCTAAGCACTAAAGTAATAGTGCTGCAAAATGGGTACTTTGAAAAGTTATTAGGTAATGATGGCTAAGCCATCATAAATGGAATTAATGTTTTTATAAAAGGGACTCCTGAGACATACAGTGCCCCCATCAACCATGTGATGAAACAGGAAGAGGTAACACAGTCTACAACTTGGAATATGACTCTCACTAAAACCAGAAAATGGTGGCGTCTTAATCTTGGACCACCCAGGCTCCAGAACTGTGTGAATTAAATTTCTGTTGTTTATAATCTACCCAGAACATTGCATTTTATTACAGCAATCACAAAATACTAAGATAGTTGTTTAACATTTATAATTATTCTAACAATTTCTGGAGACATTCACTTGTTTACATAGATACAAATTTTGTTCAATAGCATATTGCTCCAGCTTAAAGAATGACTAAATACTTTTTGTATCACATTTTTACTTGAGATTAATTCTTTAAGATTTTTGCTTGTCTGAGTATTTTATTCTATTTTTTTTGCCCTGTATCATATGTATTTTTACTGAGTATAGAATGTGGGACTGATTTTTTTTCTTGTATTACTTTAAATATGTCATTCCATTGTCTTCTGACTTACATATTGCTTTGGATTTGCAAAAAGAAAATTTACTGGAGCTTATCTTTTTTTCTCATTACATAATTTTTCTTTTGCCTTCAAGAAATTTTGTTCATCTCTGATTTGAGAGGGTCCTTGTATTTATTACGTTTATGGCTCTTTAAGCTGCTTAGATCTGTGGTTCGATATATTTTATTATTTGCAGAAAATTCTCACCATTAGATATCGATCTCTTTCCCTTCTGGATTTCCAATTACATGTATGTTTTGCCATTTGATAGTTTATCAGATCCTTGGATGCTATCTTCTTATTCATTTGTTTATCCTGCCTGTATTTCATTTGGGTAAATTACAATAATCTGTCTTCAGGTACACTGAATCACTTGTTGACTGTCTTCAGCCCATTGAATACATTATTCATCTCTCTTAGTGTATTTTTGAATTCTACTATTTATTCTTAGTTCTTTTTCAATTTCCATCTCTGTTGAAATTCTCCCCTTTTATTCCTGCTGTCAATCTTTTCACTTGAGTTTTAAACATATTATTCACTTTATTTTTATTTTAAAATTACTGTCTAATATTTCCAACATCCAAACAACTTCGTAATGTTGACTTTTGTCTTTTGATATATATTTTTTTGTTTCTCTTAATTCTTATTAGATACTGAACATTGTGTACAGGATCATAATAACTGCAGTAAATAATACACATTCTTTGAAATAGACATGCTTTTTCTTCTGCTACGCTGTTACTGTGGGGGATACAGTTAGCTGAGTTAGCAGTTGATCTAGGTTCTTAGTTTGTTGTTGCTATTGTCAACTACGGAAAGACAGGGTTCATAAACTTAGAAAGAAGAGTTTTATTTCTCATAAATGGCTGCAGCCTGCTGCGTGGCCCTTCTAGTAAACTGGGAAGCATAGCTTCCAGCCAGAAGCCAAAAACAGATGATTCAAGGGTGGGAAGAGTAAGACAGGAACATATATTCAATAAACTATAAGAGGAGTCATGAATATTTGAAAGGAGAAGTATGCGCATATGCAATTGAGCTTCATGCCTCCCCATGGGACCCAGGTTAAATAAAAGATGGTGTTAGAATAATCCAAGGGTGTGGATTTTGGCCCTGTGACATCAAAAGGTGAAGCAGATATATGAAAGCCATCTCTGCATCCTCCATAGATTGGCCAGAACCACTCTGTGGTCAGTGATCTCTTGTTAGGAAGAAATGCTGATCAGTTGTTTTGTGGAAACCCTAAAAGACAGGGGCAGCGGCCAGTCAGTTGGTTGATATTATCAGTAAAGTCTTTTGAAATGGCTCGTTTCTGTTAAAAAGCCTAGTGGCTGTCAGTGTGGAAGGGGTTATAATGAGGTATGTTTTACCTTCCATCCAGTTATGGCTGAGAAATCAGTTTTCAAGGTTTCTCTGGGGTTCCTTTGGCCAAAAGGGAGTCTGTTCAGTGAGTTGTGAGGCTTAGAATTTTATTTTTATTTCTCACTGTTATTAATTTCAGTACAAAACTACCCTCAAATTCTTCTAACATTACCTTGTACATAGAGTGAGGACTGGTTTGCCCGTGGGTGTTTCCTCAATATTCTTGCTCTACTATTACCTTTACATCTTCCATGTATTCCCGTATCTTAGCGTTTCTCTCTGAATTTTTGTGCTTCCCCTGTCGTATAATGCAATTTCTTATTACTTAAGGTTTGCTAATCTGGTAATGGTGGGAATTACATATGTTCGCTGTTGTGCTGGTCAGCCTGTCTTAGTTTCTCTTCGCTCTGTTTCAGAAGGAGGAATTTCTTGGTGATTTGTGCTTATCCTCAAATAATAAGAGATCTCTAAATGATCTGGGCTCAAAATATTTTTCTTCCTTCCTTTAGGAAATAGTTGGATTCCCACCCCCCTCCTCCCATCTCTGTAGCACTAAATCTTCATCACCATCCTGGGAGAAATAGTATTTGCTGTTTTTTTCTTTAGATTATTATTATTTTTTAATGGTCATTTATTTTCCATCTACCCTGTAACAGATGGGTATATTCTTGTGTCCCATCTCTCTTACAAAGTGTTTTGTATATCCTGGGACTTTAGGCTTGATCTTTTCCCTTTAAACTCAACTCTAATAGTCTAAAGGAAGACCATTATCTTGCAAATCACTTCCAAATGTTATGGGTGGCAAGATGAGTGTGAGGCTCTTTCCAGCTTTCTGTCTCATAGAGGGAATCTGGAGGACCCATGTCTTTATATTTTAAGTGCAAGTCCTGACAGGGTATACAGAAGAATCTTGATTTTGCTATTTGTTTTATATTTGTTTCACTTCATACTTTTATTTCTTCATTTCTCCTTCTCTGCATTATTTTTATTTTGCCAACATTTTAGTATACCATTTAGATTACATTGACATTTAGCATTTTTATTTGTATTAATTTTTAGTTATTGATCTAGTATTGATTGCAACATGCATCTTTATATTATCAGAATACAGTTGTATTTAATGCAGAATTACACCTAGTAAAAATAAGAACTTAGCAGTCATATATTGCAACTACCATCATTTCTTTAAGCAATTTATATCACATAAGTATTTCATCTATGCATGTTACAACAAGATGGTGTTATAATTTTAGCTTTCTATGATCCTATACTTTACACAATGTAACATATGTATGTAACAGGATTACATATCTATAAAATAGAGGCCCTTTAAATAACATATAACTAATACATTATTTTTTGAAATGTGATATTTAGAAATAAATAGAAATGTTCTTTGGATTATCTAGTTAATTGGAATATTAAAGTTACAACATAATAAAATATTTTAAGAATGACAAATATTAAATATATTCTATTCACAACAGAAACTTTTTCATTTTTGAGACAGGCTTTTGCTCTGTCACCCAGGCTGGAGTGCAGTGGCACAATCATAGCTCACTCTAACCTCAAAATCCTGGACTAAAGATATCTTCCCACCTCAGCCTCCCCAGTAGCTGGGAACACAGGCAAACACTTTCATGCCCAGCGAATTTTTAAAAAGTTCTTGTTGAGAATGGGTCTTGCTATATTGCTCAGGGTAGTATCAAACTCTTGGCTTCAAGCAATCTTCCTGTCTCAGTCTCTTGAATTGCTGGGATTACAGACCTGAGCCACTGTGCCCAGCAGGAATTTCTAATTTACAGGACAGAAAGTATGTTGACAGAAAGTTTATTTTCACTAGTATTAGCTAATGCTAATTAACTTTTGATAAGATATTAGTAAATTACAGTAAACCTTTGAAAACTGAAATATCTAGTGTCATGAGATAATTTATTTTAAAATGATTGAAGTCAGGTCTCACATTCAAATGTTTCTTCTATAAGTTTGTTGATACTATATTAGATTATTAAAAATATTTCAGTGCAGCAAATTTTATTCATTAATAATTTATAATATTTGAAATAATAAATGTCACTAATTGAACTACACGATTTAGAATGAATATAGTGGTAAACCAACAATTATAATGCTATGTAAGATATATATTCAATTTATACAAATTAAAACCATTATATCTTAGGTATATTGCTAGGCAAAATAGTGAATAGTATATTTAAGAATTAATTAAGTGAATATATACACACTCACTCACACACACACACACACACTCACACATCTATTATGCCATGCCAAGATCACTAAAAATGACTTATCTGTTCTAACACAAATAATTGATTCATTTTGAACAATGGAATTGGAGTTCTCAAAAATAAGTTTAATAATGTTATGTTTTTCAAGAATCTCAATATTTTACACTCAACATTAATCATATATCGCTATATATTACTTTTCTGTTGCTGAGGTTAGTTGATCTAAGTGTTTATGGAGGTTAAATCACTTGATCTTGAGGAATTCTTCCAGGGTTCTGCTCAGTCTACTTAACCTAGAAATTGCTTCAAGGGAAGAGATTGTGCATCCTATCCTTTATGCCATTATTGGAATAGAGAAAATTGACAGCGATTTTATACAGTCATGATTCTGACACCTTTAAAGGTTAATTGAATGCAACCAACAAGAAATGGTAAATTGGCCAGAACTAGTAATGGTGAAGTTGTGGAGAGGAAACCCTGACAATATCAATTCTAAAGGGATGGGGAAAGAGCAGTTAATGCAGCTGGAAAAAGAAAGGCAGCCGAGGGAGGGGGCTTCTGAAAGGAGTTGGGGAAATTCTGCTGCTACCAGACCTTCACTCCTCAGGTGAGAGCAAGAAGAACATGGACCCGAACTATCCTTCTCCACTGAAACCCAGAGGGCAAGGGATTTAGATAATGCTGTCCATTGATGACAGACTTTAGGGACAACTGCAGGGCAAGGGGAAGAAATCAAGTGATACATAGAAAATTACCAGAGCAGATTTTCTGGACATTAATTTAGAAATGTAAGATTTAGCAAGACATTTTATGATGCCATTTAAGTAGCTTGTTGCAAATATATAATTTATCTCTTCCAATGCAAACAGCAAAATGTTCCAGTAGCAAGCTAGCAAATCATTAAAGTTCACTAATTCTACTTTTTGAAGATGAAAAGGAAAGGAAAATTGCTAATATGGCCAAGTCCCAAAATACACCTAACCTGTAAGCAAAGCTATAAAATAGATTTTTGTAATAAAAATAATTATTATTCCAGAAGCACTCTGAGATTCTAGAAAGCAAAAAGTCATATAATTATATTATTTCTAATTTTAAAATATTTTATGACTGTGTATGTTTAATTTGGGTGCTATAGTAAATAACACATATATACTCTCCCACAGTTGCTTAGTTCTTTTTCATGGATGTACGGCAAAGGAATAAAATATTAATCACAAACCAGAATATAGATTCAGAGTCACTGACTTTCCCTCTGGAACATAAAAAACGATATTATTGAGAGACAATTACAATATAAAGGATGAGAACATTTCAAGGTAGACCCACGGGATATAGCAAAGAAAGGTCTCATTTGCATAAACAGAGTTATATTACAGAACAGATACAACAGGAAGAGTTGCAATAAACAGAATTCATAAGCACTATGACAAAATGACTAATCAAACAAGTATACTAAAATACAGCAATAAAAGAGATTCCATATAGTCTAGTAAGAGAAAAGATAGATATTCAAAATTTATGGCTCTCATATTTCTTTATTCAAACTTCTTTGACTTCCAAAGTGGTTTGAAAGATTCTAAAACCAAAAGCATATATAAAATTAAAATCCCTTTCTCCCTTTTCTCTCACTCTTGCTGTGTACATGTATACAGTTATAAACAGAGATATAGATATATTTGTGTGCTGCATATATATATATAAATATATGTGTATTAGATTCTTTTTACTTGCCTATAATTGACCGATTAATTTTAAAAAGTTAGTTAGCAAAAGTGGCAATGTCGGCCAGGCATGGTGGGTTATGCTTGTAATCCCAGTACTTTGGGAAGCTGAGGTGGGCAGATCACGAGGTCAGCAGTTCGAGGCTAGCCTGACCAACATGGTGAAACCCCATCTCTACTAAAAATACAAAAATTAGCCGGGAATGGTGGCACACTCCTGCAATCCCAGCTACTCAGGAGGCTGGGGCAGGAGAATCACTTGAACTCGGGAATTGGAGGTTGAGGTGAGCTGAAATCATGCCATTGCACTCTAGCCTGGGCAAGAGAGCAAGATTGTCAAAAAAATAAAAATAAAATAAAATAAAAGACAGTGTCATTAGACAAAGTGCCCTAATTTAACTAATTTAAAATTTAAACTAATTTAAAAATTAGTTTAAACTAATTTTTAAACTAGAAATTAGTTTAAAATAACTATAGAAACATGATGGTTTATTAGCTGATGAAGGAAGCATCCTTCAAGGAGAAATTGAGTATCTTTCAGAAATACAGCTATGAGCAACAATATTGAAGTAGTAAGCTCTTTTAAGTTTAAAGAAGATTGTGAAAGCTTAAAAAAACAGACAGTTGAAAATAAAGTCAATCAAAAAGCATAAAGCAGGGGAAGTAAAAATCGGCATCTTTAACATTAAGTATTAGGCGAGTATTTTCAAAGGCAAATTAATCAGATTTTAAAGTACACATCTGAATCTACCAAGTCACAAATCGAATATGAAGGTATAATAAAGTAATTTTCATATACCCATACATTAAAAACCATGCATCTAGGACTTTACATTTTGCAGGTTAATTGATATGGTTAGCAGCAAAAGGTAATCAGTAAACCAAGAAGCATTGAGGCCCAGGTAGAAAACATTTGAACTAGCCTAAGAATTTTATGCCAGGGAGTCTAAATCATCAATCTATATAGGGAAGGGTTAATGCACAGCCTCGAATGCCTGATCAGAAAGCTTTGATTTGTCTTTTGGTATGTAGAGAGACATTCATAGAGACAGAGAGTACACCAGACAGATAGAGGTTATGGTGCCAGTCTTGGCACTATAATAGGCTACCTGAGTGAACTTTATTTAAAGTTATACTTATCCTAAGTGTCAAGGTGAGAAGGCTGGGCTATATTTTCTGCAATATTTTCATCATGCAGAAAGTCACATTGGACAGCAATGTTCTAGCCAAAGATTACAGATCACAAGATAGTAAAAATATTAATATACCGTATATTGCATTGTGCACAACGATGGGGAAAATTTAAAAGCATGATAAAGTTACAGGAGATGTGGGAGTGATGGATAATCATTTTTATAATAATATTTAGTTAGAGTTTTGTTTCAAATGTGGTATTTGTGTGTAGAGTTAAAGAAGAGAGATCAAGCTACGCAGATATAATAGAGAAGAGTATTCCAGGCACAGAGATTGGCAGGTACAAAGGTTCGGAGGTAAGAGCATGTTCAGTATATACCAAGAAAAGCATGAAGACCTGCCTGTCTGAAGAAGATCAAGTGTAGGAGAAATAAGAAGGTGATTTTGTAGTGTAGCAACAGTGAGAAGTGATCAAATATAGAATATAATCTGAAGGAAGAGATAACACATGCTGATGAAATAGATGTGATGTGTAATAGAAAAAGTAAGAGCAACTAAGGATTTCCAGATCATGGCTTGAAGAACAAGAAGGGTGGATAACTCATTAGCTTAAGGGAGAAAGTAAGATTAGCAGGTTCTTATTAGATGACTCCAGTGAAATAATAGGTTCGGGTCATGTTAATTCTAAGAATCCTATTTGATACCCAAGTAGAGAAGTCAAATCATGTTAAAGATATATTTTAAGGGTTCAGAATTGAGATAAAATGTAGGGCTTGCTAGCCTATAGTAACTACATCAACCATTTTAACAGCAAATATTACAAAGGAAATCAGCATAATTGAGATGAAGGCTCAAGAAATGAGTCTTGGATTTCACCAACTTTTTGTCAAGAAATCAGTAAAGGATTTTAATATATTCGACAAATTCAGTAGTGTGTGTCTTTCTAAAGACAGACAGAGAAACAGTTTCAAGAGGGGACTGATCACTCGTACCAAATGCTGCTAACAGATCAAGCAAAATGGAGTTGAGGACCTGATCACTGGATTCAATAACGAGCGGACCATTGATGAACTTCATAAGAACATGTTTGTTGGAATGAGGGTGAGGATGAAGTCCTAACTACAGCTACTGATCAAATCTGTGAAAAAAAAACCCATCCTCTCAATAGACTGTTTCTTCATCTACATTCAGACACTAACACTTATGTACTTTTCTGTATAAACTTAAGGGGCACAAATGCCATTTTCTTACATGGATATATTGAGTAGTAGTGAAGTCTGGACTTTTAGTGTAACTGTCATTCAGATAATGTACATTTCCTCTATTAAGTAATTTCCTTTTGCTTTACCATAAGCCTCTCCAATTTTTAGGTAAAATTATTTACTAGTTACAATATATTCTCTGTTTTCTTTCCAAACATTATCACACTAGTTTCCTTATTTTCCTCTTTCCACTCTCTGCCATCAATGCACATGCATTCCAAAATTATCACATATACATGATTGCATCAGCCTGTGCATTTGTTCTTGATTTTTTCGCTAACGGTTTAACCTCTGTCACATTTTACCACTGCTGTATTAATTTACAAAATGAAGCTTTATAGTTTGTCTTTTTTTGTCAAAAAATAGCTTATGTTATATCACAATCTGAAAATAATCTCACTTCTTTTTAACTGTATTTTTCCATTGAATATACTCAATAATTCTAATTTTAAAAATCCTCCATTGCAATTACATGTTTCTGCAACTGTAGTCCTATCTCCTCCCTATCCAAACCACTTCTCAAAATAGGTTCCTAAAAATGCTGGCTTCATTTCCTCACCTATCTCTCTCTCCTTAACCCTGAACAATCTGTTTTGTACCCCATCGCTTCTCTTAAATAGCACTTCTAAGATCTTCATTGATTTCTCCATCTCAAAAGCCAGTGGTCAATATCCTCTTACTTGAAGTTTCAGCATTTATTGACCTTGTTGACTCTTCCTTGAAACATTTGTGTGACATCACTCTTGGCTTTCTCTTAACTTTCGAATTTATTCTTTCTTGATCTCCTCTTGACCTTATCTATACTACGTAGTCAAAATTTTGGTGATCCCTTTTCTTTTGTATTGCTCCCTAGCAAAGCTCCTTGACTGCTCCAACTCCCATGACTATTGGTGAACAGATTGTGCATACATTTCTATATATTCAGTCCAGGCTTACTTTTTTAACTTTGAAAATCCACATTTTTCTTGAATGTCTATTTCAAAGGAACATCACGGGTACATTAAGCTGAGTTTATGGTCCTCCTCTCCTAAAGGATTTTATTTTCTGGTCTTGTCCAGATTCCCTATCACAATGAAAAGAATCATCATACACCCAAATATCACAACTAGGGAACAAAAGAACCCTGGAAAATTCTGTCTCTCTAATTTCTAGTTATCCAATATGTACTTTCAATTTTCAACCTTAAGTATTTCTTAAATTACTACATAGCTATCTATCTCCAAACCACTTATTTGAAGCAACCATTAGTTCTCAACTAGTCTAGTGGTAAAGCATTTTAATTTGCTGACCTCCAATTCTCTTGTCCCAACCAACTCTTCACTCAAGAGTGTGTAATTTGTAATTAAAATGAACCTCTGATAATAGTACATTTTCTCCTATTATTCATTTAAGTAATAACTCATTACGTTGAGAAGAAAAAACTAAGTTAAAAGCGCCTATAATATCTGAGACTGAGACTGGCTTATTTTCCCTGTCTCCCCTGCAACAGGACAACACTTTCACCTAATTATAATACTTTTGTGTTTTACTCTCAGTTCTATCCTTCTCAAATCTTTTTATCTTTAGGAAGTTCTTTGATCCTACTGATGAAGTTAGAATTCCTATTATATGTTCTCTAGCACTGTGCCTTCTGAGAATCATCTAATTGTAGTTTTAGCTATATTTGTGGGATTATATCATTCATTTCTACCTTCTTTCTAGACTACATATTCCCCAAAGATGGTGTTTCTTGTAATGTGAAGTATGTGTTACTAGTATTTGATACGGTATCTGGAATTCTAGTTTATAATAAACAACTGGCTTAATCAGTTAACCTCTAGCAATTAAATTATTTTACAATCTGATTCTAAACTGCTTTTGTTCCTTGGTACACTATTATTCCTCTACATTTGTTCACTAAAGATAGAGGTGATTTATTTTTCTGAACATGTGTCTTACTTTTCCACATTTACCCATATTTTTATACCATTTTCTCTGACTACAGAGCTGTCCAATTCCACTCTCTGTTTTCATCTTTTGACGTTCTCCTCAATCAAATTTTAAGATCCACATCAAATACCACATCATTACTATAATATTCAATCATTCAATCCTTGTAGTCTCTTATTTTTAAAACATCTTTTCAAAGGCACATATTAGTTCTCTAATTTTTAAAAATCTCTTCAAAGCCATAGTCTATTTTATGTCATGATAACTTCTATGCTTTTCTTATTTACCCCAAGGGAATTGTAAACTCCTGAATGCAAAGACTGTTTCTTCTTTTGCTTTATATATAAATTAATCATTTTTTTGTTATTGTTGAGTTAACATGTTCAAGGTCACAAAAGAAAGACAAGTATCAGAGTCCAGGTCACCTCACATCCTTACACAAAGTAGTAAAATATTTCATGAAAATTTGTGACCAATATAATAAGAAGGCCATTATTTTAAAAAAAAAGCCTCAAATAAAATGAAAATTAGGGGTATATTCTGAGTATGAATGTTTGTGTCCTTCCAAAATCTCTATGTTGAATCGTAACCCCTAAGGTGATGGTAGTCGAACATGGGGCCTTTGGTAAGACAGCCCTCATGATTGGAATTAGTATTCTTATAAAAGATAACACATCAGATCTCATGAGACTTATTCACTATCATGAGAAAAGCACGGGAAAGACCCAGCCCCATGATTCAATTACCTCCCACCAGGTATCCCCCACAACACATGGGAATTGTGGGAAGTAGCTTTCTTTCACTATGTGAGGACACAGGAAGAACTATAAAGCGGAAAGTATGTCCCCACCAAATGCCATATCTGAAGCATATGATCTAGAGTTTCCTGGCTCCAGAATTGTAAGAAATATTTTGTTGTTGTTTATAAGCTACACAGTTTATGGTATCTTGTTAGAGCAGCCTGAATGGACTAAGACAATGTACATGACAATTGTAATTTGTTTGTTATTAAATGATATGAATTAGTTCATTCTCATGCTGCTAATAAAGACATAACTGGGACTGGGTAACTTATAAAGAAAAGAGGTTTAATTGACTAACAGTTCTGAATGTCTAGGGAGGCCTCACAATCATTGTGGAAGGTGAAAGGGAAGTAAGACACATCTTATGTGGCAGCAGGCAAGAGAGAGCTCGCGCAGGGGAACTTGCCTTATAAAACTATCAGATCTCATGAGACTTATTCACTAGCATGAGAACAGCATGGGAAAGACCCAGCTCCATGATTCAATTACTTCCCACCAGGTCCCTCCCATGACACATGAGAATTGTGGGAGCTACAATTCAAGATGAGATTTGGATGGGGACATAGTCAAAATTATATGATTCCACCCCCGGTTCCTTCCAAATCTCATGTCCTCACATTTCTTATAACCAATCATGCCTTCCCAACAGTCCCCAAAAGTCTTAACTAATTTCAGTATTAACTCAAAAGTCCACAGTCCAAAGTCTCATTCGAGACAGGGCAAGTACCTACTTTCCACCTACAAGCCCATGAAATCAAAAGCAAGTTATTTACTTCCTAGATACAATGGGGGTACAGACATTGGATAAATATAGTCATTCCAAATGGGAGAAACTGATCAAAACAAAGGGTCTATAGACCCCATGAAAGTCCAAAATCCAGCCGGGCAGTCAAATCTTAAAGCTCCAAATTGATCTCCTTTGACCCCATGTCTCACATCCAGGTCATGCTCATGCAAGAGGTGGGTTCCCATGGTCTTGGGCAGCTTTGCCTTTGTGGCTTTGCAGGGTACAGCCTCCCTTCTGGTTGCTTTCAAGGGCTGGCATTGAGTGTCGGCAGCATTTTCAGGAACATGGTGCAAGCTGCTGGTGGATCTACCATTCAGGGTTCTGGAGGATGATGGCTTTCTTCTCACAGCTCCAGTGCCCCAGTGGAGACGAGGCAGTGCCCCAGTGGGGACTCTTAGGGGGCTTCAATCCCACATTTCCCTCCTGCATTGCCCTAATAGAAGCTCTCCATCAGGGCCCTGCCCCTGCAGCAAATTTCTGCCTGGAGATCCAGATGTTTCTGTACATGCTCTGAAATCTAGGAGGAAGTTCCCAAACCTCAATTCTTGACTACTGTGCACCAGCAGACTCAACACAACATAGAAGCTGCCAAAGCTTGGGGCTTGTACCCTCTGAAGCAACAGCCCAAGCTGTACGTTGGCTCCTTTTAGCCATGGCTAGAGAGGTTGGGGTGCAGGGCACCAAGCTCCTAGTCTGCACACAGCAGGGGGTCCCTGGGCCCCACCCACAAAACAATTTTTTTATTCTAGGTCTCAGGTCCTATGATGGGAGAGGCTGCCGCAAAGATCTCTGACATGCCTTAGGGATATTTTCCCCTTTTTCTTGGTGATTAACATTTGGTTCCTAGTTACTTATGCAAATTCCTATAGCTGGCTTGAATGTCTCCTCAGAAAATGGGTTCTTCTTTTCTATTGCATCACCAGGCTGCCAATTTTCCAAACATTTATGCTCTGTTTCTTTTTTTAAAACTCAATGCTTTTAATAGAACCTAAGTCACATCTTGAATGCTTTCCTGTTTAAAAATTTATTCAGCCAAATACCCTAAATTATCTTTCTCAAGTTCATAGTTCCAGTTCCACAAATCTCTAGGGCAGGGGCAAAATGACTCTAGTCTCTTTCCTAAAATATAGCAAGAGTCACTTTTTTTTCCAGTAACCAGCAAGTTCCTCATCTTCATCTGAGACCACCTCTGGTTGGATTTCATTTTCCATATCATTACCAGCATTTTGGTCAAAGCCAGTCAACAAGTCTTTAGGAAGTTACAAACTTTCCCACATTTTCCTTTCCTCTTCTGAGCCCTACAAACTGCTCCATCCTCTTCCTGTTACCCAGTTCCAAAGTCGCTTCCAAATTTTCCAGTATCTTTAGAGCAGCACCCCACCATAGTGGTACCAGTTTACCATATTAGTTCATTCTCATGCTGCTAATAAAGACATACTCAAGACTGGGTAATTTATAAAGGAAAGAGGTTTAATTTATTCATGGTTCCACATGGCTGGTGAGGCCTCACAAACATGGTGCAAAGTGAAGGGCAGGCAAGACATGTCTTACATGGCAGCAGGCAAGAGAAAGTTTGTGCAGAGAACCCCCCTTTTTAAAACCATCAGATCTCATGAGGCTTATTCACTATCATGAGAACAACACAGGAAAGACCCACCCCATGATTCAGTTACCTCCTACTGGGTCCCTCCCATGACATATGGGAATCGTGAGTGCTACAATTCAAGATGAGATTTGGGTGGAGACACAATCCAATCACATCATGATACTTTTCAGTTAAGTGTAAATTGTGCTTTGGTTTGTCCCATTGCCTACTACTGTTTTTTTATGACTGTAATATGAGAGATTGCATAATGCACACATTATTTAGGCCAAATAACTTAAAGTGGTGCTACTCTTTAAAAAGACTCAAAACAAAGCCTTGCAACATCAAAGCAATTTATAAAATGGCAGTATTAATGCTTCTTGCATTTTAATGCTTAGAGTTCCTACCAATACGCAATGATGCATTTATTGATTTTAATTTTTTATGAGTATCAGGATTAATTATTTCTCAGGTTGCCTAAAGATATACACTGTAGTCAATAATTTTTGATATTCATTTTGAAAAGTCAATATCTACTTATAAATTATGTAATTGTCAAGATATTTATAAAGAAGAAAGTGATTCCTTTCTTCAAATAAAGTAATACTTTCAACAACTGTTTTCTTAGAAAAAGACAGCTTGGAGAAGATATTTATAAATTACTAAAATAAACTGTTTTTAATTAATATTATTGACTCTTGATGCTAAAACTTTTTATGAGTCAGTTGAATTTTTATTATTGGAGAAATATCGGGGTATGGATAGACGCCATTCAATTTTTATACAGAATAACCAAATCATATATCTAGCATTCATATATATAAGGCAACATATCCTCCTCCCATTGAAAGAGTAAAGAAGAAGCTGCAATGTGACAATGCAAAATACACAAAAAATGTGTTCTCCTTGTAACACTTAACTCTTCAGTAGGTGGAGAAATACCCCCATTCATTCATATAGATCTATCTCTAGAGAGAGAAGGAAGATTCTCTGAGGAAAAATGAATAAATAAATAAAAAGGAAGTGTATGAAATGTGAACCTAAAATAATAGAAACTCTACTGCTTTGGACTAAATTTGAATCCTCCCAAATTCATATGGAGATATCCTAGTCCCAAATGTTATGGCATATAGAGAGAGAGTGTTGGAGAGATAATTAGGTTTACATGAGGTCATGATGGTGGGACCCTGATGATGGGATTAGTGACTTCATAAGAGATGGAGAACTTCCTCACTCTTTCTGCCCGGAGGGCACAGAGAGAAAGCAGCTATCTGTAAGCCAGGAAGAGAGTCTTCACCAGAAACTGACCCTCCTGTCACCTTGACCTTGAACTTCTAGTATTCAGAATTGTAAGAAAACAAATTTCTGTTAAGTCCCTCAGTCTATGGCATTCTGTTATGGAAGCCGGAGCTGACTTATATAATTACCAAGAGTCACACACAAAAAGTAGATATTATTTTATTTTTATACTACTAAAATAGTTTCAGAGCCTGGGTATTACTAAAATTTGATACAAAGGGCATTTGTCCATAGATAAATAATTAAAACTGCATAATTAATACATGTTAATTTATTGTCTTAAAAATAATAAGAATGAGTAACATGCGAGCTAGTATTCACAATGCAAATAAAAAGTCTTAAGAAGATTGGGAAGAACTTCAGAGGAATAACAAAAACAATGGTAACAATGACATTAATGGTGGTTATGCTGATGAAGATGGTGATGATGAACTGTGAATCAATTATTTTAAAAGAACCATCAGTAGTTTTAGAATGAAAATACATGATTTTGAAATTAAAAAAAAAATGACTGATGAGCTGACTAACCGATTAAACATACCCTTACAGTGAATTATTGAGTTGGAAGTCCATACCACCAGTTTATTTTAAGAACATAGTAGAATAAAACAAAGATTTTTAGAGTATAAAATAATGGTTTAAGATCATTTCATGGAGTTTAGCTCCTCCAGAAGTAGAAGGTTAATCAATATCAATAAAATATAATTTCATATTTATTTTTTATCACTTTAAAAACATATTTTTGGACATAGAATGCCTTGTTTATTGATTTTTAAAATATTATTAAATTAATGTGTAGATCAGCAGTGAGGTAAAGAATAATTTGGAAAACTTGGAAAGTAGCCCAAAACACATTTGATATGTTTTCTTACACAGACTTTTAAAAATAAAAATGCTATAGAATTTTTTGAAATATTCTATATTTAAAGTATGTAGTATTCAAAGCTAACCAGCAAACTTAAAAAAGTAAACACACGCAAAACTACACATACACAAACAAACACACATTTCTTTTTCCTTTCAAGTGGCATCTGGAAACAGGAAAACATTCCATTTAGAAGAAAATCTCAATGTTCTCTTTGAGTGTGTGAGTTTTCAGGTCTCTCTTGTTTGAAAATGAGAAGACCAAATCTGGATTTTTCTATGTTCTCCTGACTCCAGAGAAATAGCCATTGTTTTTCTAGAAATGCATGAGGCAATAGAAATCTATAGGCCCATTCATATAATTGCCACCTCAGCCATTGCTAATCCACCTGGTAGGCCCTGGGTTCTTTGGGACATTGAGAATTACCAAAATTTTCTAAAACAGAGGTAGCCTTCTTGGATTACACCTCATCCATCAGGGAGCAAGGCTCATGCTCTAAGCTCCACTACACTGCTAAGAATTCTAGGTAAATCTCTACTGATAATCCCTTCATACCTCTCTGTCTACCTACTGACTCCTTCTCTGGGGTCCTGAATATATCTATTGTAAAACTTTCTTGAGAAATTTCACTTATATCTTATCCTGTGTCCTATTTACTTAAAAAAAAAAGTATTTACTTTTTACAAATGTCAATAGCTTTAGGGTAAAAGTGGGTTTTGATTACATGGATGAATTGTACGGTGGTGAAGTTTATGTTTGTAGCATACCCATCACCCGAATAACATGCATTGTACCTAATAGGTAATTACCCCTTTCCCAACATCTTCGCTTGTGAGTCTCCAGTTTCATTTTACCATTCTGTATGACCCTGTATACTCATGGCTTCACTCTTTGCAATTGTGACTTGTGCTGCAATAAATATCTCATGAGGAAAACACATTTTCTAATAATTACTTTAGTTACTATTATTACATCAGCCTTCTTGCATAGGAAAACTTTCACACATCCAGAAAACATGTGTTGCAAATGACAGTTGAATCAAAATCCTCCTATAAATGTGTAAGTGGGCCGTCAAATAGCAGAAACATACCAGAAATTTTTATCATCTTTATTGTCTTCCCAGGATTATGGGTTTGACAAACCAAACCTTGGTCATAAACCATTTTAACAATTTAGAACAGTCACTACATATATGTATGTATCTAAATGTATTGAGTTTTTACTCACAAAAGCCCTTTTAGAATTAATAAGAAAATAAAACATTATTCTTATATGAAGCTCCACTTAAAACTCTCTATGTATCTTCTAGAGTCTTCAAATATCCTGCCTCCTACCCATAACATACTAAGAAAGTTTAAGGCAATACATATCTTAAAAATTACTCTTATAACATATTCTCACCCTCCCTAGAGCCAGAGATCTTCCAAGAAAACTTAAATTCAAAACAAAATTAATTTTCTTTAACCTTAATAGTCAAACATCCTTTAATGTTATTATTTTGGTTGTGAGTTTCTTAAAAGGCTGTACACCAAAGGTTAAATTGTGTAATGCAATTTTAGGCATGACAGTATTTATATTCTTTGGAGAAATGAGATTCATCTTAACGAACTACTATAGTAAACATGGCCAACGAGGCAGGGGAAACACATTGAATATATTTCAAAATGTTAAGTTCTTAGATTGGAGCTCATATGGTTGTCTAGTTGGGGGAGATAACTCCATTCTTTTCCTTAATATTTCACAAGTGAG
Organism: Mandrillus leucophaeus; assembly: GCF_000951045.1. Taxonomy (NCBI): domain Eukaryota; kingdom Metazoa; phylum Chordata; class Mammalia; order Primates; family Cercopithecidae; genus Mandrillus; species Mandrillus leucophaeus. The sequence continues at coordinate 256,858 of NW_012101595.1, forward strand.
AGAAGAGTTCAAAATTATTTAGAAATTGATTTGTAAATCAAAGACAAGCAACCAAGCATTCTGACATCTCATTAAATGTCCCTATGTATTCAGTGTATTATTTAGACCCTTTTTTAAACTAAATCATTGCTACCTGAAAATTAAGTCTGGATTTCAAACAGCTATATAGTCCTGTTCACATAAAAACAAAAATTTATTCTATTCATCAAAACATTAAAATATGGACTTGTTTTTAAACAAACAAAAGTAAGAGTGCTAGTATAGTTCTACCAATATTCTGTCATTTGAATTAGGCACTGTGCTGATTATAGGACTGGAGAGTGACAAAATATTTTAAACCAATATAGTAATATTCACAAATTCAATCAAAGCTATGTAAATATAATCTGCAACCATTAACTTCCCAATTAATAGAATTATATACAATACAATGTATAGTAGGGCATTTAATAATACTATCACCACTACTGAAAAGCTTTACTCATAAAATTTTAGTGCCTGGAATATAAAAGGAACTGCATGTGTCTTGAATAAGTAAATCAAATATTAAAATATATTCTTCTTTGTTAAAATCATTTTGTGTTCAGGTATAAAATTATATATTAATAAAAGAGATTTTAACTATTTAAATGTAAGTATATATTATCTATTTGAAGTTTATCAATGATGGATGTAAGTATTCAAAATATTGTATATTATTTGATACCAACATTTATTCACTAGTGTCTTTTCCATAAACAATATATAATGAATGTGGTTCTTTACAAATAAATTTTAGTAGAAACAAAACCTTATAGAATAATTATGAGAGAAAAATGTAAGAATATCTAAGGCCATAGAAATTTAAATTTAAATTAAAAACATTGTATACTTAAGTCAATACTTATAACTATTCCCTATTCAGATATCTTGTTCATATATATCATTTCTTGCTGTTTTCAATTCACAAAATGCTTATTTTTCTATGTATCAAACTTGACGAAAAAGACCAAAAAAATTATATTCTTTACTTTCAGTGTAATAGTCTTCAGTTATTGCATAAATGTAAGGGTCAGCATACAGTTCTAGCAAATAAATACAATTCCCCAAATTTTTCAGCACTTACACAGTCATAAAAATGTTCTGTTTGAAAATGAAATATGTTTATTTTCCCATCAGTCGGTATATGAGAGGAGCTCCCCTTTCTCTATATCCTTGACAGCATGTTTTTCTTTTTCTTTTTTTTTTTTCCTTTTGATAATAGCCATTCTAACTGGGATAAGGTGATATCCCATTCCGGATTTGATTTGCATTTCCCTGATAATTAACGATGTTGGTTGAGCATTTTAAAAATGTGTATCTGTTGACTATTCATATGTCTTCTTTTGAGAAATGTCTATTCAGGTCTTTTGCCCATTTTTGAATAAGATTATTTGTGCGTTTTGCTACTGAGTTGAATTCCTTATATATTCTGGATATTAAGAGCTTGTCAGATACATAGTTAAAATTCTTTTTTAAGTTTTTATTTATTATTGTTTTTATTTTTTGAGATGGAGTCTTGCTCTGTCAACCCAGGCTCTCTCTAACCACCATCTCCTGGGTTCAAGCAATTCTTGGCTCGCCCCAACCTCCACCTCCTGGGTTCAAGCAATTCTTCTGTCTCAGTCTCCCAAGTAGCTCGAACTACAGGCACATGGCACCACACCAGGCTAATTTTATGTATTTTTAGTAGTAACGGGGTTTCTCCATGTTGGTCATCCTGGTCTCAACTTCCTGACCTCAGGTGATCTATGTGCCTTGGCCTCCCAAAGTGCTGGGATTACAGACACATAGTTTAATAGAGAGCCATTATGGAAAACGGTATAGAGAGTTCCTTAAAACATTAAAAATAGAACTACCATTTGATTCAGCAATCCTATTACTAGGTATATATACAAAAGAAATGAAACCAGTATATCAGAGAGATATTTGCACTCCAATGATTATGTAGCATTATTTGCATAGCCAAAACATGGAATCAAACTAAGTGCCTATCTACAAATGAATGGGTACAGAAAATATGGGGAGTGTGTGTGTGTGTGTGTGTGTGTGTGTGTGTATTTTAAAAAGTTGATCTCATATAAGTTAGGGTAGAATAGTGCCCCCTAGAAGCAGGGACAGTACAAGGTAGGGTGGATGGAGAGAGGTTGGCCCAGGAGTATAAAGTTATGGTTAGACAAGAAGAATAAGTTCTGACGTTTTAATACACAATAAGGTCACCATAACTAATAAAATGTTCATTCCAAGATAGTCAGAAGAGAGGATTTTGAATGTTATCACCAGAAATAAATGACAGATGCTTAAGGTGATGAATATGCTAATCACCCTGATTTGATCATTATACATTGTATATATGCATGGAAATGTCACACTGTATCCCATAAATATGTACAATAATCATGTGTCAATCATAAATTTTAAAAACTTTTAAATTAGGCCGGGCACGGTGGTTCACAAATTTCAACATGAGATTCTCAAGAGTCAAACATCTAAGCTATAGCACTTGCTTTATTGAAATATTCACTTTCTTACCTGGCGCTGTGGCTCATGCTTGTAATCCTAGCACTTTGGGAGGCCGAGGCCGGTGGATCACGAGGTCAGGAGATGGAGACCATCCTGGCTAAAACGGTGAACTCCATCTCTACTAAAAATACAAAAAATTAGCCAGGCGTGGTGGCGGACGCCTGTAGTCCCAGCTACTCGGGAGGCTGAGGCAGGAGAATGGCGTGAACCTGGGAGGTGGAGCTAACAGTGAGCAGAGATGTCACCACTGCACTCCAGCCTGGGCAACAGAGCAAGACTCCGTCTCAAAAATAAATAAATAAATACATAAATAAAGCTCTTTTAAATTAAAAAAAATAACTGATAGATATTTCATTGCCACTGATAAGTGCAGAGATTTAAAAGAGGCAATAAGGCAAGATGCATAGAATCATGGATTTTGGAAAATGATTTCTTGGGTTTAAATCCTAGATCAGCTATTAGCTTTTTAACAATAAGGCACTTACTAATTATCTCCATTTCTTATTATACTCATTTCAAAATTAGAGATAAATTAAATGCATAGTATTAGCCAAGATTGAATGATGGATATAAAACTGCAATGCATTGTGGAAAAGATAATTTATTGTGGGAATTAGACCTTGTACAATTGTGAAATGAGAGGGAGAAATGAATATAAGACAGGGGGCAGGAGGTTTAATTGAGTCACCACTCTGTCAAAGTGAGAAGCCAAACATATTAAGGAGTTGAACAGGAAATACAAAGAGGAAGACACCAACAGAGGGAATGTGAACATGTTGCCACTGTGGGTCTGTATCAGCTGTGGTGAATCAACCAGTACACATCGTTAGAGAGAAAAGCCCACAGTTCAAAAGGAGATCTGGATGACTGGCACGGTGGCTTACGCCTGTAATCCCAGCATTTTGGGAGGCCGAGGCCAGCGGATCACCTAAGGTTAGAAGTTCGAGACCAGCCTGACCAACATGGAGAAACCCCGTCTGTACTAAAAATACAAAAAATTAGCCGGGCATGGTGGCGCATGCCTGTAATCCCAGCTACACGGGAGGCAGAGGCAGGAAAATCGCTTGAACCAGGGAGGTGGAGGTTGCAGTGAGCTGAGATCATGCCACTATGTACTCCAGCCTGGGCAACAAGAGCGAAACTCAGTCTCAAAAAAACAAAAAAAAAAACAAAACAAACAAACAAAAAAAAAGAGGAGACCTGGACAATGTATGGGGGAGCAGGAGGACAAGCTGGAAATTTCTGAGTGTCTCTGTATCTGTCATCACCTCTAACCACAGCAACCTTCAAATAGTGGTGGCCGATTCCATACTTCTCCATCCTACATCTTGTGAAAGTTTCTGGTTTTTTTGTGTTGTTTGTTTCTCACCCAGAAATATACAGGGAGGTAGACTCTGGAGAAGTTAATTCACAGTTTAGTCAAGTTAAAAATAGAATGATCTATCACAACTTCGTTATTGGAAGTCTATGAGAATTACATGGGTTAATGCATGTAAACAACTTGTATAAAGTCCCACTTGTAGAAACAGTAACCACACCCTCCTCCACCACTATCACATACAACTGGGATTTTGACACCAACATAAGAGATGCTATCAGACATAAGAGCAGCACAGCGATGTGACACCTGAGGTAAATAAAACAAATGGAATCCGATGACCTTGCTTATTCTCCAAAGGCACTCTCCAGGACTCAAGAAGGGAGATGGAAATCAAAGATACTCAGCATCCTTGCTGATTTAAAGAGATAAAGATCAGATTTTGAGGATGTTGAAATGGCTGGAATTTTCAGGGCATAATATAAGATAAAAGGGAGCTGTATAGAGAAAAAGCTGTTCAGATTTCCTTGAATCTTGGAATGCTGATCTGTGCATTCACGGAAGGAATTGCTAAGAGCTGCAGGAAAGCAGTAAACTGAGGTTTTTGGACTTGACAAAGAACTGGGAGTTGTGTGTGTTCTCAGCAGCCAGATTAGAACGACCTCGTAATGTCCAGGCCATTTGAGAGAATCCTCAGAAGTGTATTAATGGGGTTACATTAGTGTTAGGCAAGTGATAGTCTAGGGTCATTTTCAAGGGGTAAAAGTAAACCTTAAATTGATTAAATTGCTTCTAAGCAAATTAATACCAAGAAAAAAAGTTCAGCTTTCTTTAAAGATATAACTCAGAATTCAAGAACTAAATTGACAACTGACATTCAATGAAAAAACAGTAAGAGATACAGAAATGACAGTTATTGGAATTATAAGATAAGGGTGTTTAAATGGCTATTATATATAATTTCAATATGCTTAAAGTTATAGAAGAAAATATGTCCATAGTGAGAACAGAATAGGAGATATAAAAGTGACCTAACTGCAACCACCAGAGATGAAAATGACAACATGAAAATAAAAAAAAATCCTGTCTGAGATTATCATCAACTGAGACACAGCAGAATGAAATGCCATTGAACACGAAGCCACTGCACTCCAGTGCCTTCAAAAGGAGGCAGAGAGGGAGGAAATAGAGGAAGGATAAACACACCACTGATGAATTCGAGGACAATAATAAGTG